>NW_006292095.1:10771197-10777808 GCF_000327345.1 Myotis davidii | reverse complement strand
ATGCTCTGTGCCTTTTTTTCTACATCAGGGGTCCTCAAACTACAGCCTGCGGGCCACATGCGGCCCCCCAAAAACATTTATCTGGCCCGCCGGGTGTTTTTGCCAGTGCTGCCTGTTGCTTAGCAGCCGACTCGTCCCAGGCCGCAGTGCGCATGTGTGGAATGTGCACCGAACTCTCCGACTCCCCTCCTCTCTGTCTCTTGACTCCTCCTCTCAGTCTCGGGTGTGATCTGACGAGTCACGAGCTTGCCTGTGCAGAACCTGCTGCTGCCTGAGGACCGAGGTAAGAACAAGTTAGGATTTTTTTTTTTTTTGAAGTTAGGAGAGTTTTTTTTGAAGTTTTGTTTTTTTTACTTCAAAATAAGATATGTGCAGTGTGCCTAGGAATTTGTTCACAGGTTTTTTTTTTAAACTATAGTCCGGCCCTCCAATGGTCTGAGGGACAGTGAACTGGCCCCCTGTTTAAAAAGTTTGAGGACCCCTGGTCTACATGTCTACTACTCCTAGATCTGCTCTGGCTGTCCTGGTACTCCAGAGGAAATTACTTATTCTGGCTCTCTCACACTTTTTAAAAAATCATAAATTTATAAATTATACACTCTTGTAAGTTCAAGCAGTACAAAATTAAACAGAATAGAAGTCATGGTGTCCCGTTCCCTCTTTCTCCTATCCCCACCACCACCACCAAAGTTTCCACTGTTAACAGGAAGGTTGTCACATTATAAACATTCCTGGGCCTACACAGATAGACTAATGTGTTCATATACACACACATATACAGAGTCCCCCCGAAGACTACTAAACATTGTTAAGTACCTTTTTTTAAACATAATATTACCATGGGTATATTTCTTAGTAAATACATATAGCCCTGTTTTATTCTTGACTGGTTTTTTTTCTCTCCCTCTAATGAATGCTTCCATTGTCCCTAAAATAATTGGCCAGGATTAATAAACCAACTTTAACGGTAGAACCATTCATAAGGACACTAGGATACCTGATAGCTCACAGAATTGAAGCATGTACCAAATTAACAAGATTCCATCAGACATCAGGACAGCTCTGAAGACCTCAGTAGCAGGAATTCAGAGATGTTTTCTCTAGTGGAAGACTATTAATGTGACTCTGCTCCAACCACCTTCATTTTCTATAGCACTGCATTCACGGTTGAAATCTTTAGAACAGAAAAGCATTTTTTGTCACTTTGTGCAGCATCTGTCCCTTAAATAGTCAGCTATTGTCATGGGAGTAAGGTCACAGAACCTAGACATTGGCCTCTGGTACCCTTCCCAGGACCAACAGAAAAACCATCCCAATCAACGTCTCTTTCCAGGGAGGCTCTGGTTGCTTTATGTCTGGCCTGTTCCAGTCTCCTAAGTCCAGAAAATGGTCTTTTTAACTTTTCTATTCACAAGTAGTTCTTGAGCTTTATTTACATGTAAGTGAAAAAGGATTTTTTTTAAATTCCCTCAACAGTCTTGAATGCAATAACTGACTTTCTTTGAGTTTAGTTAGAGCATTGTAGTGTGGATGACTCAAACAACAGAGATTTAATTTTCTTAGTTCTGGTGGCTAGAAAGTCTAAGATCAAGTTGTCAGCAGATTCAGTATCTGGCAAGGGCCCTCTTCCTTGCAGACCACCGGCTTCTCACTATGTGTTCACATGGCCTTTCCTTGGTGTGTGTTCTTGGTAAAAGAGATCCCTGGTATTTCTTCTTCTAAGGGTACTGATCCCATCAAAGGGGCCCCACCCGCATGACCTCATCTGAACCTAATTACTTCCCAAAGGCCCCACCTTCAATTACTATCACATTGGGGTTAACATTTGAATTTTGGGAAGACAGCATTCAGTCCATAATACATAAGCATATGTATTTGAAACTGCTCTTGTGTGCTCTTAAATATACTAGAGTACGTAGGATACCGTATTTGTCACCAGTGTCTATACCTCCCAGAGTTGGCCCTAGGGAGGGAGTTCAGCTCTTGAGGATCATAATGAACCTCTGTGGGTTTGTTCACAATGCTTTAGGCCCATCTTGAAGATTGTCGGCTGTCCCTGTAGCCTGTCAGGTTGGGTTGTTTCTAAGTAACTGTTCTCAAATTGATATCATAACTGCTGTTCAGAAACTGTCCTTTCTGCTCACCTTGTAAAGAAGACAACATTTACACGTGGAAAAGTTTCAGTTCATTATAAGATGAGTTTTGGTGAAGTATAGGCAAGAGAGTAAAAAAGTTGATTTTGAGAGGCACAGATTTGACTTGGCAGTCATCTTATCCTGACAGCATTTAATGTGAAGTCACTGTGGCCAGAAAATAATCTTGTTAGGCTTTAATTAAAAGCACAAGGTATTTTTTCACGTCTCCTCCTTATCTATCTCCCTCTTTTAAATCTCTTCCTCTTCCATATTCTCCCTACCCTACCCCCTCTGCCTCCTCTTCATCATCTTTGAACATTTAAAATGTTTTGGGCTTGGCTAATCCCTATGGATAGAAACTGAGCTGTGCAGGATATTGATTACCAAATATGGTATTGCTGCTAAAGATACCAGAGGAATGTGGCTTGTATTCTAAGCCTCCAGCCTATGAAAAAGCTGCCAAACAAATTAGGTCATTTTAACTTCTTAGCTTTTTTAATAAGGAGCTGGAACTTTGATTTGGAACATGATGGTGGTGCTATTTTCTCTCAGTGGAGGAGGGGTGTAGAGAGGGGGGTGGGAGGTGGGGGAGACTCCCTTTGGTGTGTTTTAGGACCTTAGCCACCAGCTTAGGTTATGTAGGAGGCAAGCACATGTGTGGAGCCTCAGCTGTCTCTGAAACACCAGTGAAAAAGCTGAGGCATCAAATTCAGATATGCAGCCTCATTACCTGAGGCTGGAAGCTCCGGAGGACTGACCGGTCCCAGGATGTTCCCCTCGCATTGCCGTGGCTCAGGCCACAGTACTCAGGTTGATGTGGCTCAGGTTTAAGAAAGTTGCTTCTTCATAAAGAGGTTCATGGTGTTTAGTGCTGGTGAGGACATACTGAAACTGATGGCAGGTTGTCACATGTGTGCCCGAGGGTGTGTGATGTGAACATGCAGATTCTATCACAGCATACCTTTAAGTGACACACAGGGACTGCGCTTGCCTCCCAGAAAGACCCCAGCCTTCGGGCCCATGTTTAGAAACGTTTACTCTGTGGTGATATTAGTGCTCATAGAGTAAAATGCTCTTAAGTAGAGTGGATGGGAGTGAACACTGCTTCAGAATTTTGCTTTGTTCTTTTTCCTTATACTGTTTACATTTTTAGCAATATAATACTAAGGTTTCCCAGATTAAAACAAAAACTGAGACCAGTTAAAAGAATTTCTTTTTCTGTCTCATATAACGCACTTCTTTTCACTTTTTGTTGTTGGTTAGGGCTGCACAACTTTCAGTTTTTTTCAGAGAATCTTAAATCAGGTCCATAGAGAAATTCCACCCACCAGGACATCTGGGCCAGGCTCTGGCCTTTGTT
Organism: Myotis davidii; assembly: GCF_000327345.1. Lineage (NCBI taxonomy): Eukaryota > Metazoa > Chordata > Mammalia > Chiroptera > Vespertilionidae > Myotis > Myotis davidii. Next base: position 10,774,313 of record NW_006292095.1, on the reverse strand, counting down.
GTACCTCCCAGAGGACCTGTCTTCCCTCTCTCTCCCCCACTTTATTTCTCTTACTGTTGTTTCTATCCACTCACAAGCTCTTCCTCCCATCTTTGGAACTAAGCCTGTGAAATTCAGTTGTTCATCCTGATCAACAGAGTCAGAGATTCTTACTAATTTCCTGTGGAAATTGCTCTTGTTTTTCTTCAAGCTAATCAAGGAGAAGAGACGGGGCTTTGGGGCCCACAGACCTACCTGTGTTCTTTAGGATAGTCATTTTCAGAACTTCTTTCCCAAAACATATACAGACAAACCTGGGACCTAAATCTGATTTCGGTGCATATTTATACACTATATTGGGGTATCTTTTTGATGCTATAGTTTGGGTTCAGAATGCCGGTTATTGGACATAGGTGTCATGAAATGATTTGTTATGCTTAGCAATGGAGGCATTCTTGAATGGTGGTCGGGGGGGTAGGCGGGGCAAAATACACTTATCTTGCCTTAAATCAGCAGTTCTCAACCTGTGGGTCACGACCATCAGAAAACACATATAGCATATTTGATATTTACATTACGATTCATAACATTAGCAAAATTACAGTTATGAAGTAGCAACGAAAGTAATTTTATGGTTGGGGGTCACCACAACATGAGGAACTGTATTAAAGGGTCACAGCATAAGGAAGGTTGAGAACCACTGCAAATCTTGGATTTTATAGTGTATGTGATTTATTTCATTGAATGTTTTTGTTTTAGGTAAACTGAAATAATGCGGTCAGGGTAATTGAAATGGCTATCCTCTCTCTGGCCCACATAATCTGTTGTTTCTCTGTGTAGCTAATAAGCCAGCTATAATCAAGATCAGGACTTAACCACATCAAGACATTTAGATTTTATATAAATTTATAAGGCAACTGAAATTAAATGATACTTGTTATATTGAAATCTTAAAACTCTTTAATTCCTGTCTTAGTAACTCTGAGTACAGGTGTCACTGTTATGAAAGCTCTCCAGTTAGATAGGGATGGGAATTTCCCTCTGTAAGTTGAGGCATTGAAGAATCGCATTGTTTAAGTCAGTGTCAGTGTCAGTGTCAGAACGCGGGTCAGGCCTGGGCCTTTATTATATTTCAGGAGTTAGACTTTCTAGTATTGCACAGGGTTTTACACTAATCTCTTTACTCTTATTGGTAACCATTAATTGAAGTGTTTATCTGTGCTCATAATTTGCTGGTCTAAGTTTAACACTTGAATTTGAAAGTTTTTGTTCAAGAGGAAAAGCCATGAAGAAGAGTTGAAAACCCAGGTAACGAAAAAAGAAGTAAACGAAATCTCCCTGGCTTTCTGAACTTGTTGGGTTATGAGTTTTCATGCATTCTGTGCAAGTAGCGGGAATGAGAGCTCCTGATGACTTTTTTTCTTTTTCAGATGGGCCAGGATTTACTGGTGTGTTTATTTTGGCATCCTTCCGGTTTGACTCTAAGGAAATGAAAACATCTTCCATTTGTTCTTTTATTTCCAAAGGGCATCCGCTTCGATCCTGAAATTCCGCAAACACTACGACTAGAGTTTGCTAAGGCAAACACGAAGATGGCCAAGAACAAACTAGTAGGGACTCCAAACCCCAGTACTCCTCTGCCCAACACTGTACCTCAGTTCATTGCCAGAGAGCCATGTAAGTGGATCTACTTTTCATTTTTATGGAGAACAAAAACAAAAAATGGATCACTAAGGCCAGCTTATGTGCTGCATGTGAGAGCATACCACGGGACGGAGCTGGCTGAGGGTGATGTTCAGTTCCGTGGAGAGGCTGCCTATTCTTGCTGTCCGAACTCCAGATACAGCTGTCTTGTTTGTGATTGTCTGTCTCAAATGATGGTTCGGCTAGATCAGAGCTATAACTACAAAATTTGGATGTGTTGTAGATTTCCTTAATGGTCTTGACTTTATCGTGAGTATTCCCTATTTGCCTTGGAGTGTAAACCCTTTTTTATTTCCCCATTCTTGGACATGACAGTTAGTTCTCAGCAATCACTTTATTTCATTCGTTAGAGAACATCAGTTCTGCGGTTTTGGGAAAATACAATGTTAAAAGTGAAAGAAGCGGATATTAAGAAGTTTATTCTATTTTTGAGAACATTTTGGTCATAAATCTCAGGGGGAAAGTAAACACAACAAAGCATTTATATATTGAACCAATCAGTTCCAGCAAACCAATGCCAGTAAAGATTTAAGGAAATCTGGGGCTTTCTGTTTTAAATTAATTGGGTATGAACACTTGACTAATTGCTAAACAAGTATTTTACCCCACTTCATGAGCTTATATCCTTAAATGTCCAGGCTACAATTTCTGTGTTTGAAAAGATTGTCTTAATTTTCTTAAGCTCAATCACTAGCAGAAGTGAGACGTGAGATGGCCTCAACTTGTCCTTTCATTGCGTAGCTGTGTGTGATTAACTATGGCAGGGCATTCAGGAGTCCCAAATGACTTGTTGTTATTTGGAATATTCCTATACTCTCGTTCTTCATCTTCTTCTCAAACCACATGATCTTCATCTCCTTCCTGTGCTCTCTGACAATATGTTTCAACTTTTCTTATTGAAATTGAAGATCACATGGGCTCCTTTCTTCCCCTGTCATGTGCCTGTCAGATTTAATCAGGTTACTTTGGAAGTTGCAGTCATTCTGTAGCTCAATCACTTTTGAGAAAGCTGCTGCTTGTTGGTGGAAACTAACAGATGAAAGACTTTCTCCCCCAGTGTGTTCTAGATTTTTTCTGTGAAGCCGCAAAGTAATAACAGAGAAAAAAATTTGTTCTTCCATGTCCTAGGGCAGTGATGGCGAATCTTTTGAGCTCAGCATGTCAGCATTTTGAAAAACCCTAACTTGCCCTAGCTGGTTTGGCTCAGTGGATAGAGCGTCAGCCTGCGGACTGAAGGGTCCCAGGTTTGATTCCAGTCAAGGGCATGTACCTTGGCTGCAGGCACATCCCCAGTAGGGGATGTGCAGGAGGCAGCCGAGCGATGGTTCTCCCTCATCGATGTTTCTAACTCTCTATCTCTCTCCCTTCCTCTCTGTAAACAATCAATAAAATATATATATTTAAAAAAGAGTCTTGCTTATTAAAAAAGAAAT
>NW_006292095.1:10762887-10769784 GCF_000327345.1 Myotis davidii | reverse complement strand
CAGTTGACCTGCTGAGCTCAGAGTTGCACTTCTGCCCTGATGACTGGGGCAAATGGTTCCAAGCAGCACATGGAAAGGGTGCAGGGGTAAGAGGTGGCTGTGAATGATAGCTGCCCTGAGAGAGGAAGAGCCCCTGATGTCAGAGTTCTGTAGACCTCGGATTTGGAAATGTCAGTGACTCCTCTGAGAGCCAGATCAACAGGGCACCTGAGCTGCCTCTGCCACTCGTGCTCAGATGGACGTCCTACACCAGTGATGGTGAACCTTCTGAGCTCGGCGTGTCAGCATTTTGGCAAACCCTAACTTAACTCTGGTGCCATGTCACATATAGACAGTTTTTGATATTTGCAACCAAAGTAAAACAAAGACTTATATTTTTGATATTTATTTTATATATTTGAATGCCATTTAACAAAGAAAAATCAACCAAAAAAATGAGTTCACTTGTCACCTCTGACACGCGTGTCATAGGTTCGCCTTCACTGTCCTAGGGAAACGAAATCTTTGTTTATTTGGAAAGAAAATCTAAAAGAAAGTTTCATTTTAAGGTGTAGGGGCACTAAGGGAGTATGTATAGACGTTTCTTACATAATTCTGTATCCCTACAGCATCTAGCTCAGTACTTTGTATATTGCATAAATTTATAAATATTAAATAAAAAAATTTTAATTTAGTTACTTGCAGAATTATTCCATTTGTATGACTTTTTTTTCCTGAAAAATTTTTTCTCTTAATTAAGTCATCAGAAAAAAGTATTTGTAGGATACTTTGATTTAGAAAAGATAACCTAGAGCAGTGGTCGGCAAACTCATTAGTCAACAGAGCCAAATATCAACAGTACAACAATTGAAATTTCTTTTGAGAGCCAAATTTTTTAAACTTAAACTATATAGGTAGGTACATTGTTATTAACTTAATTAGGGTACTCCTAAGGCTTAGGAAGAGCCACACTCCAGGGGCCAAAGAGCCGCATGTGGCTCGTGAGCCGCAGTTTGCTTACCATGGACCTAGAGTAACTCTTTACTTTTTGGAGAAATTGCCTGCCTCAGACAGGAAGTGGAATGCTTGCCATACTTGACCCTTTCAGTTCTTTATACAGTGCTTTCTCTGAGAGGTCAAAATGTATTCTAAGTCTGCTACAGCAGCTCTATGAAACAGGTAGCCAGCAAGGTGATAGCCAGTTCACATCAGGGTACACAGAAGCAATGGAGATGAACAAAGCAAACATCCACAAGTCCCTGAAGTCGCAGGAGAGCTTAACTGAGTTTAGACCAGGGGTGGGCAAACTTTTTGGCTCAAGGGCCACAATGGGTTCTTAAACTGGACCAGAGGGCCAGAACAAAAGCATGGATGGAATGTTTGTGTGAACTAATATAAATTCAAAGTAAACATCATTACATAAAAGGGTACGGTCTTTTTTTTCAATAGTTTTATTCATTTCAAACGGGCCGGATCCGGCCCGCGGGCCGTAGTTTGCCCACGGCTGGTTTAGACACTGCTTTGGCCTGCTCTGCCTACCTCCCTTCCCTGTGTACAGGACAACTCAGAAGTGCTCAGCTAGTTTCTATAGTGTGGTCAGAACTTGCCTGTCACACCAGATCAGGTGGCTCAATGGTTGAGTGTTGACTCATGAACCAGGAAGTCACTTCCTGGTTGGTGCACTTGCCCAGGTTGTGGGCCCGATCCCCAATAGGAGGAGCGTGCAGGAGGCAGCTGATCAATGTTTCTATCTCTGTATCCCTCTCCCTTCCTCTTTCTCTAAAATCAATAAAAACACATTTTTAAACAAAAAAACCCTGCCTGTCTGCTCATGGCACAACAAACTTGAAGCTAAAAAAAAGAAATTCAAACAGCCATATATTCTTGAGAAAGTAAAAGTTAGCATGATTTTTCTTAATATAGCTCCTTTTACGACAGAGAGGCCTTGACAAACAGCAGTTCCACTGTGACTCAGATTGACCTTATCATCTATTACCATTCCCTCTTGAATTGGTAACTTCCCTGTCATATACGCAGAATTGTCTCTTTTCCAGAAGCATTCTGCAGACTAAGAACAGTGGTGGTTCTGAACTGGCGAATCCAGTTATATTTGCACACAATTGGTGCTCTAGGTGAGCGGTTTAATTGCCTGTCAGGAATAGACTTGCCATGGAATCACAGACTTTGGGAGTTGGAAAAACGCTATAGGTGTCTCTGTTGTTGGCCATTAGGGAGAGGTTTTTTATAAATGCTTCTCTAACATCAATAAAAAAATATACATATTTTTTAAAAAGCTGGCAGCCCAAGGGGTTGGTGATAGTTGTCATGAAACTCAGCCTTTACAAAGGCTGTAGAAGATTCCTTGCAGCTTAGTCTAGATTGCTCCAAATCAAACCATCATATTTGATGAGCACTGGCTCTGTTTGTGGTAAGCGTGAAGATTGAGAAAACCAGGTATTGCAGCTTGCCAAGGCAGAGATGGTGGCCTCAGTGGAGAACCTTGGTCTTAGACTTGAAGATATCAGTGAGAGTTCTGACTTTGCCAGTTAATCGTCAAGCTTTGTGACCTTAAAAAAATTAACCTTGTTATGTTCCTGTTCCTTCAACTATAGAAAGGGAATAATACCTTTTCATGATTATAGAACTAAATAAAACACCATATGATTGTGTTGTAGATTAAATGATTGTAATATATGTAGAGTACTAGGCAAATGTAAAGTACAATCTTTTTAAAAAAAAAAATACTGGTTTTAAAGAAAGAGGAAAGGAGATAGAGAGAAACATCAGTGTGAGAGAGAAACATCAGTCAGTTTGATCCCCAATAGGGATCGAATCTGCAACCTAGGCATGTGCACTGACCAGGAATCAAACCCACAATCTTTTGGTATGTAGGATGATGCTCCAACCAACTGAACTACTCAGCCAGGGCAATCTTAATATTTTTAAAAATCACTGAGTTGTTTTTCTTTTCTAATAGCTAAAAGTAGATATTGATCTTATGAGGTATCATCACTGTATGACTGTATCCAATTGTCTTTGCAAATTAGGATAAAGGATTAATAAAGTTTACATACAATCTCAGGAAAGTAGTACATTTCCCTAACTAAATTTTTATTAATTTGAGCTTCCCCTTCTCGTACTCTTTTGTATATAATAAAGTAAGGAAAATACTAGAAGAAAGAAAGAAATGTAGAAAAGTTATCCTACATAATAAAAGGCTAATATGCAAATCAACCAAACGGCAGAATGACTGGTTGCTATGCAGGAGCTGCCCCCTGGTGATCAGTGTGCTCTCACAGGGGGAGCATAGCTTAGCCCGAAGCCCTGAGCCAGACTTATGGCTGGTGAGTGCAGCAGTGGTGGTGGGAGCCTCTCCTGCCTCCACAGCAGCGCTAAGGATGTCTGACTGCCCTACGGGGAGTGGGCCTAAGCTGTCAGTCAGACATCCCCTGCAGGGCTCCAGGACTGCGAGAGGGTACAAGCCAGGCTGAGGGACCCCCCCACACCCCCGCCCGGAGTACTTGAATTTCATGCACCGGGCCCCTAGTATTATATAAAATTCTTCTAGATTATCCATTTGATTGTACAGAAAAGTCATGTTCTGTAGTGTAAGTACTCAAGAGATGAAAACAGGGCAACTCACCATAACTCTGAGCTTTGTTTTTCTCAACCATATAATGATAATACTCTGTGCCAGACACTCTGCTAAAAATTTACATGAATTATCTCATTTGATTCTCAATAGCACTATTTTACATTTGAAGAAACTGAGACATAGGAAGGTTCAGTAACTTGCTTGAGATTACATAGTCTTCATGTGTTATGGATTGAATTGCATTCTACCAAAATTTGAATGTTGAAGTCTCAACCTCCAGTAGCTCCAAATATAACCATATTTGGAGGTAGGCCTTAAAAGGGGTGAGTAGCCCTGACTGGTTTGGCTCAGTGGATGAAGCGTCGGCCTGCAGACTGAAGGGTCCTAGGTTGGTTGCAGGCACATTCCCAGGAGGGGGTGTGCAGGAGGCAGCTGATCGATGTTTCTCTCTCATCGATGTTTCTAACTCTCTGTCCCTCTCCCATCCTCTCTGTAAAAAATTAATAAAATATATTTTAAAAAATAAAAATAAAAAATAAAAGGGGTGAGTAAATTAAAATGAGGCCATTAGGGTGGGCCCAATATGACTGGTGTCCTTGTGAGAAGAAAAAGAGATACCTGGGATGTGCTCACAGAGGGGAAAAGCCATGTGAGAACACAGCAAGTAGGCACTGCAAGCCATGGGCAGAGGCCTCCGGAGAATCCAAGCCTGCTGACACCTTGACCTTGGACTTCTAGCCTCTAGAGAACTCTGAGAAAATTGATTTCTAGGGTTTAAGCCACTCAGTCTGGTATTTTGTTACGGCAGACTAATACATAAAGTGATAGAGCCTGTATTTAAATTCTGGTCTGTCACTTCATTAGTTTTATAACTTTGGTCTAGTTAAACTCTCTGTGTCTCATCTAGAAAATGGCAATAATAATTGTATCTCCCATAGGGCTGTGAGAATTGAATTAATTGACATATGTAAGTTGAGTACTCAGTTACTGTTAATATGTGCATGTCAGAATATCTGTGCCTTTTGTCCCTCATAGTTGTGAGAGTGGAGGTTTCCAGCACTCACGGAGCCTTTACTCTGACTCCATAGATTCCCCCTTTCAATTCAAATTTTATGGAGCAAATGTCAGAAAGCTCTAGACCAGACCCATAGAATCAGAATTCCTGGCATTGGACTACAGGAATCTGAATTACTGCCAAGTTCTAGAGCTTTCTGACATTTGCTCTGCATTTTTAAAAGCTCTTTTGGTGATTCTGATGCACTGTCAGGTTTGAAATTACCAGCAAGGAATTTTCAAGTTAAGTTGTCCTTTCTACTCACTCGTCTCCTCCTCCATTGCACTCCCCCCCACACACACACACAAAAGCAAAAACATGCTCTATTAAATGGAGACTCTTTAAAAACTTATAAGCACATAGCCATTTATGACTCATCAGACCACTTCCTAGTTTTCCTGCAACATCACTGGAATTTCCCATTTATCCAATACTGACCCTGGATGGGAGGGGAGCCCAAAGTGTGAAAAGGAAGTTCTGGAGAAAGATGGTAATAGGGACTCTGGGCAGTCAGAGACCTTGGGCAATAGTAAAGGAAAGAGGTCAGGAGATGGACACAGTGGGGAGGCCAGAGGCAGCCAGCTGCTGAGAGTAAAGGCGATGAGTACGTCAAAGTATGGAAGCTGAGCTTACAGGATTATACACATTTGACTCATGCGCATTCCCTCTGAGGCACCTCCACACTGGGGACTGTCTAGGGATTCTGTGCCTGTGGACCAGTGTGAAGCTACCAGAAATGATGTTCACAGAAACATGCCAATGATTTCCATTCTGCGTATCCAGACTTCCTTTTGATTGAGTAACCCAGTGAGTGGTCTCTGACCCCCTCTCGCCCAGCATAACCAAGCGTTTGTGGGCCCCATTGTTACATCACAGAAAAGCCCACAGTCAAGAGCTAGGACACATATACATTTGCCATTCAGGATATATATATAAGGATATCTATCATGTGCTTCGACCCCAGGCATTCTGAGAAATACATAAAAAAATGAAACAAAACTGCAGTCAATAAAGACAGCAAAATACTCTTAAAAAACCAGAGGCCTAAACTAACGTTTATTTCCATATATGTCCCACTCTGACAAAGCAAAAATATTGTTTTCTTTTTATAAAGAAGGGTCAAGCATTTACTGAGCCAACCAATATTTACAGGCCTACTTTCATTCACTCTATCTTCAAACCTGCACACATTCCTAGTTTTTCCTTGATGTGTGTAATGTTGATAATCTTTAATAATAATTAAATTTAAAAATATTAAAGTAATATTAGACAATGGAGGAGAGGAACCAAGATGGCAGCATAGGGTAAACACCTGAACTTGCTGCCTTGCACAACCACATCAAAACTACAGCTAAAAGACAAAACATATCATCCAGAACCACAGGAAGGTTGGCTGAGTGGAAATACAACAACTAGAAAAAGAAGAGAAAAGCGCATTGAGACTGGGAGGAGGTGTGGAAGTGCGGAGGTACACAGGCGCACTAAACGGGCTGGCAACTGGGTTCCCCGTGGTCTTTTTCAGTCAGGAGGGAGTCTCAAGCTCCCTGCTGCTCTGAACTCGTTCCCGGTGAGATTCTGGGGACCCAGACTCATATGGGGAGAAACTGGACTGTCTGGCATCAGGCCGGAACACGAGGGCGGCTTTCTCAGAGGTGCTCGCAGTGATCATTGTTCCTGCACGGGTCCATGGGACACAGAGACCCAGGGACCTCTTCGGGACAGGGCTGACGGGCAGCCATTGCTGTTTGCTCCGCCCTGGTGATTCCCTGAAATCCCACCCCACCCAAGCTGTGTGCAGAGGCTTTTGTATATGAATGGCCTGGCTTTTGCAATCTAAAACCTAACAAACTGCAGCTGGGTCAGAGAGCCCCGGAACTCCCAAAAGAAGGCCCAAGGCTGGATAGCAGCCTGCATTGCTTCACAGCTGCACCTCATCTGGGCACCTCCAAACCTCAAACAAAGAGGCAGATCTCTCTGTAGCTCCTGCTGGGTGGCCTCAGGCAGTGGCTGACTTTGCACCTCCTTGGAGATCCAAGAGCCAGTGTACCCAGTGGTCAGAGTGAGACCATACCAGATTACAACTCTTCACATCCATAAGAGACACATTCAAGGGGCAGACTCAATGAGCACCAAAGCCCCACTGAAGCAAGTCCCACCCCATAAGGGCATCTCCTGCACAACAGATCTTCCAGCGTAGACACAGCTGGTCGTCACAGCCAATTGACCTGGAGCTCAATTCCTCCCAGTGATACCAACAACAATCAAGGGT
>NW_006292095.1:10734980-10762217 GCF_000327345.1 Myotis davidii | reverse complement strand
AGGTGCATCAAAAGGGAGTGGACTGACAATTCTTGGGGGGAAAGGGGGGTTGGGGTGCAGCAAGAGACTGGACAAAAATCATACACCTATGGATGAGGACAGTGGGAAGGGTAAGAGCAGAGGGTAGGGTGGGAACCGGATGGAGGGGAGCTATGGAGGGAAAAAAGAGGAACAACTAATAATCTGAACAATAAAGATTTATTTAAATATTAGACAATGGGTTTGGTAAGAATAGTTTTTATATAGACGTCTTGTTTGATGTCGGAAGTAAGTTATTGCAGCATCATGTAGATCTGCTAATCTGATCCACTTTATTTACATTTTGATTTCATGAATAGTCTGTCTTTGATTAGCAATGGCTATTAACATTTTGCTTTGATTTTGTTTCTTGTTTAGCTAATCATTGACCAGCTATAAATAAATCCCTTAAGAACTCAGGAAGTGAAATCACAGAATTTTTTTGTAATGCAAATAACTGTCCCAACTGTAGTGTTTTGTAAACTCCCAATTATTTATTACCTCTGTAGAGAAATGAGAGAATAAAGGAGTTAATTTACGGGGACAGTAAATTTTCAATTCAGAAGAAGCCATAGACCTATTCTTTAATGCCATGTTCTCTCCTCATCTGCTCATTAAAAGGAAGGCATTTCTTCCTCAAATAAAGAGTTGCTTTTTCTTGCATAGCAGTTCTCAGAGTATTTGTTTGCCAACCGCTGGTTTGACTCCAAGGTCCTTTAAGGGAGTCTGCAAGGTCTAACCTGTTTTCTTGAGAACGGCTTGTTTTCCTCAGTGTGAACAGTGGGCACAAATACTGGCACCATATACATGTGAGGACAGTGGCACCAAACTGTGTAGTAATCACTGTATTCTCATACTCTGTTTTCATAAAACTCAGATTCACCTAAGACTTTTGTTGATGAAAAAGTGGAAATTGAAAAAAAAAAAGTGAAAATTATTGCCCTGGCCAGCATTGCTCAATGATTAGAGCATCTGCCCAAAGACCAAAGTGTCTCAGTTTCCATTCCTGGTCAAGGGCACACACCTGGGTTGCATGTTCCACTTCCAGGTGGGTGCAGGAGGCAGCCAATTAATGTGTCTCTCTCACATTGGTGTTTGTCTCTCCCTCTCCCTCTCCCCTTCCCCCACTCTCTTTTCTTCTCCCTCCCTCCTTTCCACTGTCTTTAAAAATCAATGGAAAAAGGATATTCCAGTGAGGATTAACAAAAACAAAAAAAAATAAAAATTATTAATTTTATTTCATCTCAATTTCTTGAATACAAGTCATGTTGTTATTCTTTTTTGATAAAATGGAGAGTACACATAAAGCACTCTGCAGTTAAATTGTGAGTTGAACTAGCTGCTTTCTTCATGAATGCATTTTTAGTTAAAGAAAAACTGATAGGCAAACTGGTTATTCAGACTTACATATTTGGCAGACATTTTCTTGAAAATTGGTTAAATGAGCATGACATTTCAAGAAAAAAATAATATTTCCCTAGCTGGTTTGCTCAGTGGATAGAGTGTTGACCTGCAGACTGAAGGGTCCTGGGTTCGATTCCAGTGAAGGGCACATGCCTGGGTTGTGGGCTCAATCCCCAGTGTGGGGCATGCAGGAGGCAGCCGATCAGTGATTCTCTCTCATCATTGATTTTTCGTCTCTCCCTCTTTCTTCCTCTCTGAAATCAATAAGAATATTTATTGCAATAATAAAATTTGACCTTTAAAGCAAAAATTAGATTTTTTAAAAACTATGAATCTCACAACTTTCCAACACAAGGACTTTTCTGATAAATTGGTATTGATATTAAAAAAATTTTATTGAATAAAAAAAGTCAACATTTGTAAGATCAGCATTAATTTATTGGACCAGTATTTTCCAAATGATCAATGCATCATATTATAAAATCATGCATGGGTAAAAGATCCATCTAAAGTATAAAATGGGATTTAATGTGACAGTTTGAAAAGTTCATCGGTAAGGTTTCAGATTCCACACTGCAACAAACCTTTTGGTGTAACAAAAAAGGAATAGCACAATTCCTTATACAAGATATTAAAATACTCCTTTCTTCACAAGCTACATAACTATATGAGGCAGCCAATACAATACATTGCAATAGATTGAGTTAGAAGTGAATATGAGAATCCAGTTGCCTTCTGTTAAACCAGATACAGTAGCGTCCCCCCTTACCCACCGGGGATATGTTTCAAGGCCTTCAGTGGATATTTGAAACTGCAGATAGTACTGAACCCTATATATACTATTTCTACCTATGATAAAGTTTAATTTATAAATTAGTCATTGTAAGATTAACAACTAATAAAATAGAGTAATTATAACAGTATACTGTAATAAGAGATGATATGAGATAGATGATACAATGCCTGCATGATGAGACAAAGTGAGGTACTCAGAATGGCATGCAATTTAAAACTTATGAATTGTTTATTTCTGGAATTTTCCAGTTAATATTTCTGGACCACAGTTGACCGTGGGTAGCTGAAACTGCAGAAAGGGAAAATGCAGATAAGAGGGGACTACTGATGTTTGCCAAAATGTACAACTAAAGTTTTTCCTTGTTTATTTTGGAATATGTAGTTGTTTTTCATGAAAACATGTGCTATTTTAATATGTAATGGGTTTGTTTTTTTAATGAATTAAATATATTTTTAACTTTTTGTTTTAATTTTTAATATGGTACATTATTACCAACTGATGTAACCTACATAACCAAAATTTCTTTGGTGTGTTCAATAGGTTTTACTAAAATCCACTGGTGTTAAACATTCTTAAAGTTATTTTGTTCCTGGTTGAATAGGGTAGGCATAGAGATCTGCAGTTATCAGGGGATTACATAGATTTGGGGCTATAGGTGATTTAGTTTGGCTACTGCAGCTAAAGTCATTCAGAGCTAGACTGGAGGAAAACAGTGTCCAGGGCCCTGCAAGCTTGTGTGCTAGCCTCACCTTTGATGAGGGGCATCTACTTATGCCACTTACCACTTTCTAGAGACCAGCCCAAGAATGATTGCATGTATGGTGGTTTGGGGGAATGTACCTGGATGAGTACCTTTCAAGAATGCCTAATCCTCCCCTACCACTCCACCACACCCCTGTTATATCCCCATTACACCCCCATTACCAGATGTAACAAGTTCATTTTAAGAAACTTGGAAAAAATATAAAAGGGGGAAATTAATACTTGTAACTTACTAAACCTAAAGGCATGCATTATTAAATTCTATTGTATTTTCTTTGTATTTTTTAACATACAGTTTTACAAATAAAACATTTTTAGATACAAAGGTTTAAGGCAGTTTAACACAGTTTTAAAAATAAACGTGTAGTCTTTCTCTTTCAATGCTTTCCTAATATGACTCCTATTTTTATTTAACATATTATCTATATATTTAGAAAATTCTCACCCACCCAGAGATAAGCATTTTAACATTTGTGACGAACAGCCATGCAAGTATGCACACACACTGATGTTTGTATGAATGGGGTTGTCTGTTGCATGCTGCTCTGATGGTACCTGCATTCGTTCTCAGCTCTAGGCCTCACCTTTGCAGATCAGTAAATGCACACCTGATGTACAATGATAGATTACCCTGTAATCAAGGCTCTTTTTCTTGGGGAAAAGACTAGAAGTGGTGGTTGATTGGAGAGTTAAAGTGAAAAATCTCAGACTTGAGATTTTCAAGTAGTCGGTGCAAATGCAGGTCCTCTGTCATCCTCCTTTTCATTCCCTAGTTTGTGCAGCCCCTAGGATTTTAGAGAAATGATGGAGCTGGAACCAAAAGAACAAAGTAGTCTAATTAGTGGCTGAGGTTTGAGGAATGTCGGTGTGTGTGTGTGTGTGTGTGTGTGTGTGTCTTTTTGTCCTTATTTAAATACCTCTCAAGAGGTCAGGGAGATGAACCTCATCAAACATTAACAGGTCAGGATATTATGGTGACTTCCTGTTCACTTCTCTCTTGAGTTTGGCAAGCATTTGAGAGGAGGGAGTGATAAAAAGCTGAATGAGGGTACAGTTCTGTTCTTGAGTATTTAGTAGGGAAAATGACTACAATAGAAGGCAGAGAAAGTGCCAAATTGAAGGTATAGATAATGATGAAGCTGGTATCTATGGAGAGAATGAGATAAGACCTCCTGGAGGTCTGTTGACCTACTAGCTGGAGAAGGATTTCAGTAATGCCTAGGGGGCTGGCCGATATGATGAATTTCAAAACTGAAGGAGCCGTGATCTGGTGAGGCCAAAGAAGTGCACAGAAGGAACAGAAGGCAAGAGCACTGACAGGGATAATGTGCCAAAGAGAGGGAACCAAAAGATACCAGGTGATGATGGGTTTTGTTCTGTGAATAGGAGGAAACTGGTTCACTCCCATCACAGACTACCTCTCACCGGCATACGTAGTCACTCAGATAAGCACTTAGGAAATAAGCAAACTGGTAAAGGAGCCTGGGTTTGGAGGGGTGTATTAAGAAGACATCCATTTGTTATTTCACAGATTGTACAGGTCAGATAGAATTCCAGGCACAGGTTAACTGGATCCTCTGTGCATGATCTCACAGGCTGAAATAAGTGTGTTGGTTGGACTGCAATTGCATCTCATCTCCCCAGCCCCCATGGTTGTGGTAGATTTCAAGATCTTGAGGTTGTTGGCAGTAGGGTAAGGAATAATATTTTTTTAAACTGTCTTTTAATTGAGCCACTGCCATGTGCCAAATACACAAACTTACATACATTATCGGTTGACCCCTAATAACAACTGTACAAGGTACTATTGTCCTCTTTTGACAAATGGAGAAGAGGGCACAAAGTGTACATGGAATACTGTCTTTGTGTGGGGGTTTTTTCTCTTCCTGATGAGCAGAGAAAGATTCCTGGTGGTTTTGCTTGCTTTCTGTCTTACCCACAGAAGCCTGAATTTGGATGGAGAGGAAAGCCTTTATTTAAAAGTCTCATTGTCATTCCTCCATGACAGGAGGGGGGCATATTTGCATAACAAAACACTGATGAAAACATTCCCTGGACAACTTAAATAACCTACAGCTTAGGACCCCATCTCCTCATGAAGCAGGTGTCTGCTTGGCAGCTTTACAGAAGAAACATGTTTTGGCCACAATACAGAAGATACTGGTGTCTCCAAGTTTTGCTTTTTTCTGCTTGAGGTTGAGTGTGTCTCTTTCTGTCTGTTGTTTTCAAACATACCAAAATATAAAGAGAAGAAACCATCATTCATATTTAACTTACCAAGATTTCAGCACAACTAGTTTTCCCCCTCTTTCTTCCCCTCCTCTTTAGTCTTTTTACAGTTGAATTGTTCCTATGAAGTCGATATATTTAGTTATGTCTCTTAAGTGTCTTTTAATGCAGAGTAGTTCCCTTTCCCCAGTTCTCCCTTTTTTATGCCATTGATTTGTTGGGAAAAGTGTCAGCCTTCCTGAGAACAGACCTCGGGTTTTTCCGTTTGCTTCCTTTAGGGCATCCTTTCGCTGTTCCCATGTCCAGTACTTACTTAATTACTCTACTTGCAGCTGAGTGAAAGGCATGATTTGATTTGAAAGGTTGGTTAAATTCAGGTTCACCTTTTTTGTCAAGAATATATACGAGGTGGTGCTGTGTGCTTCATGAAGTAACTAAAGGTTGGGTTATTTTAAGTTAGGCTATGCTAAGATAGACCAGTGGATTCAGGCAGTGATGGCACAACGCCTCCATTTTAAGACACAGACCTTCATTTTCATGGTTTCATCTATTGATCTTTCCTATTTCTATTTGTTTACCCTAAGATAGTATAGTTAGTTCACCCCCCCAAAAAATTAATGTGCAGTTCTTTCCTTTTCATTCCCAATTTTGAGCATAAGGGATTGGCGCTTGGTTATCTGCATTAGTTATCACTGTTTTGTGTGATTTTTTATTTATTACTTTTCTCCCCATTAGCTTTCCCTATGATTTTTTTTTCCTCAAGGTATTCTAGTGTGCGGCCACTGCTCTTTCTGAATCCTAGAGACAGGGAATGGGTGGCTTTTCTTCTTCTTCTTCTTCTTTCTTTTTTTTTTTAATGGAAGGAAATTCCTGGGCTGCCTCAGTAGGCAGAGCTTTAGAATGTCCCTCATTTGGGGGAATGATGGGGTTTTGTGGCCTGGAGGTGCAGGCTGCTGGTGTAGTGTCCCCAAGTGCTCAGTGGGACCGGTCATCATTGGAGTATAATGCATTTCTTTGGCTGTTTATCTGGTTACAGCTCCTTTTTTATCCACAGAAATGACCACTCCTGCAACCTTGCTGAGGATAAGGATTTTAGAAAGAAAAAGTTGGTTTTTTAAAAAAAATTATTCAGATTCCTTAATTAGGAACTGCAGTAGGACACTGGGATTATTAGTGGTTACATAGAATTGGTTATTTTCTTCTTAATTGTAAGAATATTTAAGCAGAAGAGTAATGAAAAATAGTTTGTGTCCAGTAATTTTCCTCAATGAAATTAAACTAAAAATGGAAAGGTGAGACATGTAACAGCCAGGATGGTCATCAAAAGGAAATGAAATTTATCTCATAAAGAGTGTCTTTGAATTATGCACATAAAATAAACATAAAACAGACTGTGCAATGATATTGACTAGATGCTTTAAAATAAGCTCAGGGGGCAGAAAGTTAAATATTTAGATTAGTGTGGAATGTTAGCTTTGTAGCAGTGTGCCATTGATGGAGTATTCCTGGAACACGTCTCCTCTGCTTGTTTTAACATCTGACCTTGGTCCCTTGAATGGAATGTGTAGATGGGAAGACACTCAGCTATATGGGTGCGTTTGTTTGACATTTTCTCTTTGTTGTATAAGCCATTTAGTTGTTTCTTTGCACTCTCTTTAATACTATTTAAAATTTGGTGGCTTTCTAGAATCAAGACAGTGTGGATCTGTCATTTCATTATGAACTGTTTGGATTCACTAACTCTTCCCCCCAGAAAGACTAGACACTTGAGTCTGAGACTGAACTTGTCTTTTTCATCCTGTGTTTATAGTGAGGAGATTGATTCCATCAACACTCTGGTGCCCTGCACAAAGATGGAAACTTAGTAGGCACTTTGGAATGAGAATGTCTATTTTTCTGTCTCTCTCCCTCTACTAGATAGTGTATCATCCTATGTAAACTGATTCATTCTGTCTGGTAGGCAGAAATGGAATGGCATTAATGGTTTTCTAGTTAAGTTAATTTCTTTTCATATTCTCATGGCCACTTAATTTCACAGTGGTATTTTTCCTGTTGTCTATTTCTTGTTTTCCTTATGGATATTATCTATGTAAGAACAGTGCTTTCTTGACTGATGTGGTTAATTTTCTCACCCGAGGATATTATTCCATTGATTTTTAGAGAGTGGAAGAGAGAGAGAATTATCCTTGTGAGAGAAACACATTGATTGGTTGCCTCCTGCTTGAGCCCATACCAGCGCCGGGACCGGGGAGGAGCCTGCATCCAAGGTACATGCCCTTGACCGGAATCGAATCCAGGACCCTTTGGTCCGCAGGATGACGTTCTGTCCACTAAACCAAACTGGCTAGGGCTGGTTGTGGTAATTTTCAATGGATGATTTCTTCATCATTTGGTTAAAGGAAAAGCCGGTAGCTTTCTTTTTTCCTCTCCTATAAAATGGATAATAATGAGCATTCCTCACGGCTGCTGGTTTCTCTTTAATATGATAATGAACTCCCTGTTCTGATTAACCTCACTGAGCTGCAGTGGGAATGAGATGTGTTCTGAAATATATTAAGCACTGCATAATGGCACATTGCAAATGGTATTGCTATGCCAGGAGGACTTGAGGCTCAAGGCTTAAACACAGCTTCATTTGGAGTGTCATTCAGAATGCAGTTCCTCAAGTACCATTGCTTCTCTTGACTCCTGGGCTCTTACAAAGTCCGAAAATTGCATTACACGTAATACAGACAGAAATTGTGATGTAACTGTCTTTTGGCACGTTGCTTTCTCGTAAATAGGAGAATGATCAGTAACCAAGAGGATGGATAAGAGAGTTTATATTTATAAGTAGATTGTTACCTTGTTTTTAGTGTTATCATTTTCAATGGTGATTTTATAATTTCTCATTTTTAACTTTTTATTATGGAAAATTTCAAACATATACAAAAGTAGAGAGGTTTTTAGCATAATGTTTTTAACGGTTCGAATCAAGATTCACATTTATACCATCTCTACATTTGGTTGGTCTCTTGAGTCTCTTATAATAATTATTCTGTGTTCCTTTTTCTATCTTTTTTCCCTTGCCTTGTATTTATTGAGGGACCCAGATTGTTTGTCCTCTAACTTCCTGTAGTGTAGATGTTTTTTATTGCATCTCTGTGGTGTTATTTAGCATTTTCCTGTTTAAAGGCTTGTTTAAATTTGGGTTAGAATTGGGGGTGGGGCAGCATGTACTTCTCTCTGGAGGTACATAATGATTAGTTGTCTCTTCTTTGGTAATTTCAACAGCCATCAATTCACTTTACCTAGATCTGCTAGTTAATTGCCTGTTCCTTGTTATATTTAGTTGTTTGCTTGTCTTAGCTATTTTAATGTAGTTAATGAAATTTAAAAGTCATTTTACATATTTGCCAAATAGCCTTATATAAAGACTAGAGGCCCAATGCACGAAATTTGTGCAAGGGCCTCGGCTCTAGCAGCTGCATCGGCTTACCTCGGCCCTCGCAGCCCCCGCTTCATCTGGAAGGACATCCAGCTGTTTGATCTAATTAGCATATTACACTTTTATTATTATAGATTATACCAATTTACATAGCCAACAGCCATGCACCAGAAAACTCGAATTTTAATTTTTGTATTTCATAGATGAGGTATCTGAGGCTAAAGAAGAAACAGAGTTATCCCCCAAATCATACACTACAATACCCAGAGTTTAATATGAGTCTTGCCTTAATTCTGTACATCACACTAGCTTCCTTCTCTTCTTTTATCACTGCCCCAGATCATTACTCATCTTCATTTAGGAGAAAGTAAGAAATAAAGAAGGGAAAGTGAGAGATTAAAAGAAAGGAACTGAACAGTGAGCAGTAAAGTTAGACACAAAATGTTTCCACAACATTCCCCAGTTTCTCCTCATTTTGATGCTCTCGTGCTTATGACACAGCCACTGATTATCATTACTTAAGTCTACTAATTCATTGCCTGATCCTCTGTATTTTTCAATATATATATATATTTGACCAAACACCAGTGGCTTTAGAATCTTAATTTCAAACTTTGCCAGAAAGAGTACTTTTTTTTGTAGCACCTTCTCCCATGCCCTTTAAAGACCATTTATTAATACTATAAAAAGTACCAGAGCTTGAATCCTGTGAGAACATTCCAAGTTTAGTCCATCTAAGCAAGCCATTTTTTCCTAGCACTTCTATCTTAATTTATCAGTGGCTATATTTATGAAGAAATTTAATCTAGACGTGTTCAGTAAACCTTGTCATTAAAAGGTATTTCAAAAGCCATTTTATTATATAATAAACATTTCTCTAATTTATTTCATTTAAGTTATCTTCCTAAAATAGTAATTTAATTTTACTTTTGGCAAATAGTTACTTCTCAAAGGTTGAGCCGAATTTTGAATGTAGTAATGTTACATAGAAGCTAAATTTAGTAGTTAGCAGTATCCCACTTCTAGTTTAAATCCAAGTGGACTTTTAAAAGTCTAAAATATATTGGCCTCTCCCAAGACCCACACTCTGATATTAACAAATGCCAAAAGAGATGTGCAAACAGGAAACTATGTGATCCTTTAAAAAAATTTAAAATCATATAGTCATTTTTCCACTTGGCCCTCACCCACCAAAATCAAAAGGATCTACAATAATCCTGTGGAAGTTTTAGAAGTCTTTGTTTTTCTTCCCCCATCTCACTATTTATATGTTTTAAATGCTACCTGATACAGCAAACAAATGTAAATGATGTCCTTTCAAAGTCCACTGACTTCCTCTCTGAAGTAATCTAAAATTCTGGAGCCATAATACAGACCATCAGATAAAAGTGTGATACTTTATATTTGAGAAACATGAAGTGCCTTCAATAATTAAATGGAGCGACAAGAGCAATTTTTTTTCCAATTTCTAGAAGGAATTGTGTCACTCCTTTAACTGAATCAGAATGAGATTTTAGTTCAGGAGCATGGAAACTCCTTAGGGGACTGTGGGTAAGTAGATCCTGGTATAGAAAAAGGTGTTTGATGGGCCACAGACTCTAAGGCCAGGGAGGTTGCTGGACTCAGGACCAACCACATAGAGCCCCCATCTCTGTCACTTGTGACATCCCCTTCAGTTGGCCTTCTGGACTCTGCCCAGCCACTCAGGCTTCCCAGCCTCCGGCCACTGCCCTATTGAATTCTCTGAATACCATAGTCAGTGTGTGAGAGTTCCTTATCACCAGTGAAATGTACTGAATTATTGTGAAATATTGATGCATTTAAATCCCAGATTAACAGCAGTTTATAACAGACCTCCTTGTGATGAAACGTATTTTTAATAGGCTGGGAAGCCCCCATTGCCCTCAGGAGAGAATCTCACCTCCTTGC
Organism: Myotis davidii; assembly: GCF_000327345.1. NCBI lineage: Eukaryota > Metazoa > Chordata > Mammalia > Chiroptera > Vespertilionidae > Myotis > Myotis davidii. The sequence continues at coordinate 10,751,652 of NW_006292095.1, read as the reverse complement.
ACGGATTCAGGCCCTTCATGATCTGCACCTCTGCTCCTCATCCTCAGCCACCAGTCTGGTCGGTACTGAGCTCCTGGCAGTCTCTGTTGACACATGGCGTGCCTTCTTTACCCCTAAGCTTTTTGCCGGAAATTCAATCCTTTTGCAAATTAGCTTCTTGTCCTTTAGAAGTCACCTTAACTGTGTCCTCTGGAAAGCTTGCCTGACTCTATAGAGGTGGATTAATTGCCATACTGGGCTGGTTACTGCTATAGAACTGTGTTGATTCCTTTAGAAAGAATATGTCATACTATATTGAAATTGCCAGTAAATAATCTATATCCCTCTGTAATCTCTAAATTCCTTGAGTAATAAGACTGGGCTATGCATAGTGTTAGATGCATAGTAGATGTTTAATACTTGTTAAAATTTTGCTCCAGTTCTGCTACTAACTGACCAAAATCTATATACCCGGAAACTTTCACTCATTGACCTATTGTTAATACCCGGGCCTCAAGAATAAATCTAATCCCGTGTTTACATGATAGCCCTTCAGAATCTAGATTTCTGCAGAATGGCTACCCAGAAAGAATGAGAGGAGTGATTTCTTTTCTCTTCTCTTCTTTTCTTTTCTTTTCTTTTCTTCTCTTTTCTTTTCTCTTTTCTCTCTCTCTCTCCCTCCCTCCTCCTCCCTCCCCCCCTCCCTCCCCCGAGGATATTTTTCCATTGATTTTTTAGAAAGAGTAGAAAAGAGAGGGAAGACAAAAACATCAGTGTGAGAGAAGCACATCGATTGGTTGTCTCCTGATTGAACTCTGATCAGGGCCTGGACCTGGGAGGACCCTGCAACTGCAGTACATGCCCTTGACTGGAATCGAATCCGGGACCCTTCCGTCCATAGGCCAACACTATCTAAGCCAAACCAGCTAGGGCCAGAAGGATTTCTTATACCTGGGCAGAACATCCTTACTTGCTAAAGAACAGTTGTCAGGGATAGAAGAATAAAGGCTAGCTTTCCTCCTAGAGACTGGTAGGCAAAGATCTTAATGGTTTTTGTTCCCACCCCCTGCATCCTGTGCTGGGCCCCAGCACTGTGTGAGAAAAGGGAGGAAGAAATAAAGCATAGATACTGACAACATTCAAGTAGGACAACAGTTATAAGAAGTTCTTAAAAGTGACCTACTGAGATCAAATTTTTTAGCTTGATTTTATGTTAACAACTTTGAAGGCTGGGAAGCCCTGAAGTTAGCTCTGGAAACACACAGCCTTAGGAAAGCCTTTCTAAGCTAGATGGCTGCCCCTTGACTTAGATGAATTACATTCCAGGCAAGAGGAAGAACAGGTTTTAAAGTTCATTGAGAAGAATAACTTTAAGAAATCATAACTAGTTTTATGCAGCAAGAGGTGAGTTGATGGTGTGTAGTGGATATGGGAAGAAGGAATAAATGGAAATTCTTATTACAGTTAGGAGTTGTCTTTGATTCAGAAGAAATTGAGAGCTATTGAAGATTGTAAGAAGGGAATTAAATCATCAGGAAGATCTGATAATGGGTTTTGAAGGAGATGTGACTTTGTTTTATGTTATGCCCAGATTTCAAGATCCCCAAGAAAACCACACCAGGGAGCCAGTCCGATGCAAAAGCAGAAGGTCCTTTATTGAGCTAGCTAACTCGACCCCGCCCTCCGGTCGACTCAGCGATCGGAAGCAGAGTGCCACCCGTGAGAAAATCAGGGCTTTAATAGGGGGGGTGGAGTGAGGGGAGGGGAGCTGACTGTGGGCCCTGCCGATTGGCCAGGCGCAAGTCGGGTCTCGTTACACAGGATGTGGTCATCTCTATGGCGCGCATGTTCCTTGATTATCATTGGTTAGTTTAAAGAAATCCCGGCTTCCGGGAAGAAGGTACTTTCCTGAGCACATGGCGACTGCCCCAACATGGAGGATCCGGGGTGAGATGGAGGGCATAGCCCTTACCCTTTCATTTTAGGCATTTTGTCATACCAAAAAAAAAAAAAAAAATTAAACAAATTGTTGAGAACGCATCACCAAAACTGTCAGGGTGATGATTCAGAGAGTCCTCTGTGGCTCCGTCCTAAAAAGGGCATGTTAGCCTGTTTTTCTGACACATACTCTTAAGAAACTTTCCCAGTGCTACTATCCGCACCTCCATTTATTTCCAGCACCATTTGCCCCTTGGTCCCGATTCTCATCTAAAGATATTCGAGTGTGGCAAAAATAACTTTTCCAACAAAACCTTGAAATAAATTACTGTAAACCCTCATTCTATATTTGCAGCAGGGACAGGAATTAACAGCTGGAACAGCCCTGGGAGCTAGTGTGGGGTCTCCACACCGTGGAGGCCTTGCCCTAGCCAGGATCTCACAGCTGCCCCGAGAGGCCTTTTCTGGGGCTCCCAGCCTCGCTCTGGATGATGCTTGTTCTCTTGCCCCCAACCACCAATTCTCCAGGTCCCTGAACTACCCATTCTCACGTCTTTTCCTAAATTTTCGTGAAAGGTCTCAGGACAGCTCTCCAAAGAGTTTCTCTTTTGTGAGACATTTGTGAACTCCGATCACGTCACCCACTAGTTGGCCTGCAGCCATTGGTTACATACATATCTCAGCCTAATCTTTACATAATTTACCATCCGAGCCCCGCAGTATACGTGCAGGGGGCTTCCTGATCTGTTTACCAGACTGTTCCCAGCCCCTGCATCTCGTGCTGGGCCCCAGCACTGTGAGAAAAGAAAAACTTGGAGGAAATCCAACATGAAGAAAATGATTGAAAGATTGGAAAGAGGAGCTGCTATGAGAAAAGGGTGAAGTAACTGGATGGGTTTAGTTCAGAGAAGAGGGAAGACATGACATAGGTAGAGAGAACAGTCAGAAGTCGCTTTGCTTGTTTCATTTTAATCGTAGTTATAATATCCATAAAGATACTTACAAACATTCTCCCTCGTTTAGTGTTGGACTATTTGTGTCGGATGTTACAGTGCTAGGATGGATGGGGTGAGATGCTCAGTCCCTCCTGGAGGACTTTGCTCCCTGTGTTTTCTCTCTCTCCTGATTTGCTGTGAGATCTGATGGTGAGCTGATGTTCATGGACATGTAGGATGTGGGAGTGTGGAACTCCTGCAGGTATGTTTGCCTGATGGGGAGCCCGGACATTTGCTGAATCTTTCCTCCTACCTCATCAGGTCTGAGAGCTGGTAAAACCTGGAGTCAGGAGGTAGAGTATGTTTGGCCTGTGGGAATCTTCAGGTATGAGACATTTGGAAATGATGATGATAATGATAGCAGCTATTATTCATTCAGGATAATCCATTGAGCTCTTTATATTCATTATCTCATTTACTCTTAACAACCACCTATTACAAAAGTACTATTATTATCCTCATTTTCCAATGAGATATTAGGCCCAGATTATTGAAAAAGTGTCTAGGGTCATAATTGGTAAGCTGCCTATCTGGGTTTAAAGCCACTTCTGTCTGGCCACGGAGCTTAATGTGATCTCATTTTTCTTAACTTTATTGAGATATAATTCATATACCATACAATTCTATTTTTTGTATATTATTTTTTAATTGTGATAAAATATATATGACATAAAATTTGCCATTGTAACCATTTTGAGTGTACAGTTCACTGACATTAATTATATTCGCAATGTTTTGCAACATTTACCACTATTTCTAAAACTTTTTCATTGCCGCAAACAGAAGCTAACCATTATGCAGTAATTCCCTATTCCCTCCCCCTAAAAGCCTCCAATAGTCTCTAATCTACATTCTGTCTCTAGATATTTAATAAAAATGGAATCATATGTGTTCTTTAATGTTTGGCTTCTTTCGCTTAGCATACTGTTTTCAGGGTTCATCAGTGTTGTAACATGTTAAAATTTCATCCCTTTTATGGCTAAATAATATTCCATTGTTTTGATATACCACATTCTGTTTAGCCATTCATCTGTTGGTGGATACTTGCGTCATTTCCACCCTTTTGCTGTTGTGCAGAGCCCAGGTTTTAACCAAGAAGTACATTACAACATAGCCGAGGACCACCCTGGAATGGGATCTCCTGACCTCAGTCCTGGGTGTCTCACCATGTTGCAGGAGAGTCCACGTCATACTGGCACTTCGTAGTATTTGCAGGAATCAGACATACCTGGGTTTTGAAATACATGTCTTTCTCATGTAGTTGTGGGACACGTTACTCAGCCTCTCTCACTCTGGGTTTTCTCAATATTTAAGGTGGAATAATATCTACCCTTCAGGGTTATTTTAAGACAAATAATACACAGTAGTTATTTTTTTAATGGCTCATTTGCTGGGGTTTAGATATGTTCTTCTGTATATTTTTACTGACATGGAATTTCACAAGTATGAAATGAAGAAAAATTTCAGTTCTGTTTGTTTTTGTAACATTGGAAGAATAAATGTTTTCTTTTTTATCCCCCAAAGGGCCCTTATGTTCCTTTGTGTTTTTACCCCTTTAAAGAAAAAACAGCTGAAGGAATAATACATGGCCATGGTAAAAATTCATAAAACATAATGAGCAAAAAAAAAAGAGTATGTGAAATCCTCTATCCAGAGATAATCACAATAACATTTAAAAATATATGTTATGCCACCGGGAGTTTTCTAAATCCATTACATATCCCATTTAATTCTCATGACCCCCTATGAGAACAGGTGTTCTCTTCCTTGTCTTCCCCTTCTTCCTCTTCAACAGTTTTAAGATTAGGAAACGTGGCCTTTTTAAAATATATATATTTTTATTAATTTCAGAGAGGAAGGGGGAGGGAGAGATGGAAACATCAATGATGACAGAGAATCATTGATCAGCTGCCTCCTGCACGCTCCCTACTGGGAATCAAGCCTGCAACCTGGGCATGTGCCCTTGACCTGAATCGAACTCAGGACCCTTCAGTCTGCAGGTCAACACTCTACCCACTGAGCCAAACCAGCTAGGGCAATTTGGTCTTTTTAATTTGGTAAAATTAAAATTGTGAAGTTACTAACTTACCCCCATCACATAACTCCTGAGTGGCTCAAACTCACAGCTCCCTACCAAAGCATTGTGCCGATTCCTCATGTAGAGCATGTACGTGTGTGTGTATTCGTGGGATTATACAATACATGTTGTCCTGCAAACTGTTTTCTTTTTCAATGAGTGTTAACATTTTTCCATATTTGTAAACATAGCTCTCACACATAGTCATTTTCAGTAGCTACGATATGCCCTCTTATAGTTACCTAGCCTCTAGGTAAGAACATTAAGGTCCTCCTCAATTGGGGTGTGTGTGTGTGTTTAAAAAAAGCAACCTCATATAACCATCTTCATAATGCCAGTTCCAGATTTGTGAGGGATCTTGCAGCATTGGGGTGGCTTGGGCAAGCCCTTTCTCTTCTAAAACATTCTAGTAACTGGCTCTGGGAGGTGAAGCACCCCACAAACTCCTGGGTTCCTGTGTAGATGGCCCAGCAAGGCTCAGAAGTCATGCCAGAGCCAGCCAGCTTCCTGCTCACCCTCTCACTCAGACTTCCCTAGTGGTGCATATCAGACTACAACTGGAAAAAAACTTCTACCAAAAGGCAGCGTTTTAGGGTTTGCTGGTAATCTATTCAGTACAGACCCCAGAGCCTCATGAGTTACAATTGCTTATTATTTCCCCAAATGAAGAAGCAGCCTAACCCAGTTCTTTTGGTATTTCAGTGCTTCTGACCAGGTTAGGATGCCCTGTTCCCTCAAGTGACCTCTTCCTGTCACTCACATCCCAAGAGTAAGTGTATTATCATCAGGAATGAGGAGATGTGGTGGTGGTGTATACATTAGTACTTGCCAAGTTTTCACTGTTTATCTTACTGGAAAGTCAACAACATGACTGTTAACCTCCTGCACAGTGAAGATCTAGGCTCTTTGTTATGGTTGTTATCAAATTCTGTGGTTAAATCTTTCTGATTTTATGAGGCACAGAGATGGAATAAAGGAAATAAAGTATGGCCAGTCAGGAGGCTTGGGCGCAGCGACACCTGGAGCTGCTGTTGTAACTTGGGGTCTGCAGCTGGTGGAGTGGTGGTCAGGGAATTGGAGATTGGAGTCTCCAAAGGTCCTGGGCCAGTTTTATTCGCAAGGTTAAGTGGACCTCTGAGCAGATCAGATTCCCCTTGAGAAGCTGAAGGGTAGTGAGACTTCTTTTAAAGGAAGCCTTCTCCCAAAAGAGCATGTTGTTGTTTTAAAAATAAAAAAGTACACACCATGTAGTCACCAAAGCTTTATCTTAGAGCCATTGTCAATTTGTTCCCAGTAAAAAGGGCTGAACAAGCAGAATGGGACACAAAAGAATGAGGAAGAAACCGTTAAGCATGAAGGCACACATTCCAGAGCACCACTCCCTGCCGCTGCCTCCACGCAGGTACAGCCCCGACAGTTTAATGAGCCGAGGAACATTCTTGTAATCAGAGAGCTTCTAGGGTACAGGCAGCATCATTCACACCCCAGATCGTGTCCGCGGCATCTTTCCTATGGCAGTGTTCATTGCTGTTGGCTAACACCGTGATACTGTGCACTTACTATGTGCATCTCAAATTCTCATTTACTTTTTATAATTAACGTATGTGATGGTCTGTATTTGTATCTGAGGAAACTGAGGCTCAGAGAAATTAGGTAAATTGTCCAAGTTTGCACAGCTGGCACATTTACAACTAAAAGACTTAAAAAGGAGAAACACTGGCTTAACTTTCAGGTGACACTTACTGAGTCACTTTTCACCACATTTCTGGACATACCTCACGTGTAATACTCATACAGGGGCATTTGTTCACCTCTTGTCCATTTCCTTTTCAGTGATCATTTGCTGACTCCCTTTCCAGATGACAAATCACATCTTCCTGGTAGCCCACTTTCAGGAGATGAATAAGGACTTTCATTTTCAAATTCTTCCCCCTACCCCGCCCCGGATCATCAAGATACATTTCATTAAAGAGGATTTACCTTTCAAGTTTGTAGATAATGAGGCCCTTCTGTGGCTCAGCATCACTGCCCCCAGTTTGGGCTGGAGAAATAAAAGATGAAGGTATTCATCCAGCATCTGCTCCTCAGTAGGCACTTAAGACATTAACAGGGTTGTGATAAATTTGAGAGAAAATAATCCTGACTAAATTGACATTTTTAGATACTGTGGGTCTATTTGTGCATGCTGGCCCTGAGCTGCATTTAACTTTAAGAACTAGCTTAGTCTCTTTTTGTTATTTTTGCCTGGAGACTGCCCAGTTACTTCATCCATCTTGTGGCCTCATGGTTCAGCACTCTCAGAAAACACTTTATTCAGTTCCATCATAGAGTGTGCCGGTGGGATTGTCCTTCAGTGGTGACTTGTGGGCGAAGGAAAGCAGCCGTAGACAGCAGCAAATGTACCTGGAAGTGGAGTTTGCTTTGTACTCAAGATTTAATCTGAAGCCACCAAATTATAAAACTGACCCAATCAAGGAAGGAGAGTTTGGAGGAGATGGGAAAGAAGGGCATGTTTCTGAGTTTCTGTATGCTTGTGAACCAAAAGTTCGGGGTCTGCTGATGGCCTTGTTATTACAGGTTTTTCATAGCTCACGGTAATTGGCAGCATGAGACTTTTCAAATTTAAAGGATTGGCTTCTAGCCTCCCTAAAAGAGATACTAAAACACCCCAGCACAGAGAAATGTCTGGCAGCCTTCGCTATATCCATCAGCATTGTGGTACTAAAACAGCCGATACTAAGTACGTACGAATTTCTTTTCGATGGTGGTGATGATCGTCATCAGGCATTCGGGTCACTTTTAAAATATTATTTCAAGCGATGGCCACCACAGTGCCATGATGCGTAGATGTCCTCATTATTTTGTGTCTTCCTTTCTACTCCCTCCAGTATTCCAGTAAAGCACAAGTTGTTGACGTTTCTCACCTATCATCTCTTGTCCAAACCTGCAGTTTCTCGTGCTTCTCTCCTTTACTCATATGCACATAGTATGTCTCCCAACTAGTTCCTGTAAAACTTGTGCCAAATCTACCTTATGGATATGCTCTTCTTTTTATTACAAATTTTAAAAGTAAATTTAAGTAATAATTATATATCATCATGGCCTGGAAAAGCAGATCAGAATTGTCATGTTTTCAAAATAGCTTCTTGTGTTATTCATCCACCCTATAACAGTATTTGTTTTGTTATTTGAAGGCAGTGTCCCATCTTTTCTAACTTGGTTTGGAAGTTAAGCTTTGGCTAGATAAAAGTACCATCTTAACACAATGGTTTAAGAGCATGAACTCTACCCTGGCTGAGTAACTTAGTGGTTAGAGTGTCTTCCCAATATGCCAAGTTTGTGGGTTAGATTCCCAGTCGTGGCCCATACAAGAATCAACTAGTGAATGCATAAATAAGTGGAACAACAAGTCATTGTTTCTCTCTCTGAATCTCTCTGTGTCTCTCAAATCAAGAGAGAGAGAAAGCATGAATTCTGGGGCCACACTGCTTATATTCAAACTAGTGGCCCGATGCACGAAATTAGTGCACGGGAGGGAGGGGTTCCCTCAGCCCAGCCTGCACCCTCTGCAGTTGGGGACCTCTTGGAGACTCACAGTTGAACATCCCTCTCACAATCTGGGACCACTGTCTCCTAACCGCTCATCTGCCTGCCTGCCTGATCGCCCCTAACTGCCTCTGCCTGCCTGATCACCCCCAATGGCCTCCGCTGCTGGCCTGATCTCTCCTCCAACTGCCCTCCCCTGCCGACCTGATCGCCCCTAACTACTTCTGCTTGCCTGATCACCCCCAATGGCCTCTGCTGCTGGCCTGATCTCTCCTCCAACTGCCCTCCCCAACCGGCCTGATCACCCCTAGCTGCCTCTGCCTTGGCCCCCACTTTCTTACACCTTACACCAAACAGCTATTGCCTTTAAAACTCCTCCTTAGCCCCCACCTTAGGTTCTGCCTTCGCAGTTCACCCAGATTAGGTTCTGATTGGTCGGTTTCTATGCCAGTCAGCATCAAAAGCTCCACCTCCTAGGCAGCCATTGTCTCCTTGCAGTTCACCCAGATTTGGTTCTGATTGGACAGTTTCTATGCCAGTCGCTGTCTCCGGGCCTGACCGGAGAGGCGGGGCTAATCAGCGGCCCCCTCAGCTGCTGGCGAGGCCTGGAGAAAAAAAGAGGCAAGGGCTGATCAACAGCTGCCATGGAGGCTGCAGATCAGACCCTGCTTCTCTCTCCAGGCCTGATCTGCAGCCCCCTCGTCAGTCAGTGCTGGGTCGCTGTGGCGCCTGCAGTGCAGCAGTCATTGCAGAACTGACTTCCGGTGTTCAGTCGTCCGTTCTGTCATTTTAGACATTATGGACCCTGGCTCTTTATATATATAGATCATGGCTTCACTCCTCCTAGCTGCATGGCCTTGGACCTGCCACTTACTCTCTCCAAACCCTTAGCATCTTCCATTTGTGATGAGGAGGTAATAACAGTCCCTGCCTTATAAGGATGTTTTGGAGAATAAATGGGTTACAGTTGTGAAGTAGTTTGCATAGAGTATGCACTGTATAAGTATCCTTATATTACCATTTGACAGGAGAACAGTCTTGTAGACGAGCCACACAGCCACTCTGATGTACAATACTGAAATCCCTTTATAGTTTCAATTATCTACCAAAGATGGAAAAGGCTGTTTAGGCACAAAACAGGCAGAAGAAACACTTTAATGGGCACTACAGTTCTGGACTAAAAAAACAAGAGGAGGTGAAGGTGTGTTATGCAAAAGGGACAGTATTTTCACTCAGGGCGTATTTATTGAGTGCCTATTTTGTGCCAGGCTGTGAAAGGGCACAGTAGTGAATGCCACTGAATAGTGTCCTACCCTCACGAAGCTTACCAGGGTCTCTAGCAGAGTGGAGCTGGGCAAATGTTTTTATGTTGTCTGATACAAAACCATTGCTTTCTGGAACTTTAGCTCCTGTTAAACATCCACCATTTACTGCAGTCATTAGGAACTCCAAGCCCTCAGAAAGGCTGGCAAATACTTCAGACCTCAGTTGCTCGTGTCAGGGAAGGAAATTGCTTGGGGAAGCTGTGGTGAATCGTCAACCCTGCAGTTGCAGGTCTCGGGAAGGAAGAGGAGTGAAAATGTCCTGTTGTGACAAATAAGAGGAGATAACAGTCGTCACTAAGGAATCGTTTTCTTCGTGCTTATGCTCTGGGTTCCCTTCAGCTCTCAGATCAAGTCCTTTAAAACTATGGACATGAAACGGCTGCGGTGACTGCTCAGAGGGAAGGCAGAGAATCACTTACTGGGGGGCGGGGACTCTGGCCAATTGAATCAAGACCAGCGTGGTTTTGGGATTTCCTCGTCACACTTGTTTTGTGGGTCTGAGTTGGCCTTTCCTGCAGTAAGCTTAAATAAAGAGTTGCTCCAGAAATATGTGTTATGAGAGAAAAATTGGAGAGAAGAGAGTAGAAGTTATTAGGAAGCCAGTTCAAAAGTCAAGAGACTATTAAAGCAGTCCAGGTGAGAACCTGCATTTGGGTGGCAAGAAGTAGGGGTTGAAAGGAAAAGATAGTGAGAAAGGCACAGAGGAAACGTAATCAGGAGAAGTGAAGTGCAGTGTGCAGGTTCTGGACTGCTCTGACTTTGACTCACACCCTGGTTTCATCACTTGCTGTGAGTCATTGGGTTAGTTACTGAATCTCTGTGCCTCTGCTTCGTCATAATGTAAGGGGCTAATGTTAGCACCTCCCACAGGGAGCTCTAGCACAGTGTATGGCACACAGATGAAGTGTGCTCAGTAAACATTAGCTACCATATTACTGCTATGAGTATCATTATTATCAGTATCTTTGCCACCTTTAATGTTATTAGGACTTGGCAGTTGTTTGGGTATGGGAAATTTGGGGAGGTAAGAAGAGGAATTAGTTTATGAGTAACAGTGAATTTACTTTTAGGTGAGTTGAGTTTGATGAATTTAGGATGTCTACATTGGAGGAGAAATCAAAGCTATAGATTTATGAGTTATCCTAAATAGAATTAATAATTGAAACATTAGAAGTGGCCAACAATGTGATAATGAGCAGGTAGACGTAGAGGAGGATTAAGCACAGACTTAATTTCTGCTAGTGTCTCCAGCACTTAGCACTGTTCGTTTTCTGTGCAGAACACAAAAATTCCAGTTGTAATTTGTGCTAGTTGGTGCTGAACATGTCCTTTGCATTTTTGCCTAAGTTTTTGCATCTTCCTCTATATTTATCTTCTTGGGGAACCAGCGGAGGTGTGTGACCTTCTGTGCCATAGAATCTATGGGAACTGTAGTTTTCCAGCAAATTACCACCAACTCGGTGGCTGAAAACAACAAAAATCTATTCTCTCGCAGTTTAGGAAGCCAGAAGTCTGAAATCGAGTTGTCAAGCAGTATTTATTTTTGGAGGCTCTGAGGGAGAAACTATCCTATGCCTCTCTCTAGGCCAGTGGTTCTCAACCTTGGCTGCACATTAGAATCACCTGGGAATCTTTAAAATCCTGATTGCAGGGGGTAGGACTAGCTTCTCATCCCCAGACTTACAGGTACCTCAACTTCTCATGCCTGAGGGCAGGATGCCAGGGCTTGGGGAGGGAGCAGTAGTTGCCCATCTGACAGTCATTGTGTGGTTTGTAAACCTATTCCTGTCTAACCCTCCAAACAGGCCTATGGACCCTGGGTCTTCTCCCCACATCTCAGAATGAAGAAACCAAGGCTCAGAGACACCAAGTGACTAGCCCAAGGCTGCACAGCACTGGCAGGGCTGAGTTCCACTCTAAAGCTCAGGCTCTTTCCTTCCAGCCAGTAGAGCAGTGGTTCTCAACCTTGGCTGCACGTTACAATCACCTGGGAATCTTTTTAAAATCCTGATTCTGGGGCCTCATCCTCCGGAAATTCTGTTTCTTTGTTATGGGGTGAGGCCACAACATTAGTAACAAAGAAACAGAATTTCCGGAGGATGAGGCCCAGAAATCAGGATTTTAAAAAGATTCCCAGGTGATTCTACTGTGCAGCCAAGGTTGAGAACCATTGCTCTAGGCGCATCCTAAATCCAGAATGATTTCATCTCGAGATACTTGAATAACTACACCTGCAAAATTCCTTTTTTTCAAAAAGGTTACATTCGGCCTTACACAGTTTGGCTCAGTGGATAGAGCGTTGGCCTGAGGACTCAAGGGTCCCAGGTTCGATTCCGGTCAAGGGCATGTACCTTGGTTGCAGGCACATACCCATTGGGAAGTGTGCAGGAGGCAGCTGATCGATGTTTCTCTCTCATCGATGTTTCTAACTCTCTATCCCTCTTCATTCCTCTCTGCAAACAATCAATAAAATACATTGTTTTTTAAAAAAAGGTTACATTCTGAGGTTCTAGGTAAATGTGAATTTTGGGAGGACGCTGTTTAACCCACTGCAGAAGCCAGCGCACTGTGCTGGGCCGCAAAGCTGGGCATGGCCCATGTACATTCTTAGCTGTAACACCAGAAGAGCATCCCTAACGGATGGTCCCAAAATAGGCCTCGAATGGCTCCTAACAGACACAGATCGACTACTTGCTGAGGTATGTGAGTGGGAGCTGATGGCTTAACGGAATCCTTGATTTATTTTTCTTATTTCAAAATTTATTTTTCCCCATAAAAAATGGAATTTGTCATCCTGTATGAGCTTTCCGTGTTGATTGCTGGTTTTTTCTGGCCACATTCTGCATCTGTCAGGCAAGCTGCCCTAGGACTCTGTCCCTGGGTTTATTCTAGTACATTGAGTACAAAAGCTAGAGACGCAGACCACCTGTGCTCCTGGAGCTGGCCACCACCTCCAGTGATGGGGCATCCCCACTGCAGGGAGGGATGGTGCACGGGAAGGAACCCGAGCCTTGGCTTCTGATCCCAGTGCAAACACTGCAAGTTAGCTGAGACCTTGGAGAGATTGTTTTCTCATTGTTAACATGAAACCCATTGCTGCCAAGTCCCCAGAGCTTTCAGTGAGGTTCCCAAATGACGATGTACGAATTCTTGGCTGTGTATAAAAATGTATGCAAATATAAGGCGTTATTAAATCAGGGTAGGAATGTAATCTTATTTAAGAATAGCATCTACATGTCTCATGTTCTTGCTCTTTCTGTGCATATTTCTCTCCCGCACAGAATTGAATTACCTACAGTTTTATCATTTCCTCCTCTGAAGGGCAAGATGGAAGCATATTTTTTTTCCTCCATTTTATCAAGAACAACAAATGGGTGATTTCTTGCTATTTTCTGATGCACTGTGCTAGGCACTGGGGTGAGCAAAGAATAAGACGTTAAATCCTGGAGGTTGCTGCTGTGGGTGGGAGGTGCAGGTACAGTAGAACAGAGAAGGTGCTTCCTCTCCACCACCCAAGTATGTGTGTGTGGGGGGAGGGAGGGACGGGCGGGGGAGTCCTTTGAAGAATGAGTAAGAGTTAAGCCAAGTGAAAGGAGGGGAGAAGAACACCCTAGGCAGAGGGAACAAGTGTGTGTTTAAGGCCTAAAAGTGGGAGAGGACCAGGTATAGTCAAGCAATGAAAATGATCTAGACCTTGACGGAGAACCGGGTGAGAGCAGGGCTGGAAAGAAGCAAGCCAGGTCCTGTGGGGTTTTCGAGGCTGTGATATGTGGAGTTCAGGCACTATCCAACAAGCAAAGAAATCGCAGAAAGGTTTTTGTTGTTGTTGTTGTTTTTTAATATATTTTATTGATTTCAAAGAGGAAGAGAGAGATAGAAACATCAATGATGAGAGAGAATCATTGATCGGCTGCCTCCTGCACATCCCCAACTGGGGATCGAGCCCACAACCCAGGCACGTGCCCTTGACCGGAATCGAACCTGGGACCCTTCGGTCCGCAGTCCGATGCTCTATCCACTGAGCCAAACCAACTAGGGCCCCAGAAAGGTTTTAAGGGGAAGAGTGACATTACTGAATTGTGTATTTTAAAAGCTGTCCTGGCTGCAGTGTAGTGGCCCATGTAGTATCAGGAGGCCTTTTCAGTAGTCCAGGGTGGGAGGAGATCAGGTGGATGAGGAGATAGATTAACTAGGACCTTGGTGAAGCATTGAATTTGAGGGAGAACCGGGTGGCCACCAGGTCTCTGGCGTAGGCAATTGAGTGGCGTCTTTGGCTGAAACCTGGAACCGAGGAGGACAGGCCACTGGAGGGAGTGTGTTTAGTTTCAGACACGTTGACCATGAGATTGCTGTGCAATATTTCCACGTAGAAGTATCCAACGAGCAGAGGAAATACAGGATTGATTTGAAGTTCTTGGACCTTGTGTTCTCAACTACACTCAGATGAAGTCCACTAAGAGAGGACTTTTCCCACTGTTTCTAAGAGTCCTTCATCTTTATCTGTTTCAGTGTGATCTTCAACTGGTGCTTCACCTTTTGCACTTTTGTTTCCTCATCTAAAGTAAAAGGCAGACTAGATGACCTTCATGAGCTCCTAGGTTTAAACTTTCCTCAAGACTGCACCTCTTTCTTTCAAAGGGATTGGGGGTGGGGAAGTTTTAGCTCTTGTTTATCCAAATCCAGTGTGAGCTCTTTTGGTTGCATATGTTTATGCTAAGAGAAAAGCCTATTCGTTGTATATTGTATATTTGTTGTATATTGACCCCTCAGTAACATTGTCCTCAGGTGCACAAGGAGAAAGAATATAGCTGGATCTGGTGCAAGGGGAAAGCCCTGGCCTGCTGATCTCTTTTGGCTCCCTGGGGCCTGGCTCTCCTTGTAGTAGGGTAGTCAACATTCCTCTCAGGAGGAATCTTATCCCCTCCCTGAACCCCATTTCATCACAGTGGGGCCAGGGAAGCAAACCTTCCCTTCTTTTTTTAGCCTTCCCATTCTTTTTTTTTTTTTTTTTTAAGAAGGAGGGAAGGGAGGGGAAGGACAGGACATTGACGTGACAGAGAATCAACGTTGCCTCTTGTATGGGCCCTGACCCAGGACCTAACCCACAACCTGAATATGTGCCTGGATCAGGAATCGAACCTGCAATATTTTGGTGAATGGGACAACACTTCAACCAAATTGAGCCAGCGCAGCCTCCCCATTATATTAAGTTTGAGCAGGATGGGCAGTGAGTAAGGAAGGTAACCACCCCCCCCCCCAAAGCCAGGCTTAACCCCCCCCCCCCCCCAAGCCAGGTTGCTCCCTGCTGCTGCTACTCCTTCAGTTGGGTACCCACATGACGGGCTCCTGCTGTGGAAAACCTTTCTCCAGACATCAGAATTTTCTCAAGACCACATTAGCAACCAGAAAGAATGTACACGTGCAGAAAGCTCATTCAGCTACTGCCCTCTTTCATCGAAGGGGAGGAATGGGTTTTCAGAGTCCTCAGCCTCATACTGAAATGTAGGTGTCCATGAGGATGCTTCCCTGGAGGTGCAATCCAGACCTTGTCGGGCTGTCCCAATGTCCTCTGTTGCTCTGTCACAGTGGCTCTGAGCCAAGCAAAGGGTGTACAGCTGTGTCTGTTCTAACCCTCCAGCTAGCTTCTCTCACAAAACAAGTCCAGGATTATTGCTTTTCCTTTGCATTTTCTCTCCTGCAGTGTTCTCTCCAACAGGTACTAAACTAAGCTTTTTGAAAGCAAATGTATAACAGTTTGCTCAAGCAGCTAATAATATAATAAGAAAAGTCATATATTGCCCTAACCGGTTTGGCTCAGTGGATAGAGCGTCGGCCTGCGGACTCAAGGGTCCCAGGTTCGATTCCAGTCAAGGGCATGTACCTTGGTTGTGGGCACATCCCCAGTAGGGGGCGTGCAGGAGGCAGCTGATCGATGTTTCTCTCTCATCAATGTTTCTAACTCTCTATCACTCTCCCTTCCTCTCTGTAAAAAATCAATAAAATATATTTTTTAAGAAAGTCATATAAATAACTTACAGTGATGGCTTCCCAACTAAATTATTATTAAGAATCCCTTGAAGAGCAGACTTTCTGATTCAGTGGGTCTGGGTGGAACCAGGAGTGTTATTTCTACCAGGCTCCCGGGGCTGCTGCTGGTCCCCGACCACTGTCAAGTGCATTGTGGTGCTGGAGTGCAGGCAGGAAGGTATGGTTAGGGCTTGGGAGTGTGGAGGAGGAAGGAAATAGCTCCAACCTTTTTATGTTATTTTACCTGTTATATTTATTTCCTGGGTCAGATTTTTCTGAACTTTGTGAGGCCATAAAAGCTCACTCGAGGTCTCCATGGGCTGCGAGGGACTTCGGGCTCTGAATCCATGTCAGGCAGGAGACCTGATTGTTCCAATCCCCGTTGTTTCATCCTCCTTTATGTCTTTCCCGTGCGCTGGCTGTCATGCCCCTCCCTCCCAGACAGGGTCCCAGGGGCGGCAGGAATGAGTGCAGACCTCAAAGGTTTTTGAAGAGGAGCTTACTTTAAAAACTGGTCCCCGGGTGAGAGCTGCTGCCAGAGCAGCTGCCAGAGGGTGTTCTCTGGAACCTGCTACCTCGGGGACTGTCACGGGGGTTGAGGTCCTTCAGGTCTCCCTCCACCACCAAGTATTTTATTCAAAAGGGGTTCTGGGAAAATTAGTTTGAGAAAAAGGTTCCGTGGCTTTTATTTTTAACTTTGAAAATTACTGCTCTTAACATTTGCTCTGAGTTGAGCCTCATTTTGCTCGTGTGTGTGTGTGTGTGTGTGTGTGTGTGTGTGTGAG
>NW_006292095.1:10716444-10734961 GCF_000327345.1 Myotis davidii | reverse complement strand
AGAGAGAGAGAGAGAGAGAGAGAGATACTGCAAGGATTGGGAAGTTTTAGATACAGTAATCTAGTTCCTACGGATATTTTTGAAGTTCCTTTAACAAAGAAAGCAGTAGTATATCTTTAAACAACTTTCCACTGGATACTATTCAATCAACAAGTAGTATTACACACTACATGCCAGTCTCAGAGCTGGCCCTGGGGTGCAGACTTGAGTGAGACTCCGATTCTTGAAAACTTCTTAGGAATTATCCCTACTCCTCTCCTCCCAGTGGTCACTAGCTCAGCTCAGACATCTCCATTGACTCATCTTGAGAGCACATCCTCCTGACCACCCCCACGTGCTGCTTGTCTCTGGACATTTACAGTCACTCCTTGTGCTTCCTTCACAAGAGAAGGGAGACACGACAGGATGTACCAAAAGCATTACCATGTGAAAGTTCACCCTAATCCCTTAGGCCTCTGCTTCACCACCTGACTATCCCATTACTCAGCAGCTTTGGGTTTGCCTCCAAATCCCCATTCTGCTGGGCTAGGTTTTGTGCAAATGTTCTTCAGTGAATCGTCTCTGAGCATCAGTAGAAACCCAGTGGGTGGTGATGCTTTAGGATGAAAATGCCTGTGTCCGGCAATCATCGACTCCATCAGTCAGGCTGAGCCTGAGAAGCCGACTCCCCTCATCTCCGTTAGTTCTCTCTTTAGGGTCAGATGTCTTAAAAGACATTTGTTTTAAAACCCTCTCAAGGAAGCACCCATTGATCAGGCAAAAACCCGCATTCAGCCGGGCCCGGCCCAGCACAGCCCTTTGGTGGTGGTCACTCCTGCTGTCCAGCGGGGCTGAGAAACGGAGTGTGCCGGGCTTGAGACTCTCTTGACTTTTCAGGAAGACTCCAAATATCTTAAAACAGCGTGGTAGCTGAAGTACCAGCAGTAATAGCACGTTGTTCCTGAGCGTGGTTGTTGCCGTCGGGCATTGGTTCTGGCAGCTCTGAGCTTCCACGAGCCGGGCTCCCACGGGAGCGGCTCCAATGGGAATCAGATGGTCTCCTCGCAACAGGAAACGAGGTCTGGTAGCATTCCCTCAAATCGCCCCTTTTGGGGCATTTCCTTACAGAAACTATACACACCTACACCCTAGGACTGGTGGTCTCCACCTGATCATTTTAAAGCGGCTGTGACGCCATGTTTGCCTCCCTCAGTAACAACAGTCACTCCACTCTTGGGCCTAGGCTCTCCAGCCTGGACACAGGCAAGCGTGTTCCCATCGCCAAGCCTGAGGAGGGCATCAGGTAGAGGGAGTGGGGAAGCCAGCCGGCCGGCCCCCTTATAGAGCAGAGTGTTGGGATCCCCAAGCTGCCCTCTGAACAGACAGTCATCAGTCAGCTCTGGGCTCCATCATCCTGGCAGAAGCCCTTGCCATGTGGCTGGCTGTCGAAAGCCTTGCCCACCCACCAGGTGCACATGCACCCACAGGCTCAGCTGCTTTCTGGTGGCTCCATAGAGCAGTCCCCACCTCCCTCACACTCAGCGAGCAGTTTTGTTGCTAGCCCCTTCCCATTCTGAAAAGCCTGCCCAGAGCCAGAGTTTGGGGGATGACAAGGATGAGGGAGACCTGGGATGAGCAGGCTGGGTGGCTTCTGAGATGGTGGGACTCTTCTCCTTGGATCACATGCACTGTAGGCCTGGAAAGTCCTGAATGGTGGGGTCACTAATGGTTTTATCAGCCACCTTTCCCTGAGTCCCTGAGCAGGTCTGGGCAGCATCCTTGACCTACTTGAGTTCAGATTTGACAGGTGGTAAAAGCGCATGTTGAGGTTGCTGCTTCACAGGGTCCAGATTCATAACTATTGACTGATGTTCCTTCTGTCTTTGCCCGGGTGTTTGCTGTTACTTTAATGGATTGCTGCCCGGTGCATTCTGAGGCCCAGGCACTTGCCCTTCAGTCTGGAAAACTGCAGCTTGACCCTAGTGGAATCAGAGCTGCCTGAGGATTGTTTAGATTGATTCACTTTTTTCCCTAGAAAATAAATATAGTCGGTGTAAACAGCATTTGTGAATGTTCATATTTGCATCTTTGTGGAGCTTAGCTTTAATCAAAATACTCGAGGCTTTCCACTTCCATTTTCTGAATTTTTAACAACTTATACACTGTGTAGGTACAACATCTGGTCCTGTGCATCTAAGCGCCAAATGTGAAATGCTTGATGAACATAATTTATTTGTCTATTAATTATACTGATAAGCAGACAAGTCCTTCAGTTCTTCCAGTCTTTTGGGGTCGTGCCAGGAAGCCGTTGTTCTCCCAAAGGCTCTCAGTGGTTTTCAAGAGATATCTCCTACTGGTTCTTTTTCTTCCTCCTTCCCTGAGAAGACCACATGCACTGTTTATACAGGAAACCCCCACTGCTCTGGGTCCCCCAGCTGTGATTGGACAGACATCAGAGTGCCCCAGGCAGAGCCTGCCCGGCCTCTCAGCAGGCACCCGCAGCCGATGCGAGTTGCTTTCTCTCATTGTGTGTTTCCCGTTCCCTGGCTTAGAGTTCGCAGGCCGAAGCCAGCAGGTTATTAAAAGAATGAGAGTCATTTGACTTCTGACATGGATTGGGGCTCTGGGTTACTGAGTGTTTTGTTCTGATTTGAAACCGGCTGTTTGGTAACCACTAACTCTCCCCTTATTCTTTTCTTGCAGATGAGCTCACAGTGCCTGCACTTTACCCCAGTAGCCCTGAAGTGTGGGCCCCGTACCCTCTGTACCCAGCGGAGTTAGCGCCTGCTCTACCTCCTCCTGCTTTCACCTATCCCGCTTCACTGCATGCCCAGGTAATTTATACCCATCGGCCACGACTTCACTCACTCCTCCACCAGTCCTTTCAAACCTGGTTCCCAGAGCACACCATACAACTAACACCTACCAGCTAACAGATCCACCTTCGAGAGACTACTGATCCCCTCTAAATCGAGCTGACACTCCTCCAGGACTTACGAGGACCATCTGACAGCAATGATATCACCCACTGCCTGATGTTTGCCCAAACAACACCTCTCTCTTCCTTAATGATCTCACCCTCATGTCACCCACGAGGGACTGGGCCCAGGTGACCTCCCCAGCTCCCAGCCATCTAGAGGTGTCACCAGAGCATAGATGTGTGTGTGCCTTGTCGTGTGGAAGGGCCGCAGGGGAGGTGTGCGTTTGTCGTAGGAGTTACGTGTCTGCGTGTGTTTCTGCGTTCTGGGAGATTTTTCTCTCGTGCTCTCTGATAGCTAGTGACCAAAGGGGAAGTTGGGAGCTTCTAGGAATATGTTACAGAAGAAATTCAGGGTTTCTTTTTCCCATTATCAGGAAATCCTGAAGAAAAGAAAGTATAAAATAGTGTCTAGAATGTAATTGCAGGTCAAAGTAGAGGCCTTTATTCTGACCAGCTTTATTTTTTTTTTTAAGTTAAGAATAGCCTGAGATTTATAAATCCCCTTGTTTCTTCACAAAGATTACTGTCTACCTACCAACTCTTTCTCTCCCCTTGGAGAGAAAAGCTTTCCTTTTAGTGTAAGTAATAATCAGTATTACGATTCATGGTGATGATCAGTAGCAAGAAAGATAGGAGAGTCAAGGTTTCACTTGTCTACTGCATGTGTAACTCCTCTAAAAGCAGGAAAGCCTGGTTTTTTAAGATGTGTTGGCTTGGCCAGGTGGGGTTTTTGTTTGTCTGTTTTGCTTAGTGTTTATTTCCAAGGCTGGATGAAATAAACAGCTTCCTAGAGTACTCTTCCTTCAGACTGAAGCCTCTTGTTGTACAGAACTCACCGTATTGTGTAAGACCCTACAACAGTCCCAGCGAAGGTTCCCACAGAGCGTGGGGCCAGGGGTGCTGTCGGCTGACTGTCCTTCCATTCTTTCGCTAAGCTCTAAATGCTTCCTGCGTGCACTGGCAACCGGCTTCCCGGGCCTCGTGCAGGTGAGCTGAGAGACAGCCGGGGAGCCCAGTGGCTACTCTCTCTGTGCTGGCAGGAGGAGGCAGAAAGTAGTGAAGAAAAACGCAGGTGGCACTTGGCCCGGAAAATAAAGTAACAAGATTATTCTGAGACTAATTCCCCTTTTCTAGATTAGCTGTGCTTTCCGCTGCTTTTCCACCTTTTGTCCATGTCTGCTTGGTCACCTGGAGATGGCAGGTAGAGGAAGGAGGGGTAGAACATAAACCTGTGGGTATCTTCTGCTGAGTCATCATCCTGCTCAGAGTGGGCTTGGAGATCACTTGTAGATGACGGGGAAAGTGCCCCCTCTGTTTGGGCCCATACACCCCACCCTACCATCTGCGAATGTGTCTCCTCTCCTCTTCCTCTTGCTAGATTGCCTAGAATATGGATCAGTTGACAATTGAGGCAAGTGTTAGTAAATACCATAAAATAGTGCCAAGTTCACGTGGTCATCTGAATATCCATGGCTTTGGTTAATAAGCACCAAAGCTTTTCATCATTGCTCTGGACAAGCAGGGATTGACAGTGGCCAGAAAGGACTGGGAATAGTGGCTTTTGGCCATGGCATCTGGGTAATTTGCCCTTCCTTCACCCATATAACAGATGAAATGAAAAATAGTACCTGGAGATATGGTGAGAAAAGGCGCTCAAGAGCCATAAGAGATTAGAAAGCCCAGGCCATTGTGAGAAAGGATGGGAGAGGAAGCGCCAAAATTAGATGGACTCAACCCTTTGACTTCATGGGATATACTGCCCAGGCGGCACCTTCCCTGTGAGTTCTTCCTTGATCTGGAGACCCTCCCAACCTGGACTCCCCTTGGTTCTGCCACATCGGCCCTGGAGGTGGCAGAACTCTCATCTGGTACCAGAGAGGTCCTTGTGCTCAGCCCCACTTCTTGTTCCGAGTCATTCCCAGTGCGAGCGTGGGTTCTGTATCCTAAAGACTCATGGACAGACATGGTCATTTAAATATCTTTGTCCAATACGAGCGTCATAGCACAGACTGGCAGAGGCTCTACAGATCACCTGGTCTGGCCATTTTACAGATGAGGATATACAGACCGGAGAAGGTGGGGAGAGTTACCCCAATCGCGAGTGGCTCTGCCATGACCAGCCAGGCCCCCGACCCCCAGCCCGGCTCTTCCTGCTGCCGTGCTGGCTCAGCAGGCTTACTCTCTGATGGAGTTTTGAAAAAGCCTCACTCCGGTGACTCCTTGGATCTTTCTCTTCTAAGCAGATAAGAAGCCTCTACGAAGAGACTTGGAGGCAAAGTCAAGGGAATCAGAACTTAAGCTTCACCAAAGGGCCTAAGAGAGTTATTACCTGGAGG
This sequence comes from Myotis davidii, assembly GCF_000327345.1. Taxonomy (NCBI): domain Eukaryota; kingdom Metazoa; phylum Chordata; class Mammalia; order Chiroptera; family Vespertilionidae; genus Myotis; species Myotis davidii. The sequence goes on along the minus strand of NW_006292095.1, from coordinate 10,729,666 downwards.
TAGAGACCGACACGGAGCATCCCCTTAGTTGCTAATTCCGTTTTGTTTTGGAGATCTTATTACATGTCTTTGGAGAAGCTTTTAAATTATTTTGCTTTTCTCAGCAATGTTGTGCTCTGTTTTGAGACATGGATTTTTTTTTTCTTCTAGTGTTTCTGTCCTGAGGCAAAGCCCAACACACCTGTCTTTTGTCCACTTCTCCAGCAAATTAGATTTGTCTCTGGGAATGTGTTTGTAACGTATCAGCCTACTGCAGACCAGCAGAGGGAGCTCCCAGGCTGAATTCGCTTGTTAGCAATCCCCCACCCCCACCCCACCCCACCCCCTACAAAACTATTTCTTGGTAACATTTGAGAAAATTCAATAAAAATTTTAATCAGACCAAAAACAATCTCAAGTAGACTGCAGCGTTTTGTTTTCATGATGATGGGATTTTGGAGCTAAGATGTTACCTTTGGCTGAGATTGTGGGAGAAGTGGGTCCAGTGACTCTGAGTGTACATTCTGTGGGGGGAGGAGGAGGAGCCTCTGGGGATGAGGCAGCCAGATCTGGGGCCTCACTGCTGCCGCCGCTTCCATCTTCTCGGGCTCCAAACCCTCAAAGGCTATGTATTGGAAGATTCTCGTTCTAGCATCAGGGGTCACATCTACCGGGAGACCTGGCTTCAGCAAGATGGTGTGGGTCGCTGGTGGAAGCCTATTTGAAGCAAGCAATGTGTTTTGCGGTTATCCACCCTGGTCCAGGAGGAGGAGGACCCAGGAGACGGGAGTTGTCATGGAAAAGGAGTTGCATCACACATCTAGTTCTGCGCACCTTCAGTTCATGGTCTGGTGTCTCCATCTCTAAATTGACATCAAATCCTGTCCTTAAAGAATCATTGGATGTGGTGGTAGGATTGTAGGCCTCAATATTGCTTTATTTTTATTGAGATGAAAAACTGGTGCAGCAAACATTTGACTTCTGAGAAGATCATTAATATTTTTAGACGTGATCATCCTGTTTCCTTTCAAGGTCATTGGTGTTTGAAATTTATTAGCTGTATTTGTGAGTCATTGAACAGGCGAGGGAGGCTTCATTCATGGCGTTCGGGAACATGATACTCCAGAGGACGTCCAGCTGCTCCTGTCACCTCGTGGTCACACATCTCAGCCTGTCGTCTGGGTTCAGTTTCGTTCTTAGTCTTGTTGCTGATGGGGCAGCAAGAAAGTCAGTGAAGCACAGTCCTCACCACATTCCACGACAATGCCATGGACCCTTGACCAGGGGCAGGCTCTTGGGCCAGGCCTGTGGCAGGTAAGGGGCTGCGACAGCAGGTGCTGGTGCCTGTTTGTGCTCCCGGGGCCCCTGTGCCTGCGCCGTAGCAGATTTCACAGGCTGCTCTATGGCTCTGGACTCGGACACGTCACCTGCACGTAAACAAAGGTTTTCAAATCACAGCACAGACTTCCCAGGGGCAAGACATGCCCCTTGGGAGATCTCTTATGACACACTGGAAACATTTAAAGGTTAAATCCAAAATAAATACAAAAATGGACCATGGGAAAAGAGACACAGCAAATAGGGAGGCAAGATCGTGAGGGAGAGAGGGCCCAGGCATGGCGTGCGGTGGCCTGACGCGGGTGCCCCACCGCCGCCGCCGTGTCCCGGCGTTTACTCGGCAGCACTGCAGACTTGTGAGCACTGCCCTTTACAACTGTTTTTGAAAAGAACAAATGTTATTAAGCATCTTCTCTGTCACTAACGGTGCCCTGTAGAGAATGCAGAGGTAAAGACGACACACGAACTCTGGTTTGGGATGGGATGTAAGTGAAGCACAGAGACCGTGAGCAAGGAGTATCTTGAGAGGCAGGGAGCGGGCAGGTGTGAGCGGCCTCAGGTGAGCACGCAGCCCGGCAGCCTGGCAGCTACGCGCCACGGCCCCGCACCTGTGGGACTTGTAGACGAAGGACTCATTGTCCAGCTCCCCCTCCTGTTCAGAGGCAGCATCCAGTGCCGTAACGTCGGCTGGTCCTGCAGGGGGGCCAGTCATAAAGCCGTCGCTGGGAGCCAGGAGAGTTCAGCACTTCAGCCAACAGCCTCCCCGAGGTGAGGGAGGAGTCCTGAGGTCCGGCCTTACTTCCGAGCATCACATGGCGTCAGCCCTGAACCTGTGTCCTTGTCCGTAAGGCCTGGCTTTCCCAAAGGGGTGTGGTCCTCTTGCCACCCGGGGCTTTGGCATCGTCCGACGACCACAGCTCTGAAGGACCGCAGAGAAGCCTAGGGCTGTTCTACTCGAGGCTTCCCGTGGTTCAGACATGCATGAAACTATGAATCCTCTGACATTACTTTCTGTCTAAATTTGCAGCTCTGAAGGTCAGACTGCGAGGAGAAAGCACCCTTTGGTGCTCCTGAAGGTGCCAGCTTTGTCTAATGTCTAGTCATCAAGGGGCATCTGCCTTAACTTCCCTCAGAGATGGGGCAGGTCGGCCGGTTAGTGTGAGCTCAGCTCCCAGTCAGTAGGAGCCCAGAGCCCCTGCCCTTCCCGGCGCCCTGCTGCGGAGCTGCCCGTCAGCCCCAGGCCCTGCAGTTGGTCACTCTGGGACCTGACGGAGCAGGTGCCTTAGCCTCGGGGTTCCCGTCCGTGAGAATGAGGGGCCCTCGTGCAAGACTCTTGAAAGAGGGCCCGGCTCATCTAAGGGCTGAGTAACATTAGCCTTTAGGGAGCGTACGAACTTTCAGCGAAAAGGGACCCCGGGCCCAGCACCACGAGGCTGTGCTGGTTCGGCACCGAGGACTCTCCGCACACCTCGCCGGCACCAGCAGGGCTCCAGAGGCCCATGGCTGCAGCCAGAGGAAGACCAGAGGTGGGGAGAACGACGGGGACGGAGCAAGATGAGGAGACGTCTGCCCCCCAGCCAGGAGCGTGGTTGCTGCTGAGTGCCGCACCTGCAGGAGGACTTGTCCCGCGGGGAGTCTGCCCACAGCCAGGCCCCACGCTCCTGCCCGAAGAAAATTCTTCAGGAAATGGATCAAGAGCAGGAAACAGCTGACATCCCAGAGACCAAGCAGTTGGTGTATTTTGCTTTACTCACACCGCTGGCCCTGAACTTCCCAGCTGCTGCCTGGTCTCGCTTTTCTATCGGAGGCCGGATTAGAGAAAGCCGGCAGGCCGCCCCCTTCCTCCCTGGGCTTTCTGGCTTGTTCTTCCTGCGGTTGCCCCCCTCTCTAGGACTCCACCAGCCTCCTTTCCAGGGGGGTGGAGTTACATCTTGTGTCTTGTAGTTCTCCTCACGGTCCTGTGGCTGAACCCCAGGGGATCCACTCCTAGCCCAGCAATACCTTCTCGTCCTGCCCGGCCCTGCCTCGCTGGCCTCATCTCCACCCAGTGTTGTTGGAGACGTCGTGCCTTTGGCAGAGCTGCGGCTACGGAGGCCAGACTTGCCTGCGCTGGGCAGCCTTTGGCAGTACCTGTTCCAAAACAAGTCCATCCCCTGGGTGCCCTGTCCAGTGTCGCTGACCCAGGTGCGAGAATGGCTCACCGTGGACCTGCCCTGACGGGGCAGCAGGGGGGCCTCCCTCGGTGCGCCGTTTCCCAGGTTTCTCGGGCAGGTTCCACGTGGTCCTTTGTGAGGCGAAGCTCCTTAGATCCTTGGTCTGTTCCATGCCCTCCCTGCCCGTGAAAGCCCATCTCTGCGTCTCAGTGAGCCCACCTCTGACAGACGGGGACTGTTAACAGAGGCAGGTCTGACCGTCAGGATGGCGCAGCGGGCCCAGTGCAAAGCTCATAATAGGGCCGCAGGCCTTCACTTCAGAAAGTCCCATTTTAATGAGGTTTTCCACCCATTCTGCTAACTTTGGGAGGTGGCAGGCTTTTTTAACATTTCTCTGAGCTTCAGTCTCCTCATCTGAACACCTACTTCAAGGGGTTATTTTGTGGGGAAGGGTACAATGCTTGGCGTAGCCTCGTGATGACTAAAATGCTCTTCTTTTTGTCAGGACTTGATGGTGCCTGTGTCTGTGGTGTGTGTGGAGGGGAGTCGCTGCCTCGGGCAGGGGGCCGACCACGCAGGGTTTCAGGCCTTGTTTTGTAGGAATAGGCACCCAGACAGCATGCTAACTGCTTTGGCAACAAAGCCAAGGCTGCAAAAAAACTTTGCAATGATAAGACCTATCCTTCATAAAAAGAAAGTGAACTTTTCCCTGAAGTTAACCAGCTGTGACAGGGGCAAAAAGGAAAATCAGCTCCAGATGGGATCATGTTTTATTCAGGCTGTGCTGCTGGGGGGGAGGCCCGGGCTTTGTGAAGGCTGGGAAAGGGGACGCCCCAGCTTCAAGCCGCAGCCACGCTGCTCCAAGTTCTTCTCGCTTCACCGAGCTCAGCTCCTGGAGACCTCTAATGGCCCTCGATCGCAAACATAGTTAAAAATTAACAGACTGACACAATTAAATATGGATGACAGGCAACCACGATGGACTTTATCTGACACAGGGTGTTACATGCTTGGGTGCCTCGATCCGAGAGGCGTCTTGCGTGAACTTCTGGGATGTCTGAGCACATTTCACATGCCTGTTTGGAAGTAAGAGCCTGGCTTGTGCTCAGGACGGGCAGGTTAGAGTCTAAAAGCCCAGAAGAGAAAGTTATCCCTGAGGGCTTATGTTTCATTAGCCAAGCCTCACTGGTCTCAGCAGGTGCTCACAGGCCTAGGGCCTCGCATTTGGGGTCTAGATCTCGCTCCTGCCCAGGCTGAGACCTCGGCAATGTCCCACCATTCAGACTGGGAGGTGGGCGGGAGCACAGGGCTGGGCTACAGCGTGGCTTTGTGTACAGTCAGCCAGCGGTAAGGTGGTAGGTAACCTTTGAACCAGTTCATGTGAGACGTGACAGTATGCCTAGACAGTGGCAACCTGTTTGATTGCCTGAGGCAAGGACTGTTAGGTGCCAGACAAGTAGTGAAGGATGCTGATGGCACTGCATGCCCTCTGTGTCTGTTAGGAAAGGGGCAGGGGGCATTGGGGGTGGGTTAGAAGTTCCCTGACAGAGTGATCGTCAGTGGGCCTCATTTCTTGAAACAAATTCCCGAAGTGTTCCTCCAGTTGGGTGAATGCGGTATTAAAAATGGGGTTGCTATTTAAACGAACCCTATCATTAGTCCCACAAAGAGTTTCATCTTTATTATATTACAAATTATCACTCCAGTCTGTTTGGTGAGCAGAGTTTCTTGGATCAGAGCATGTGTACATCTGGCTTGGTGGCCTTTCCCGCAGCCTGACAACCTTCAGCGGAGTTTGCTGTGGGGCTGACGGGCTTCCTTTGTGGTGTTCAACAGTGACCGTCCCTAAGCCGAGTGAGGGCAGACTTGGCTGAGTGAGTGGCCGCAGCAGTGGGCTCCAGCCCGCAGCAGTCTCGGGGCCCGCGAGCTTGCTTCTGAATGGGGAGCTGGGGGAGCGAGCATGCAGGTACAGCGTCCGCACGAGGGAAGGGTAGCTCCTTACAGACAGGACACCCAGGGCGCCGGCCGGCTGCGGGTCGACCTTCCAGCTCTGATTAGTGTCGTTAGGATCCACCAAATGCCACCACCAGAAGAGGCCTTCAGGCCAACATGTCTCCACGCCACGGTTACTGCCAGCTGCCACACAGAAAGAGATGCTGTGGTCAGATAAACTTGGAGAGCCCAGGGTTCGAGCACATCAAACAGGTTTCTTTATTGTGGAGCTGTCAGTCTTTGCTGTGCCGTGTGTGTTGGGCCTGCTGCAGGGAGACTGTTTCTCCCAGCATCTCTGCCGCTCGGCTTCTGGCCACACGTTTGTAAGCCTCATTTAAGAACGTGTGTCTCAGTCTGGAGCACATGCATCGTTGTTGCCTGGGGAGCTTGTTAAATGCAGGTGCTTGGGCCACTCCCCTAGTTTCTGCACTTCTGACGTGTTCTCGGGTGATGCTGATGGTCTGCGTACCACACTTAGAGAACCACAGAGGAGAAGACAGCCAAAGCCAGGGGTATTTATTAATAACGGCTACCGTAATTGTGCCCAGTACCTGGGACGCACTTCTGGTGATGATCTCTAAAGGCAAGGGTGACGATGGGAGTCAGTCGCTGGAGAGGGGACAGTACAGTGCAAACAGTGACCCCTGTGGCGGGGTGGGGGTGGGGGGACTGGCAGGGGCTCCCCCTGGAGGCCAGCCAGGGTCTTCCTGTCCTTGGCAGCACGGTTGGGAAAGTGACATCTGTATGTATTTAGTCCTCTGGGCCTTGGTGTCCTTATCTATAAATGGAAGAGGATGGAAATTATTTTTATGGGTACTTACTACTTTTTCTAGCATTCCACTTTATTTTTGCCTGGTTTTTTGTTTTGTTTTTTTGCTGGGTGCTCTCCTTTCACCAGTCACAGGAGTTAGTACACGCCGAGGCGTGGGAGACCGCAGTGTGCCCGTTCTAGAGGAGCATTTCCGAGGAATGTGATGGTAGAACCCCGGCAGCATGGCCCCTGCATTGTCCTGGTAATGACTGTTACTGCATCGAGTTCCAGTGGAGAAGTGTCCCAGGGCCTTCATGCCGCTTACTCACTTAGGGATGTCACAACCTTGCGATGTGCTTAGTCTCTGCACAAAGGGAATGATCAGTGCCAGGCTGGGCTATAGATATTATGTTAGACGTTCTTGCAAGGACTTCTGAAGCCCCTGGAAGTGTATGTAGGATTGTGAGTGGGAGTTTTTCTGCAGACGGACCAGAGTTAAGTTAGGGTTTTTCAAAATGCTGACACGCCGAGCTCAGAAGTTTCGCCATCACTGCCCCAGACAGTGGGCAGAAGTGGCCACCAGCACCCTGGGGCCGAACCCACAGCAGAACAAGCAGCCCAAGGGGGTGTGAGGGTTAAGCCTTCTCTTCCCCCAGAGGACAGCAGTGAGTAGCACAGCACAGTTTGTTCACCTGGGCCAGCCCTGCACCCGATTTCTCCCCATGAGCCCTGCTGCCTGTGAAACATGGATGTCGGCCCTGGGAACACTGCCCTCTGCTGGAAGGTGGAAGAGGAGGCAGGCTTGGGTGGTGAGAAGAGCCTGCGGCACAAGAGTGATGAATTTCAAGGCCTGTCTTTACTCCTTTCGCCTCCACGTGCCCCTGAGAACTGGCCAGCAGGCCAACATCACCTCGGCTCTGCTGAGCACAGCTTTCCCTGGACCCCACAGCTCGAAGCAGCCTGCTTGTCACCCTGGAGGGCTCGGGGCTTCCAGCCCAGGCTGGCGTAGCGCTAGTCCCACCACGGCAGGCCCGTTGTGTCTGAGAATGAAAGCGGTGCGGTGTGGATGGAAGGGACCAGAGTGCGAGAGGCTGTCAGAGGCTGGCGTGGGTGCGTGGAGATGAGGGCTCCCTTCCCGCAGCCACCTGCACTGAACCGGTCATGCCACCCACTGCGGCTCCTGTCTCCTCTGAAGCACCAGCGTGTCTTGGCCTCGTGGGTTGGCACCCCGGGCCCACACCCAGGCAGCACCAGTCGTCACACGTGCTCCCCCAGCCCAGGTGCACACAGACCCCTCCCCCTTCCACTGTGTTTAGGTTCCCAGCCCTTCACCTGCCTCAGGGCTGTGCCCCGACCCACCCTTTACCACCTGTCTCAGGAAGGCAGCTCCAGCCCTGCCCTTTGCTTAGGGAGCAAGTGGATTCAGATGCACAAAGCCATAAGCCATGGGTAGGTACGCGTTTTTTCTCCGTGTCTCTGTCTTCCTCTCCCCCTTCCCTTGTAGTCTACCCTTCCTCTCCCCTCTGGTCCTCCTGCCTCCCACATTGCCCCTCTTCCTTTCCCTCCTTTGCTCTGTGTACACCCCTAAATTCCCAAAATGACATGTTCTTTAGCTTACCTGCAGGCAAAGTTTCTGGGCCCTCATTCCCTTCATTGCTCTGTGTGTGGAAATGACTCTGGCCTGGCCTTAAATGAGCTTCAGCGCCTGCTGGAGGCCCCTGAGGAAGGGAGCTCTGCCCTCTCACAATATGGGGCGCGGGGGTCCCAGTGGAGCTGCTGCTCTAATTTCTAGTCAACGTGCTGTGGTCCCTCAGGATCGCTAAGCACAGCTGGCCTGAGGGGTTCCCCGAGGTGTAGGCAGAGCTGAGTGTGTCCACAGTGCTTTTAAGTCCATTTCCCGAGTGAGTGAGACCAGATCCTCTGCCCAGGTTGGGAGAGTGTCCCCGAGAGCAGCACTGACAGCCAGGCAGGAAACCACCACTCTGGGGGGACGCCCATGGGTGGGAGTGTGGAAGGAAACGCCAAGGACTTTGTGGGGACCAGGGCAAAAGGTGGGGCGACTGTTGTGGGCTTTGCGAGGACCCATTCTTAGCCAGCTTCAGAACAAAATCAGGAGAGCTGGTGAGCCTGAGCCCACTGGGCCCCGTGACCGTGGGGCATCGCTCAGGATGCCCAGGACTCAGCTGGTTTCCTGCCTGTGGAAGCAGGGAGGTCTCAGTAATCCCGCGGAGCCCCTGGCTTCTGCGGTTGCCTCCCAGGCCTCAGCCCCCTACACCCCCATGTCAGCCAGTGCTGCTGCCCCTGCCCATGGTGTGGAGATCAGACGCCACGTGAAGAAGGGTTTCTGTGCGAAATGCGTTGTATTAAACCACTGGAGTAGATGTGTCAGGGTGACATTCTGCCCAGCATCACATTCACCTCTGGAAACGTTTTCAGGTGAAACGGTTTGGGCCAGACCCAGGTAACAGTGGAGGGGGTCACCTCCGAGGGGCACCCAGCCCTCTTCTTGGCACCCCCTCCCCCCAACACCATGTTATACTTGGCTCTGCCACCACTGCTCCCAGCAGCGCTTGCTTCAGGTGAAGGAAGGCCGTCCCTCCTCAGTGCAAACAGAGCAGCGGCAAACAGACCCTCTTCCCTCTGTCCAAAGGCTTAGGGACAAAACTGACATGGCCAATAGATGGATGTTTGTTAAAGCCAAAGTACACTTGCCCTTTTGTTAGTTTTTTTAACATTTTCCTCAGCACAGGACCAGGACCATCCTGCCAGGAGGACAAGGCCTCATTTGATCCGTTTGTTTGGGGCTGGCCGTCCTCTTTGGAAACGTAATGGGATTGGGCTGCGGGTCCCCCTTGGCAGAAGGCACAGGGTGCCCGACACCCACAGTGCCAAGAAGCCAGACCCCTTTTCTAAGAACAGGAGCAGAATCTCAGTCCTGGCCTGGCCATCGGCTCGATGGTGCCATGACCTATCCTTTCTTCGTCAGAGCAGACCCACATGCTCTGAGGGAGCCATTAGCAGCCTGTCCTGCAGCCCAGGCGCTGCTGCGTGTGGGGAGGGGGCTCACTGGGCCAGACTGCAGCTTGCCACCCTCTTATTTCTGAAAGAGGATCAGGGCTCCTTGAGATGGGTGTTTTCCTGCCAGCTCGGCCTCTGCGTTCACAGAGGCGTGTAGGAAGTTTCTTGGGGGAGAAGTGCCGTGAGCAGGTGTGAGTGGGCACCTCCATGGAGCAAAGGGTGGAGCCCAGCAGGACACTCTGACTCTGAGCAGTGAGACAGCAGCTGGGAGCCCTGGTTTACCGCCTTCTCCCACCTCTCTCTCCAGATGCGCTGGCTCCCCCCCTCGGAGGCTACGTCTCAGGGCTGGAAGTCCCGTCAGTTCTGCTGAATACTACGTGAGTACTCGCTCTTCTTGGCAGCCGGGACATGTGCCGGGACATGTGCCGGGACATGGGCAGCTCTCGCCCTCCCGCTCCCCACCTCCCCCACTGGAAGAACTCCGTGGCAGTGCGTCCTTCCACAAGACTGCCCCCTGGAGTCGAGGGAGACGGAGGGATGCTCCTCTGAGTCTCACCTAAAGCCCTGAGCCTGGCCTCCCACTTCATCATGCTGGTTCGGGAGGACAGGTGTCGGGGGTTTCACTGTCATTGTAGCTCGCCTGCTGCCAGCCCCAAACAAACCCTCTTCATGTGAAGGTGTAAGTCATCTAAAATGTACAGTGGTTAGAGCATTGACCTGCAGACTGAAGGGTCCAGGGTTCGATTCCAGTCACGTGCCTACCTCAGTTGCAGGCTCAATACCAAGCCTCGGAGACAACCAATCGATGTTTCTTTCTCCCCCTTCCACTCTCTCTTTTTAAAAAAATAAATGGAAAAGGTATCCTCAGATGAGGATTAAAAAAACACTTTTTACAGTGATTCATCATGGGAGCCTTAGACTTTATCAGCAGTAACTTCCCCTCGTGCACCTGTGTATCGTACAGCTTCAGATAATGTGTGTACAATCTCCCCAGGCTGAGACCCAAGAAAGAAGCTGACTACTTCAGCATTGTGTCTAATTTTTTTTAAATGTTTTTATTGATTTCAGAGAGGGAGATATAGAAACATCAATGATGAGTGAGAATCATTGATCGGCTGCCTCTTGCACGCCCCATACTGTTGATCAAACCCATAACCCAGGCATGTGCCCTTGACTGGAATTGAACCCGGTACCCTTCAGTCCACAGGCAGACGTTCTATCCACTGACCCAAACCAAACAGGGCGCATCTAATTTATTAAGAGAGCTTACATATGAGGCATGTCTTGGATGGTGGCAAGACCGCGGATATCCTGTGGGCCACTAACGAAGTATATAGAACAAGGCAGGCTGGATGGGGGGACTGGTGTGACCACCCCCAGATAAAGGAGCCTGTCCCAGGAGTGGCTGTGGGGCCTGGGGAGGGTCGGGGGGTCGGTCGGACAGTCTGAGGGGAGGGGATGTGCCAGGAGGTGGTCTGGGCTGGCCTGGACCTAGCATATAGGGGGGCAGCAGAGGCCGGGTTCTGGAACAGCCTCTCCTCCACAGCTCTAGGCTCTGAAATGCCTGATGTTTGTCCTGAAGGCAGGCGCTGGGCTTTCCTGAAAGCTGCTTATCTTGATGGAAACAATATCCTAAATTGTCATCTTTGTGCTGTTTTATCTTAGGCCTAAACTTGCTTCAGAGAACTGCCAGGTGATTTTTTTTCTATAAATGTAGAATTTCTATAAAAATTTTAAATGCCTTTTTAAATTCAGTATCTTTTTTTAAAAAATATATTTTATTAATTTTTTACAGAGAGGAAGGGAGAGAGATAGAGAGTTAGAAACATCGATGAGAGAGAGACATCGATCAGCTGCCTCCTGCACATCTCCCACTGGGGATGTGCCCGCAACCCAGGTACATGCCCTTGACCGGAATCGAACCTGGGACCTCTCAGTCCGCAGGCCGACGCTCTATCCACTGAGCCAAACCAGTTTCGGCTAAATTCAGTATCTTGACTGCATTTTTGTTTAAGTACAAAGCACTGTCACTTTGAACTCTAATTTGGTGTGTGAGTTTGGGGAGTCTGCCCTAAAGTAGAGTCTTAAATGGTAGGTTTCTACGGGCAACCTTCCCTTGGTCTGGATTATTCCTTCACAAACAGGAAGAACAGTGAGACTAGGGATGGACCGGGGAATGCCAGTCCCTATGTCCCTGAGGCCGACCTAGAGGCACGGTCCTTTTCTTGAAAAGCTCCTCTTCTAAGGCAAACATACTTCCCAGTTAAACTGGTGCTCTTCTCCCACCATTGATACTGGGTGTGTGTTTGTTAGATCACGTGAGGCCACTGAGACTGTTAAGAGGTTCATGGGCGGGGAGGGTTGGGGGTTGGGGGGTGGGGACTGGCCTCTGGCCTCTAGGCCTTGGATTCACTCACAGGGAAAATACTGGAGAAGTGGTGGGTGCTGGAGCCAGCCTTATCGGGTCAGCGCCCTCGTCGTGAGGAGGAGGAGAGCTCTGGGCCTTATAGGAAAGGTGCCCTGTTGACACGAAGTCTCGGTTGGTGAGTCATGTCACCTTCACATTTAGACGGGGCACTTCCCGAGAGCTCGTTTAGGTCAGAAAGAAGGCTTCTTTGTTCTGAAGGAAGGGCCTGGCCAACCAGGACAGGGATTGGTGATGGGGACGAGAGCATCAGAAATCCCACCAAAGATTTAGCAGAGTGGCCAGTCAATAGACCCTTACCTGGCAGTCAGGACTCGTTCTCTGGTGGTGAAAATAAGTAAGTTGGAGGGGTGACATTTCTGCTTTAAGACATCAACTTCAATAAGTTAGAATTGTACCTGTCCCAACGTATTCCTCAGTGTGGCCAAAGAAGTTGTCCTGAGGGATCATCGCAGGGGGGAGTGCATAAGTGCATCCAGTGTCAAACAAAGTTAGACTTCTTTACCGAGAGATTCTCGGAGCCTTTGTAATAATGTGAGCATCGTGAATCTTTTTTTTATATATATATTTTATTGATTTTTCACAGAGAGGAAGGGAGAGAGATAGACAGTTAGAAACATCGATGAGAGAGAGAAACATCGATCAGCTGCCTCCTGCACACCCCCCACTGGGGATGTGCCCGCAACCCAGGTACATGCCCTTGACCGGAATCGAACCTGGGACCCTTCAGTCCGTAGTCCGACGCTCTATCCACTGAGCCAAACCGGTCCCGGCGAGCATCGTGAATCTTTAAGATTAGGGAACTCTAGGATGCAGTCTTTCCCAAGTTGAGACCAGGGAACTTTTTTTTTTTTACACTGAATCTTAGGAAACTAATTTTTTACATAGACACTTTGGGAAACTGCTCTAACCTCTAACCAAAACCTACACCAGTGGCACCCAAATACCAGCTGAGTATAAGTACGTTTACATGTGTTGTATGGAAAATAACCCAATAATTAATAATACAAGAGTAAACTCTGTTTTATGGATTCACAACCATAAACCTACTTTTCCCCACCCGTGTGTGTGTGTGTGTGTGTGTGTGTGTGTGTGTGTCTTGGGCCAGTGGTCATCTGTTCTACTTTTCACTTCTCTATTATGATGGAGGAAATCAAGACAAAAGTTGATAGTATTTGTCCCTAATTCTGAAATTAGGTTCTTATGGGTGTATGTTCAAGTACCTGTTTTAAATGAAATGGCAGTGTTAGTGAATGGCAATTGCATTTTAACTGTCCTTTTCTCAGAAAGATAAAGTTAGTAGTCCCTGGTAGATACCCAAGTATTCTTTATAATATTGAACTATTTTGTGAAATCTAAAAGTTCACTGTTTAGGGGAAACGTTTTCCTCCTGAAAGTACCACTTTTAAGTTTTGAGGTATACTAGTATTTAATTGTCTGTTAGGTCCAGGATTTTCTAAGTTCATGTTCCATATCCATACACCCATCATTTTTAAACTTAAGTTATGATCCTTAGCCCTTGTTTCTTCATTCAGAAGATTGTTTGGCCCTGTGGGACCCTCCGTT
>NW_006292095.1:10714516-10716389 GCF_000327345.1 Myotis davidii | reverse complement strand
GTGTAGTTCCAGAAGGCACTGCTCACGTGCACCCCTCTCTTTTGTGACTGTGTTTCTCTCCCAATGTCCAGAGGCTGGTCAGTATTTGCAGAGCTGTCTAGGATGAGATCGTTTGAACTTCTGAAGCTCACAAGGAGCGCACACGTGTGCTGAAATGTAGGTCTGGCCCTCAGGATAAGCTGACAGCTGAGAAAGCAATGGCATTAGGAGAGCGGTCAGCGGGACAGAACCTGGAGGTTCACCTAGATGTCGGGGGTCAGGAGATGATGAACAGGGAGGGAAGAGTGGCCAGAGGAGCAGACGAGGCATGGAGCCGGCAAGACAGTGCTGAGCTGCTTGGTCAGCAGTGTCGACTACAGCAGGTCAGCGAGTAAAAGGACAGGGTACCTTTGAATTTGGCGAGTTAGGCTGGCTAAGGACGGTGGTGGCACAGGGCCTGAGGAAGGATTTTTTTGGAAACATGTATGTAGCCAAAGGGAAGACATGATTATTAAGCAGTGGTATGGGTTCCAGCCACAGAGATCCTGCTGTTCATTTGTATCAGGCTCACCTCCATGGTCCAAATTGTCCTTCCCCACTGACGATCTGCCAGAAATCTAGAGGTGGCGGCGGCTGCCAGGGGCTAGGGCTGCCCCCCCTTAGGAAGCACAGTGGATGACGCACTGCAGGGTCTGCGTAAAGATGCATTTCCTGGGGAGGCACTGTTTGTTCTGGGGGCTGGAGAGTGGAGGAGGGGGGCTGTTAGGAGGGAGGATGGATAACTGTACTTCCTCACTGCAGTTGGGTTGGGACTAGTCTCTCATCCCACCTGAGGTTAGATCAGTTCAGTGTGGATCCTTCCCTCAGGCTCCTTCTAGACCAGTGGTTCTCAACCTTCCTGATGCCGCAACCCTTTAATACAGTTCCTCATGTTGTGGTGACCCCCAATTTCATTGTTACAATTTGAACATAATTAAAGCATAGTGATTAATCACAAAAACAATATGTAATTATATATGTGTTTTCCGATGGTCTCAGGCGACCCACAGGTTAAGAACCGCTGTTCGAGACTCTTGGCTTAGGTTCCTTCTAAGAGAGCTAGTTATCCAGGCTATGTAATCCTAGGGAAGGTACATCAGAATTGAAAAGTGATGCTGATGAAATCATGGAAACCTTTTACAGCCAAACAAGTATCTCAGAAAAGACAAACGAAGGGTAGGTGCCAACCACGTGGCTTTCTGTTCACCAAAGGGGCTATCCTCCCCCAGGGAATGGTGGCACCAGAATAGATGACGAGGAGTGGCAACTGGCATCAGACCTTCTGTGCCGGCTGGCTGTCACTTCTGACATGCAGAGCGTCAGGATGTTGTCCTTCCAAACCCTCCGCAGTCCTGGGCCTGCTCTGCCCAGAGGTCTTCAAGGATTTTTCATTGACCCTCTTTGACTTGCTATTTCTAAAGGAAAACCAGTGACTATCAAAGGAAATAAGCTCTCTATTCTTTAAAAAAACATATATTATGTGTCTGCTACGTGCTAGATATTAAAATGTGCAAAACCAGGCCCATGCCCCAAAGGAGCGTACATTCTAATAGGCAGGAGTCGTGGACACTCGTTTTAGCGAGAAAGGAGAGACATTGTTCAGGACGCTCCATAGTCAGGTGTGGGCGTTCGAGTGGCATACGTAAGGCTGTCAGAGCGTGGCTGGCACTGGTATTTCCATTTGTTCAGTGTCCTCCTTGATGGATGGTGTTTAGTCAGGTACAAGCTATGTCTGCCCAGCACTAGAGTTTTGCTAATGATCCAGCCTGTGGCGGGGAATCCAGAATACACAATGATTGAAAATGATCCATTTCCCAGGTATGCTGCAGTTGTTAATCACTCCTTACAAGGAATG
>NW_006292095.1:10710199-10714411 GCF_000327345.1 Myotis davidii | reverse complement strand
GGGGGGGGGGGGGGCGTGCAGAGAGCAGTGTTAGGAATGGGGGTGGTTCTGGGAGGGGTTTTTTAAGAACTCATGAAAAATTCCCTGGACATGAACCAAGACCACAGCATAGAAATTATAAGCATATGTAGCTACAGCCTCATCAAATTAGAGGGACATGGCAAGAGTAAAGCCAGAATTTGAAGCAGTTTATTCCTTATGTTTAGTTTGGGGCAGGATGGCTTAATCTCTGGCTGTGACCTGAGTGCCCAGGGATGGAGCCCAACATCAGGGGAGTCCCAGGTGCTGGAAGTCAAGGCAGAGCTTGGAGCTGAGCCGAGCAGGAACGGTTCTAGGTCTTCACGCGGCCCAGACAGCTGCTGCGGCTCCACAGTCACCCTGCCTCTCCCTAGAAGGGCCCCGGGCACCATGCTCTCTCGATGCAGCGTGCCCAGAAACCAAAGCGGCACTTCATCACCGATTGGCCATTCCCCTTCCTGTTAGCCAAGGTCTCCACAGCACACTTCAGTTCATTAACACGGTAAATCTTCAGTGAACACCTGTAGCGTGTAAGGGGCTGTTCTGGGTGCTGAGGATAGTGAACAGACAGACAAAACCCTTGCCTTCATGGAGGAGACGGGTAGTAACATACTAAACACCGGTAGGTGGTGAGAGGTGCCAAGGGGAAAAGAGCACGGCAAGTAGGAGGGTAGATGCTATGGGCTGGCAGGCACTTCATTTCACAGGGGGCAGAGGAGTCAGGGTCAGCCTGACACCCTTCGCACTGAGACCCAGTTTCCCCAGATTTACATGGGCTCCGTGCTCAGAACAGACCTCACGGGATTCGAGTTTAGAGAATGATTTCACCTCACTAGTCCTCCTCTTCTGGCCTCCCCGTAGCTAAACCAAAGTAAACAGCTTGAGATACAGCAGGCTGAGGTGAGGTGAGCGCTGGCAGAGAACTGGGAAGGCCCAGGCAGCCTGTGCGACTCGCCCCTCCCTGCCTGCTCATCAGCCCCTTGTGAGCTATAAAGTACGAGCAGGCCTGAGAACCCGTCCTCACTAGTTCCTGGGGTGGGTGCCCCTTCCAACCACTAACCAGTCCTCCACGACGTCTGCTAACCACACGGGCACTTACTGAGCTCATCTCCCCGCAAGACTGTTAGGACCGCCTGATGCGGTCAGAGCCGGGTCCCGCAACTTCTGCCCACGATCTGTTTCCTGTGAGTCTGGCTGGGGGATCTGGGAGACTCCCGAGCATGTGTGATAGGCACCAGAGAGGTGCTGGCCTGGTCCCTGGAGAAAGTTCAAAGGGGGCAGCCATGTGTTACGTCCTGGCATTGAGTCCCAGAGCCACTGCTGGAGAACAGTCACGGTCAGGGCCACCCACGGGAGCCTCTGCCCCAACACACACTTCCTCCGTCTGTCCCAGGGGCTGGGCATTCCAGCAGCCCCTGTGCTCACCGTAAGGTAAACATGAGCACACTCAGGCTTCCCTCCAGGGTCACTCCCAGGGTCTCTGTGCAGCAGAATCTGCCTGTGCATTCTCTCTACCCACCGGCTGAGCACAGGCGGGTGGACACGTGTTGATGTAATAACTGGACAGAGCAGCTGGGTAACTTAACAGTCCTAAGTCATACTGAGAGGAACTTTCAGCCTTTCTTAAAGGCAGGCATCCTACCAATGCAGCCTCGGTCAGGCGGCTGTGGAGGACCCCCAGGTCCGCTGCTGCTGCTTGGGGGTGCTCCCTCCTTCCCCCCTCCCTCCAGTGCTCTTGGCAAGTTTGGAAAGGGTGAGCGAAGATGGGTAAGCTGATAAGTTTGGTTTGCAGGGATGACTTTTTCCTGTCCTGAAATAAACCTTTTACTAGGAAACTAGAACCACATCAACTCATTGTTTATTTTTATAGTGAAATTCTGGGGAAAACATTTCTTAATTCTGACATGTTCTTCAACCTGACCCAGAATCCCAGAGGGGGGTTTCAGTTGGACCCAGAGTGCCACGGGGTCTCCTTCTGGGAAGCCAGCTTCCTGAGCAGGAGGACCTGAGACCTGCAGGGCACTCAGAGGGTTGCGCATACATGTGCCTTCCTGCGCACAGAGCCGCACCCACAGCCTGTCTGCGAGGGGAGAGGGCCGACCGGGCTGATAGGAGAACTAGCGGGGAAAGGGGCCACTGGGCTTCCTTCCACGGCACCAGGACCGCCTGGAAACCAGCTGGCCCAGAGCCAGGCCTGCAGGAAGAGGACCAACAATTTATTATTTGCTACATCTCTGCACCTTCTTATTTCAAAATTCTCAGACCCTAGGGAACAGAAGGATGTGTTCACAAATGCTTCCTTCTGGGTTTTGTTTTCCGGTAGGTGCTTGGAGTAACATTATCACCACAGGGTTCTCCAGGAGAAATGATTGTGTGGCCTTGGGCTGACCAGGGTTGCAACTGGTCTGAAGGCCCTGGTGCTGGGGAGGTTTCGGGCTTTCTTCTCTTTGGCCGGGGGTGGGGGGGGGGGGGCTCAGGCCCTGTACCTTCCCTTAGCAGGGCTTCGGACAGTCCTGGGGATCCAGCCCATGGGAGAGGCAATCCCTGGTGCCCCTCGGCCCCAGGTGATTTACACCCTGGTTCTTGAGTGAACACGAGAACATCACCCAAAGCACACTTTTCCCAGATGCCCTTCTCTCAGCCCTCCATGCCAGGTGTCCCTGGGAGCCACACCCACCACCCTGGGCTCTGGAGGTCTTCCCTCCCTCACACCACACCCTAAGCTGGCTGTCCTGGCTGTGAGCTCTTCATGCCACGGATACAAGTTCATTCTCAGGCGGCGCTTGTGGTCAGCTCGATGGCAGAGGCCTTTGGTCCCTTTGCCTTAGACCGGTGGTTCTCAACCTTCTGGCCCTTTAAATACAGTTCCTCATGTGACCCAACCATAAAATTATTTTCGTTGCTACTTCATAACTGTAATGTTGCTACTGCTATGAATCGTAATGTAAATATCTGATATGCAGGATGGTCTTAGGTGACCCCTGTGAAAGGGTCGTTCGATCGCCAAAGGGGTCGCGACCCACAGGTTGAGAACCGCTGCCTTAGACTCTCAGCTCATTGCTCTCAGAATAGGCTGGTCTTAAAGACCCAGGGAACCCTAGGAGCAGGCCAGGCTGTGGGTGGAAACTACTGCACTGTTAAGGCATTTAATTAATACGTGATCTCTTTCTCCATCCCAGGTTCCAGGTGTGTGATGGTGGCTGCAATCTGTCTTGTGGGTATTAATGCATCTTCAGTGGTGGCTACTGTTCTCGAGCTGTTCTACCAAACTGGAGCATGCTGGTGAGTGTCGCTGCACAGGCCCTCGGAGAAGCAGCGTGTGCTGGGTCAGGGCCCCTGATGGTGAACTGTAGACCCATGTGGCCAGGACCATCACCCAGCATCACCTGGGTGTGACACCTGTCCCAGTGGGAGCTCTAAGTTGGTGTGGAGTGCTCAGGGCCAGCGGTTGGTTCGTCATTATCTCCTCCAACAATGGCCTGCGTAGGGAGGGCTGTTTCCGCATAGCAACTGAGCTTTGCACACTCTCAGCACGTTGCCTAGTACTTGGTTCTCACCACAGCCATCCTGGGTGGGGCTGACACTTCAACACCTGCTCCTCCAGCAGCAGCACTGAATGAGATATTCCACTGAAGGGAATCACAGCTAGATGAAGCGTTCCCTAAAGCCTTTAACTCTTTTTGGGAAATTAACCATTTTGTCTTTGTTTTTGTTTTTTTAAATTATTTCAGAGAGGAAGGGAGAGAGGAAAAACCATCAATGATGAGAGAATCATTGATCAGCTGCCTCCTACACACCCCCTTCATATCGAACCTGGGACCCTTTAGTCTGAAGGCTGACACTCTGTCCGCTGAATCAAACCAGCTAGAGTGGAAATGAACCATTTTGGTGGAAATCCTTTTCGGATGTATGTCTGTTCCTCATGACTTACTAATCAATTATATTGATTATAATGCAGCCCTTTCTTAGTGACTGAGGGACATTTTTATGAGCCTCTTCAGAAACAGGGTGAATGCCCTTGGGCATAACTGAATGATCTGGGATTCTCACTGAATCCTCCAGACTTTCTAGTGGGTGATCATTTTGGAGATCTGTGATTTTAGTCAATACCAGTTGTCACTCCTCAGTTCCTCTATTTCTGGCAGGACGTGGTCGTAAAACAATGACATGGCATTCCCAAGACGACTTGCCCAC
>NW_006292095.1:10686962-10710131 GCF_000327345.1 Myotis davidii | reverse complement strand
CCAGGGACAGGCTGACAGCAGTCATGTCTCAGCCCAAATAAGGTGGCAAATTTCATCCCTGCGAGGGGCCTCTATAGATGAGTCAGAAAAGGGGCAAGATTCCTGCTAAGGACAGAGAACCAGGCAGTTCTGGCCACGGAGGTCATTACCACATTTCTGGCACTTAAGTAACTTCGTGTTCAGAACAGTACCATTCAGTGCCTGTCCAGCAGCCTGCACTTGGGGTCTTTTCCCATTGACGTTTGTTTCTCACACTAACCAAACTTACCAATATTTTTCCACATGACAGGGCACGAGTGTTATCCATCCCACTAATTCCACAGCCAATTTATTAGGTTTTCCAACTGTCGGAGTAACAGTGCCTATGATACTGTTAATATTATCATTTAGCAAAGCTTCTTTAAAAGACAAGATTTTGTTTTTCCCTCTCTGGGGAAGCTTAAAGGCCAGTTAAAAGCCACCTATACAATTTTTTGGAAGCAGGCTAGACTTTTTTTTCTAAGTGCAGTAAATGAAACCAAACACCAGTAACTTGGGGGCCAGGCAGATGAGGCCAGTCAGGAGGCTGCAGCAGCTGAAGTGTGTGGTGACTTCACGCAGACATCAGGAGGGCCAGTGACGAGAGGAAGATAGGACGTGGGGAAGAACTGGGGCTTGGTCCTGGTTGGGCAGCTAAGAGTCAAGTTGCAAATATACCTGAAATAGTGGGGCAGGCAAGCCAGCACGCACCGGGTGGGGAGCGGGATACCTTCGGCAACAGCCACATTCAAGGTGGGCTCTGGGCTCACCGGTTCCTGAGCCATCCGGGTGTTACGCGGACAAGCCTGGCGGAGGCTTTCCTCTTCCCAAATAGAAAGTTGGAGGACACTCTGTAAGGCCCGTCCAGCCTTAGAGAGCAGGTAGGCCTGGGCTGGGCAGCTTGCTCGTTACCGTGGCCTCTAACTACAGGGACTGTTCCCTGGAGACTAGAGAGTGTGCATGCGCCTTTTTAAATGTTAACTAGTCTTTTTATTACAAATTAATGTTAGCATTTGATTTTTTTATAAATCAAGCTGACAAGTATAAAATGAAAACTCAATCACTCATTTAAAACTTTTGTCATATATGCCATATTTATTGAGTTGGATGGAGGGAAATATTCCTTATCTTTTTGTAAAAATGAGTAAATTTAGAGAAACTCTGGCGGGGGGGGGGGGGGGGGGTCATTAGTAAGTCAGGTACAGATGGTCCCTGCCTTATGGTTTGGAAGCAATATGCACTCAGTAGAAATCTTACTTCAGATTCTGAATGTTGATCTTTTCCTGCACTAGCGATGTGTGGCATGACACGCCCGGGATGCTGGTGGTGATCTACCAATTGTGAGGGAAAACCACCGATGCTCTACAGTGTGCAGCCAGCATTCTTTGGGTGTAAATTACATGAGATATTGAACACTTCGTTATTGTTTTCAACTACAGTTGACATACAGTATTATATTCGTTTCAGGTGTGCAACACAGTAATTAAGATTTATATACTACATTATGAAATAATCACTCCAATAACTCTAACACCATAGTTGACAATACTGACTATATTCTCTATGCTGTAGTTTACAACCCCATGACTATTTTATAACTACTAATTTGTACTTAATCCCTATGATTCTGAGTATGTTTGTCCATTTATTCTATTCTTTAATTCCACATGTAAGTGAAATTATGGCATTTGTCTTTCTGACTTTTTTCACTTAGCATAAAACCCTCTAAGTCCATCCACATTGTCACAAATGGTAAGATTTCATTTTTTTGTGTGTGGCTGAGTAATATTCCATTGTATATATGCATCTTCTTTATCCATTTATCTATTGATCGACACTTAAGTTGCTTTCCCATCTTGGCTATTGTAACTAATGCTATAATGAACACAGGGATGCATATCTTTTCAAATTAGTGTTTTTGGATTTCTTAAATACCCATTAAGTGCAGTTGCTGGGTTGTAGGATAGTTTATTTTTTGAGGAACCCCCATACTGTTTTCCACAATGGCTGCACCAATCTGCACTCCCACCAATAGTGCAAGAGAGTTTTCTGGCCAATACTTGCTGCTTGCTAGTTTATTGATGGTAGCCATTCTGACAGGTGTGAGGTCATATCTCATTGTGGTTTTAATTTGCATTTCTCTGATTAGTGACATTGAGCATCCTTTCTTATGTCTGTTGGCCATCTTCAGGTCCTCTGCCCATTTTTTAATAAGATTGTTAAGATGTACAAGTTCCTTATATTTTAGATATTAACACCTTATCGATGTCTCATTGGTAAATATCTTCTTCCATTCAGTAGGCCGTGTTTTCATTTTGTTGATGGTTAGCTGGGTGCAGAAATTTGTGCCTGATGTCGTCCTATCTGTTTATTCTTTACTCTTCCCTTGCCCAAGAAGCTATATCCAAAAAAATATTGCTAAGGGAGATCTGCCTTTGCTTTTTGCTTCTAGGACTTTTTTGTTTGAAGTCTTACATCTACTTTACTGTAAAATAGGCTTTATATTAGATGATTCTGCCCAGCTAAAGTCTAATGTAAATGCTCTGACACATTGTAAGGCAGGCTAGGCTATGATGTCAGGCATTACATGTATTTCCAATGGATTTATTGGCACGTAACCCCGTCACAAGTCCAGGACTGTCTGTATATGTAGGTGGACTGGGAGGAAAATAGGGAAAATTTTCTTATTGCTGGGAGAAAAGGCTCACAAGGCACTTGTACAGATTCCAACTTACCAAGGAGAAAGTTGAGTCAGCTGCCTCCAAGGACTGACACACATTGATCAAGGACAACTGAAATGAAATGTTTTGGAATTGTATAATGTTCTTAAGATACCAGGAGACGTTCTCCATCGTCTTCAAACCTGTGCTTGCTTCCTTGTTCATCCCGTCACACGCATGTTGGAGATGAACCCCTTTCAGGACAGTCTGAGAGGAGGCTGCTCTCTAAACAGGGCCTGGCCCTCTCCCCCTCGGTGCTCTGTGTTCTCAGATGTCTTTGCATTCTGTTTAAAATGTCCTTGTTAATACATTCCAAGGTTTGAACTCCATTCCTAGCAAAACCCCTTCCTTGTTTACAGGGACTGAAATAGCCACATTTTGACCTTCTGTTCAGTCTGGGAACATCTATGGCCACGGGGACACATTCTTTTCCCATGTGAGAAGTACATTTACACAACATAGTTATGGAAAGAAAAGCGCAGGAAATTAATAGACTCGCATCCCTCTCTTCTAGATTTTTCACTTCAAAAGATCAACCAGAATTAAGTAGGAACCCCTCTTTCTTCCTGCTCAGAGCCCAACATGGTCCCTAGGCATTTATCAAGACTAGGGGGCCAAGTTTCAGGGCGATGGTCCATCATTCCTGTCTCATTTTTCATGCAGTCTGAGTGTTTGAGTTATGGCTATATGCAAGTGATTACTTCTGGTGTGAGTGAAAGAGGAAATAGTTTTAGGGAGGAAAATTTCCAAGATAACCCTTGTAAAAACCAAGTAAGTGGCCTGGATAGTGAGATCTCTGAGAGGAGAAAGCCCTGCAGGCCAAGTGACCAGAAGGCTGGAGGACCTGGGGCTTATACTGAGTTTGGAAAGAGAGTAGGGTTGTAGGGGGGAATTGGACAGAAGAGAGGAAGTAGGAATAGGAACAAGCTTTTAAGGGCCTTGGGTCTTGGGGGAGGTATTGGAGAGATCTGAGGGGAGGAGGGGGTGTGTTTTAGGAATCATGGTCATCTTCTTGCTGCCCACGGCAAAGTGGATGAAGAATCATGTTAGAAACACAGACCAGGAAAGGTGAGCCCATGATGGTGATGTCAGAAGTGAAAGAATGACCCGAGAGAGCAGGGCTGTGTCAGGGACAAAGACACATAGGGAGAGGGGTCAGGAGCTATGTTAAGGTAAGGCTTGGCAAGTCTTGAGTTTAGACATACTGCTTTTGAGGTCATGGCAGAAATGTTAGGGGCTGAGATGATAGGAACCCATTTACCCAAATATGGTTGTAAGCTCCCCCAAAGAAAGCAGAAGTAGGCCAGCCAGGCCCTTACCACACACAGCCAAGGGCTGGAGCAGATGCAGGGATGACATGCAGCCCGATGTTCCTTTGCCTGTTCATTCAGTCCCTGAAAGCAGTGTGGCAGCTTTGGCTTCAGACCCTCGGTCTCAGTGCTCTGTCACCACATCCAGTTTTGGCCACTTTCCCAAGATGGCCCTCTCCAAGCCACACTCTTTAAGAGGCCGTTGGCAGTGTGCAGGGCAGGCCCCTCCGGTTCCGAGAGTTTAAGGGCAGCCAAGTGCCTTCCCCTGTGAGTTGTTCCAAAGTACGAACAGCCGTAGAGTGACTGTTGTTCCTCAGAAACGGCTTCCTGGAACCAGCACACATGGCCTGGGCTCTGGCACATGGTCAATCTGGGATGACGTGGAAGGTGTCATTCCAGGCCCGAAAAGCCAAGAATGTGGGGGGAGGAAGCTGACCTGAATCAGTTCCTCAAGCTGGTTGGCCTCCTCTGTTGGTTTGTGGGGACGGGTGGGGGCCTCTTCACACTTGAGGGAAGGGTGTGGGTTCATTGGAAAAGTCAGCTAGTACAGCCTCAAAGGTGATGCCCGCTTCATAAGCCCCCTGCAGCCCTACCCCACGGAAAGATGCCCCCAGCCCAGGCACTCTCTCTCCTGCCACCCACCTAGATGGTGGGAAATCAGAGTCTAGCAGAAGAAATGTAGCTTTCAAGAGGGGGTCCTTCTGCTGGCCCTGCTCACTAAGCATCGCAGGACACGTTTACCTACACCAGCAACGGGGCGTGAACAGACCTGGGCACCATCTGCTGAGCAGGGGCTGCTCCTGCTATTGTGTTTGACCAGGGGAAGCAAGAGTCAGAAAGTGAGACTTCCTGAAGGTGCACGCTGCTAACGGCTGGACACATGCTTCTGTTCCAGAGAATTCTGCTGAGAAAGTAAAGGGGGCAGGCAGGAGCTAGGGGCCGCTGAGGTAATGATACTGGGTTTTCCGACTTGTGGCTCATTATTAGTTCGACTCACTTGTGCTGTCATCTACAAACCTGGCTGTGACAGGACTGACCGGCACTGGACAAACCTGGTTTGGGAAGGAGTATGTACCAAAATATGTTTCTAATTTCAGGATTTACTGCTACATATATATTTTCCCAAATAAGTCTAACTTAGGACAATTTTATGGGTTTTCAGTAATGATGCTATTTTCGTTATAGCCTCCTCCCACTCACAAATAAGCATTTCCTGTACACAATTCCAGTTATACTGATTTATGCCTACACACACTTTTTCTACAACCACAAATTTATGAGTCTGACATGCTGGTAAGATGGCAAGAAAACAAGATACCTGGAGAGAGAAAATTAAAATGACAGAATAATCACAGAGTTTCACAATGCAGCTGTTAACACTTAACTAAATCTAGACACAGAGGAGCTGAGAGACACTTCAGAACATCCTGGGCCTGAGGAGGCTCAGCCAGCAGCAGTCGAAGGACTCAATGATCAATGGTTGTTCCAAGGCCCCACAAAGCAAGACAAGTGTGAGCATTTCCTTGCAACGGCAGGGGAAGGAGGTACTGGAAATTTCTAATAAGAGATAAATGGAAATTAAATATACTCCCTACGCATCTAAGGTTAGACACCAATACTCTGTGTCTTTACTTGGTGAGTCAGTAAATATACTGCACGCTGACACACACCTTTCACAGAGAGTCACCGAGAATTTCCCCAGGTGAAAGTTCCGTGAATTCTATCATCAGGTGTCTCCAAGCACAGCCCCGCAGCAGGCAGGAGGAATTACTGCACACCTCTGGGACCTGCTTTCCTCACACATTCCTTTCTCTTTCAGGCTTGAAAAAACCTTGCCCAGTTTTGATCCCTTCAAGACTTTGCCACAGCCTCTATCACACATCTGTTTTTCTTGAAGAAAAAAATATAATAAAAATGTTTTACTCTTTTACACTGTATAATTTTAAGAAATAGTGTGTTATTTGTGAATGCATGGTCTGACGTACATTTCTGTACAGTGTGGAGATATTTTCAAATGAAACATAAAAGATGTCAACAATAAACCAAGAGTGAGTATTTTTATACCAAACATTGAAATATGATAGGATGATCTTACACTGGGTTGGATCACAATTTTTGTTCTTGACTTTTGAATGCCTGTAATTAAAAATATCTATTTTTTCTCTAGAATATAAGCTGCATGTTTGAGGCATGTTTTTAAATATGAACATTTCCAGAATCTCATGTGAATGTATAGAAATCTGTGGCTGGCCCGAGTCCAGAGTGAATGAGAAATGTGGAGTTATTAGATGTTAGAAAGAGAGATGTGCTGTCTGCAATACAAAGTGTGCGCTGGCAGGTCTAGGATAGCTTGCAACATCATCGCAAAGCCTCCTGGAGCTGCTACCATGGTGACACGCTCACAGCTGTGGGCAAAGAAGCCTTTCCCTGATCAGAGGGGCCTTTAGAAAATCCTGGCAGCTCTAGAGGTAACACAGTCTGTCTCACTGAGGGAAACCTTGGCTCTGGGAGGCCAGTGTTGCCTCAGGAAGCTGGCTTTGCCCATCCTGCATAGCTGCAGTGGGCAGCTCATGTCTCCCTAAGTGATATTGCGAAATACTGGCTGAGCTGGTGCTGGCAGCACCATGCCAATGAGCCATTCCAAACATGATCTTAAACCCTATGCACTCACTAGGGTGCTTGCACCACCACCAGCCCATGGAGATGATGCAGCCAGTGGGCATTTGAAATGAATAGTTTCAAGACTTCTTCAAAACCAAAGTTAGTCTTGCATTGTAAGCTGACACATTTCCAGAGTCTTGACAGCTCAGTCTCCCCTCTTTTCATAGAAGAGCCAGGTGTAAAAATATATATTGACCTAAGAATTTCAACTGCTGATACGCCAAAACGTGATCATAATCTTTAACTGACCTGCTCATGTTGTGCTACAGATTTCAGTGTTTTAATGATTATATGTTTGGGTTAGGGTTTGTTTCACTGTTTTCCATTAGAAATAAACATGTCAAGAAGCTCTTAAAGGTCATCACACAAAAAACAAGAAGGACCAGGAAAGAGGCCTCTTAACTTCATAAACGAGGCCAAGGGCACTGACAGCAGTCTCGTGAGACTTCTACACTTGTTTCTAAGGAAAGCAGCAACTTTCACACTATATGCTTTTATACACTGTTTAAAGGTACTTTTCTATTGTCATTTTAAAAATAAAGTGCTTATTTCGGCTGTCACACCATTGTTTGGCAAATTTCTTTTGACAATAACCACCAGAGGCTCCATTGTGGGCATGTGGTGAGCGACACTGAGACCTTAGGCCACGGCCCTTCCTGACCTGCTGGAGGCGCTCCTGGTAAATTCACAACCTCTTTATTGATGCCTTACTGACTCCACATCCACCTAAGCCTACGAAACTTAGCTCCAGATTATCTGAAATCTGTAGTCATTTTATGATGCCTGCTAACTTAAAATGTAATTGATAGCCAAAATAATAAAAGCATTTCTTCTATACATTCTCACCAACCCTTCTTCCCCCAGAAGGGGGGAAACCACCGTGCTCAATTCCAACTAGTAATTGTATGTCTTGTTGGGCACTGACATTGGTCTGGTAGTTTGGATCTCACCTCCCTTTTGCAGAGGAGACCATCACCAAAAGCAGGTCCCCATCGCAGCCTCCCAATACCCTGGAGCCCAGACGTAGCAGCAGAAAACCAAGTCGGCTCTCCCCAGGCTGCAGAGGCCCTGCCAATGGCTCCAGGACAGGCTTGATCATGTGGCTCTGCCTTCAGCCCATCTGTGACTTCCTACTCGGAGGCACACCAGAGGTTAGCAGGTCAGCCTAGGAATTACGGGCTTCACCCCCTGAAGATTTGCTGCCTCTCCTGTCTACCCTGGGCCACCCTCATCCAGCCACTGCCTAAACAAGGCACTTGGGACAGATGAATCGGTGCTCCAGGCACCACCACACTGATAGTCATCAGTGATGTGCAAGGGGCAAGCCTCCCTGGTGCTTATGAACTTGATCTGTTCCCATTGACTACTTAGCTGGGTATCAGCTTCATTATAGTCTGAAAACTGCCTTTTCTGTCACTCTACAGGCAGGAATGAAGAGTGCCTACAATTGGGAACTGGGGATAAGAAAAATCAGGTCTGTCTGTTCCCTCTTGCTTACGTTTATACTGTCCCAGTTTGTAGGAACCACAAAAATGGGAACTAAGACTTTTTTTTTCTGTCATTACCAAGCAAACCCTCTATTGGGAGGTGAAGGCGTGCCCTCGTGAACATAAGACTAAACTGACATGTAACATTAAATGCTATGCTATGTCTTCTACCTCGATAACAAAATTGCAAATTAAAAGAACTTAGAAAATGAAAGTCAGAATTCCAGTTAATCATATCTAAGCTTCAAACTCACTAGACCGGGGGTCGGCAAACTTTTTGACTCGAGGGCCACAATGGGTTCTTAAACTGGACCGGAGGGCCGGAACAAAAGCATGGATGGAGTGTTTGTGTGAACTAATATAAATTCAAAGTAAACATCATTACATGAAAGGGTACGGCCTTTTTTTTGTTTGTTTGTTTGTTTTTGTTTTTCATTTCAAAGCGGGCTGCACTAGACCCAATGTTTACACATATGCTGGGCCTTCTATGGGACCAACGTGTAAGTCTCACTGCTCTCATCTGAGGTTCCCCGAACCCCAGCACCCCACGGCATCTTTGGGTCCTGAGTTGTGTGGCATAAGGAACATTCCTGAGGATGAAGCAGGCTGGCTAATATCGAGTTCTTGACCTCAATATGCAAGAATTCCTGTTGTCTGTCAGGGTAACAGATGAATCAACCCAGCATTTCTAGGAACTTTGGGCAAGCATGCTCAGTGCTAGGAATATGTGCACATTCCCTACGGCCTGCCACATCACAGATGTCCAGCTGCTAGTGACCGGAGCATCCTCACCCAGTTTTAAGAGAGTTGATGCATGACTGGTCTTACTCTTCAACTCTTAATCCACTCTCTCTCATGACAAACAATTACATAACATTCTTGGAAGGCAGAAGAATATCTGTCACTAGTGAGGTATTACCCGAAATGGTGGTATTCAAAACACCTACACTAAGACTAAGGACTGTGAATACCGAAAACCATATGAAATAAGCTAACTGAATAAGACCCCAAACTGGGAAATTTTTCAACTGCCACAGTGAAGCTCTTGTCTGCCTCTGCTCCAGGCCCTCCTAGATGGAACTAAATAGTATTAACCCTTCCCTAAACTGGCCTGGCTCTCTAACAGTCCAAATGTCAATATGCCATGAACATTCTTCCTCGTTTTAACCTCTCTTCACAGCTCTCCAGTAAACCGGCAAGTTCTATTTCACCAGCACTTCCAGTGTACGCACCACACTGATTCCTAATTTATAAGAGAGGGGAAAGCCCTGTCCCCAAAACCATAACACTATGCCCATAAATAGGACAACAGTGAAGTCTTCCACACACCACTGCTCACACACATCTCTCGCTTAAAATTCATGTGAAACCCTGACCATGCTAATTAACACAATTAAGTCAGAAACTTAAGCCAAAGGCTTAAATTCAACCCAAACTTGTCTTCAGAGCAAAAGCAAAAAGACCTGCCTAAATTGAATGA
Organism: Myotis davidii; assembly: GCF_000327345.1. Classification (NCBI taxonomy): domain Eukaryota; kingdom Metazoa; phylum Chordata; class Mammalia; order Chiroptera; family Vespertilionidae; genus Myotis; species Myotis davidii. The sequence continues at coordinate 10,700,455 of NW_006292095.1, read as the reverse complement.
GAAATGATGCTCAAGGTAAAATATTTACCCAGACAAAAGAGCACTTTCCCCCTAAAACTAGAATGCAGGGCTTGGGTGAGAGGGAGGGGCTCAGCTAGAAAGTTCAAATCGTTAGAACAGGCAAGTGCAAGATAAACCTGCTCTTGGGTGTTACGGAGCAGGTCCTGCCTAATTCAGGCTATGGTTACTCAGTTCTCCCCTGTTGGTACCCTTCTGTGTTTTCACTTATTTTAAGATTTTTAGATAAGTATGGACTGAATGTCCTTTGAAGCATGACCCCTGCAAAATTCTGGGTGGCTGAAATTCACGGGGTTCTCACAGGGTCTTGAAACCACATGGTTTAAGTCACAGGAATGTGCTGGCTTGCCTCCAAACCAGGGGAGCTGGACCAGTTCTACGGGCCTAACTGTCCAAAGCGGCCAATGACGGCAGCCTTGCCACTCGGCTGGAGGGCACCAGCACATTTATTTCTAATGGAAATCCTTCTATGAAGGAAAATGTGCTTTTCTCTTTTAACTATGGCCAGAAGGAAGGTCAAAAGCACAATGCCAGGGTCTAGTCTACCTGTTTCCAAAGTATGTTCCTTCTATACACACACACACACAACTGGGACAGGGGTCCCAAGGTCCAATTTGTCTGAGAACTGGTTTCCTGAGGTTCTTGGTCCTCCTACATCACTCCACCTTTCATGGAACTTCTGCTTTCTCAGGAGAAGCCAACAAAACACACACTGGGAAAAAGATGACTGTCCCACACGTAGGACAGCAATCCATTGACGCAGGTCACCTCTACTGTCTCCAGCCCAGTATTCCAGCCTTGCCACAGGGCAACAATGCTGGGCCTGGCTTGTTCAGAACAGTCAGTGAAACCTTAGAAAACCCCAAATCTCTCACACAAGTGAATCGTTTGCAAGTAAAAACAGTGGCTAGAGGGAGAGAGGACACAGAGTCTCATCTTCTCTGACTCAGAAAACCTCTAGCTGATAACACTTGGGGAATTTATAAATCCAAATGCCCAAGTGCCACACTCAGAGCGTTCTTTTCTGCGAGTGGTGTCCAACAGCTCACAGAAGCGATGCAGGGCTGCACGGCGGCAGGGCCTCCCTATGAGCCTGGAATGCAAGCAGCGGGTGGCCCTGCACTGCCTCCTTGCTAATACTCTACCCCAAAGGTATCAGGTGCTCCTGTCCCCAAAGTCCCACCATCATCTGGCCACACTTACAGGATGTAACAGCAGCAGCCAAAGGTTCATCTTTTACACGTGGTCTAGGCCAGTGGTCAGCAAACGGCTGCTCGCAAGCCACATGCGGCTCTTTGGCCCCTTGAGTGTGGCTCTTCCACAAAATACCACGTGTGGGCGCGCACGTACAGTGCGATTGAAACTTCGTGGCCCATGCGCAGAAGTTGGTTTTCGGAAAAGAGATAGACAAAACAAGTATACAAGACGAGTGTGGATGGGAGCGCTGGGAGGGGTCAACCTCAGTGAATGTACCTCAATCAGATTGAGGACGTTTTTAGCAAAGGCCAGCTTAGGAGTACCCTAATTAAGTTAATAACAATGTACCTACCTATATAGTTTAAGTTTAAAAAATTTGGCTCTCAAAAGAAATTTCAATCATTGTACTGTTGATATTTGGCTCTGCAGACTAATGAGTTTGCTGACCACTGGTCTAGGCTCAACTACAGCTATCCCCTTTTAAAAGCCTCAAATGATTGTGATGAATTATAGATCAAAATACTCACAGACTAACCTGTTAATGCACCAGCCATGCCTGCTTCCACTTATTTCTAAATGGCCAGCAGATCCAGCAGACAGGGGCAGAGACAAGAACATGACTGCAAATTTAGCTCAAATTTCTGGTGAATATGTTTTTAGACAAGAACTGGTAAAAGACTCTTCTTTCCTATTACTACAATCTTCAAAAACAACTGGGCTATCACAGTTTCCTACAAAGACTACTCCCACGTCACCAGATGACCCAATCCCAATACCTCAACATGGGGCATATGGAGGCATTTCCACTCCATGTAGGAGACAAAGGACATCAAAGCTTACCACAAGAAAGCGCAAGTGAATGAGGTATGGCTACAGAATTTGCAAGTGTGACAACTTAGTAAGAAGTTTTATTTCTCTAAATCTCAATTTCCTCATTTCTGAAATGACTTTGGACAAATAACTGAAATCAACTCTAAGGCCAGCACACAAAGTACGGGTGAGCACAGGCCTAGCTAGAAACCACTGGTAACACACAACTGGCAGGAAAGCACCTTATCTTAAAACCTGCGATGGAGGCCTTGATGTCTGTCTCCTTGCAAAACAAGACAATGTGCCTGAGATAACCAAAATGCACTTCCAGACATAACCGACAGAACAGACGGTGACAGGGGCTGCCCCCAAGATGACAACATAGGTTGTTCCTTACTTTGTTCCCCTCAGAAGAATAACTGACAACTATTCATGGAGGAGACACCACTGAGAGAGTCTGAGAACACAGGCTGATGCTGAAGCACTCTCCTGCACCAGAGACCAAGACAGACTACATCAGAAGGCACGGAGACTCTGTAGGCAGCAAAATTGCAGACATATGTCATAGCAATATCTTTACAGACAAATGGTATCACAGCTACACTTACATCGGACAAAATAAACTTTAAACTAAAAATGGTAAAAAAAGACAAAGAAGAGCATTATATAATGATAAAGGGATCAATAAATCCCTCAAGAAAATATGACAATTGTAAACATTTATGCATCCAACATCAGAGTACCCAAATATATAAAGAAAAAGTTAACAGAGCTAAAAAAAAAATTTTTTTTAAAGCAATAATAGTTGAGAACTTTAATACCCCACTCTCAACAACGGCTAGATCATCCAGACAGAGAATAAGGAATCAGTGGATATCAACAACACTATAGCAAACTGACTAACAGACATATATACAGAACATTCTAGCAGAATACACATTCTTATCAAGTACACATGGAACATTTTCTAGAATAAGTCACATGTTAGGCCACAAAACAAGCCTTAGCAAAATCAAGAAGACTGAAATCATACAAAGTATCTTCTCCGACCACAATGGTATAAAAATAGAAATCAGTAACAGAAGAAAAACTGGAAAATTTACAAATAGATGGAAATTAAATAGCACTCTCTTGAATAACCAATGGATCAAAGAAGAAATTAAAGGAGAAACAAAAAAATATCTTGAGACAAATGAAAATGGAAACACAATATATCAAAACTTACGGGAGGCAGCAAAAGCATTTCTAAGAGGAAATCCATAGCAGTAAACACATTAAGAAACAAGATCTCGAATAAACAACTTAACTTTATGCCTTAAGGAACTAGAAAAAGAACAAACAGATCCCAAATTTAACAGAAGGAAAGAAATAATAAGGATTAGAGAATTAATGAAATAGGGAATAGGAAAACAATAGGAATGGTTAACAAAACTAAGAGTTGGTTTTCTTTGAAAAAAAGAGAGGACCCAAATCAACAAAATTATATATGAAAAAGGAGACATTACAACTTATACCACAAAAATACAAGGAATCATGAGAGGCTACTATACTATAATCATACTCTAACAAACTAGAAAAAAAATGGAAAAATTCTTAGAAACATACTACCAAGAATGAAATCAGGAAGAAATAGAAAATCTGAACAGACCAATTACTAGTACAGAGATTGACTCAAGTAATCAAAAATCTCCCAATAAAGAAAAGCTCAGGACCAGGTAGCTCCCCAGGTGAATTTTACCAAACATTGAAAGAATTAATGTCAACTTTCTCATATTTTTCCAAAAATTCAAAGAGAAGGGAAAACACCCAAACTCATTTTACAAGGCCAGCATTACCCCAATACCAAAGACAAAGAACAACATTATCAGAAAAGAAAATTACACACCACTATCCCTCATGAATATAGATTCAAAAATTCTCAATAAAGTACCAGGAAACTAAATTCAGCAGCATATTAAAAAGATCATTTATTATGGTCAAGTGGAATTTATATCTGGATGCAAGAATGGTTTAATGTATGCAAATCAATCAATGTGATCCATCACATTAATACAATGGCAGAAAAATATCCTATGATTATTTCAAAAGACACAGAAAAAGCATCTGACAGAACTCAATATCGGTTCATGATAAAAACTCTTAATAAAATGGGTACAGAACATATTTCAACATAATAAAGGCCAAACATGACAAGCCTAGAGCTAACATCACACTCAATGGAGAAACAATGAAAGCTTTTTTTCTAAGATCTAAAACAAGACAAGGGTGCCCACTCTCACCACTCTTACTCAATACAGAACAGAAATTCCTAGCCAAAACAATCAGTGAGAAAAAAGAAATAAAAGGCACCAGGACAAATAAAAGGAAGAAGTAACATTGTTTCTACTTGAAGATGACAAGATTTTATTTAGAGAAAATTCTAAAGAATCCACCAAAAAAACTATTCAATCTAATAAACAAATTCAATAAAAATACAGAATACAAAATTAACATACAAAATCAGTAGCATTCCTATACACTAACAATAACTTATCTAAAAAGAAATAAACAATCCCATTTACAATAGTATGGAAAACAATATGAAATACTTAGAAATTTAACCAAGGAGGTTAAAGATCTCAACACTGAAAATTACATAACAGTGATAAAACAAATTGAAGAAACAAATAAATGGAAAGATATCCCATGTTTCTGGATTGGAAGAATAACATTATTAAAATGTCCAGACTACCCAAAGCCATTTATAACTTTAATGCAATCCCAGAAAACCAAGATGGCAGCATAGGTAAACATTGGAAATTGCTGCCTCGAACAACCACTTCAAAACTACAACTAAAAGACAAAACAGACATAATCCAGAACAATAGGAAGGCTGGCTGAGTGGAAATTCTACAACTAGAAGGAAAGAGAAACGTACTGAGTCTCAGAGGAGGTGCGGAAGTAAAGTGCAGAGGTACGGAGGAAGAGGCGCACGCGAAAAGGGCTGGCAAGGGTGGATGCCGGTGCCTTTTTCAATCGGGAGGAGTCTCAAGCTCCCAATGGCTCGGAACTCCAGTTCCAGGCGAGTCTCTGGAGACCCAGACTCATACAGGGAGAAACTGGATTGTCTAGCAGCGGGCGGAACTCGAGGGTGGCTTTCTCTCAGAGGTGCTTGCAACGATTACCGCAGGACACTGAGACCCGGGGGCCTCTTAGGGCAGGACTGAGGACCAGCCATAGCTGTTTGCTCTGCCCTGTTGACTCCTTGAGATCACGCCCCACCCAAGCTGCAAGCAGAGGCTTTTGCATATGAATGGGCTGGCCCTTTGAGATCTAAAATTACCTAACAAACTGCAGCTGGGTCAGAGAGACTCAGAACATTCAAAAGAAGGCCCAAGGCCCCACAGCAGCTTGCATTGCTTCACAGTTGGGCCTCATTTGGGCACCTCCAAACCCCAAACAAGGAAGAGGAATCTGCAGATCTCTCCATAGCTCCTGCTGGGTAGCCACAGGAAGAGGCTAAATTAGCACCTCCTTAGAGATCGAAGAGCCCGTGTACCCATTGGTCAGAGTGGGATCATCCAGTTTACAACTCCTCAGATCCATAAGGGACACACTCAGGGGGCAGACTCAGTGAGCACCAAAGCCCCACTGAAGCAAGTCTTGCTCCATAAGGGTGTCTTCAGCACAGAAGTTCTCCCACTGTAGACACAGCTGATTCTCATAGACAATTGGCCTGGAGGTCAATTCCTCCCAGTGATACCAACAACAATCAAGGCTTAACTACAACAAGACTGTGCACAGCCCACCAAGGGGTGCACCAAGAGTGTCCATCTCAGGTAATTGGGGAGGCCGAGCCACTAAGCCCTATAGGACACCTAGCACACAAAGCCACTCTATCAACACAGGAAAGCAACCAAAATTCGAGACAAAGAAACAGATCAGAAATGACAGAAATGGAGTAAAGCAAACTACTGGATATAGAGTTCAAAACCACACTTATAAGGTTTTTCAAGAATTTTCTAGAAACTGCCAATAAATTTAGTGAGACCCTCAAGAAATCAAGTGAGACCCTCAATGATATGAAAAAAGACAAACTAGAAATTAAGTATACACTGATTGAAATAAAGAATAATATACAGATATCCAACAGCAAACAAGAGGATTCCAAGAATCAAGTCAAAGATTTGAAATACGAAGAACCAAAAAATACCTAACCAGAAAAGCAAAAAGAAAAAAGAATCCAAAAATATCAAGATAGTGTAAGGAGCCTCTGGGACAACTTCAAGCATGCCAGCATCCGAATTATAGGGGTGCCAGAAGAGAGAGACCAAGATACTGAAAACCTATTTGAAGAAATAATGACAGAGAACTTCCCCTACCTGGTGAAAGAAATAGACTTACAAGTCCAGGAAGCGCAGAGAACCCCAAACAAAAGGAATCCAAAGAGCACCACACCAAGACACATCATCATTAAAATGCCAAGGGCAAAAGACAAAGAGAAGAGCAATAAGAGAAAAAAAGTCCGTTACCTACACGGAAGTACCCATATGACTGTCAGCTGATTTCTCAACAGAAACTTTGCAGGGCAGAAGGGAGTGGCAAGAAATATTCAAAGTGATGAATAGCAAGAACCTACAACCAAGATTACTTTATCCAGCAAAGCTATCATTCAGAATTGAAGGTCAGATAAAGAGCTTCACAGATAAGGAAAAGCTAAAGGAGTTCATCACCACCAAACCAGTATTATATGAAATGCTGAAAGGTATCCTTTAAGAGGAAGAAGTAGAAAAAGGTAAAGATAAAAATTATGAACAACAAATACACATCTATCAACAAGTGAATCTAAAAATCAAGTGAATAAATAATCTGATGAACAGAATAAACTAGCGAATATAATAGAATCAGGGGCATAAAAAGAGAATGGATTGACTATTCTGGGGGGAAAAGAATATGGGGGTGCGGGAAGAGACTGGACAAAAATCATACACCTATGGATGAGGACATTGCGGGGGTAAGGGCAGAGGGTGGGGTGGGAACTGGGTGGAGGGGAGCTATGGAGGGGGAAAAACTAACAACTGTAATAATCTGAACAATAAAGATTTATTAAAAAAAAAAGTGCATCAAAGATTACGTGCAATCAATCAAAGGGAAGCTTAAAGAACAGAGACCAGAGTTCCTTATGGATGAAAACATGAGTACAGATGGCATGGTTGGTCTGCTGGACTACCATGAGAATGGTGTAATTCTCTTTAAAGGTGGTTTAGAAATGGGAAAATGTTAACAAATTTGGCAATTTGGATCTATTACCTGTCATCATAACTGGCTGCTGCTTTTCATCCAAATGGGACTGACCTTGAGCTCTTCGTTCATTTTGACCTTGATTTATTTGTAGCAAAGTCATTGTCTTTAAGAAAAAACATGTCATGTAGGTTGTCTAAAAATAAAATGCATTTAAACTAAAAAAATAATTTTTTTTAATTTAAAAAAATAAAATATATTGCTGAATAAAAAAAATAAAAATAAAATTTTAATTAATCCCTTTCAAAATTCCAATGGCATTTTCTACAGAAGTATAAAAACAATCCTAAAGTTTATATAAAACACAAATGTGCCCAAGTAGCCAAAGCATTCCTAAGAATAAAGCAGAAGGCATCACACTTCCTGATTTCAAACTAAATTATAAAGCCATAGTAATGTAAGAGCAGAAATCTTAAAGCTCCTAGAATAAAACATAGGAGCCAATCGATGTTTCTCTCTCATTGATGTTTCTCTCTCTCTCTCCCTCTCCCTTCCTCTTTCTGAATAAAAACATTTTTTTTAAAAAGCTACTTGACATGAGTCTTGAATGACTTTCTAGATGACACCTAAAGAAAGCACAAGCAACAAAATAAAAATTAGACAAGTGGAACTACATCAAACAAAAAGTTTCTGCCCGACAAAAAAAATTAACAAAATGAAAAGACAACCTATGGAACAGGAAAAATATTTCAAGCCATATATCCGATAAGAGGTTTATATCCAAAATATATAAGTAACTCATACAAATCAACAGCAAAAAAATAACACTGCTGTATGGACAAAGGACCTGGATAGACATATCTCCAAAGATATATAAATATGGCCAACAGGTATATGAAAAGATGCTCAAACATCACTAATCATTAGGGGAATGCAAATCAAAACTACAATGAGATATCCCCTCAAGCCTGTTGGAATAATTGGCATCAAAAAAGTCAAAGAGAGCCCTGGCTGGTTTGGCTCAGTGGATGGAGCATCGGCCTGTGGACTGAGAAGTCGCAGGTTCAATTTGGGTCAAGGGCATGTGCCTTGGTTGCGGGCACAACCCCAGTGGGAGGTGTAAAGGAGGCAGCTGATCGATGTTTCTAACTCTTTATCTCTCTCCCTTCCTCTCTGTAAAAAATCAATAAAATATATATTTTTTAAAAAAAGTCAAGAGAAAACAAAAGGTGGCAAGGATGTGGAGAGGAGGGAACCCCTGCGTACAGTTGGTGAAACTGTAAACTGGTACAGCCACTATGGAAACCTAATGAGTTTCCTCAAAAAATTAAAAGTAGAACCACCCTACTCCTTGGCTGAGTGGCTCAGTCAGTGTAATCTCATGCACCAGAAAGGTCTCAGGTGATATTCCCAATTCTGGGCACATACCAGGGTTGCAGATCTGATCTTTGGGTTGGGGCATGTGTGGAAGGTGGCCAATCAACGTTTCTCTCTCTCCCTTCCTGACTCCCTAGAATAAAAAATAAACAAACAAACAAAAAACACCCACACACCAAAAAAATAAAAAATCCTATGATCCAACAATTCCACTTCTGGGAAAATTTCTGAAGGAAATAAAAACTCTGTATCGAATAGGTATCTGCAACCCCATGTACAGAGCAGCATTATTTACAATAGTCAAGACATGAAAACACCTAAGTGTCCATCAAAAGATGAATGTATAAAGATGATACTATGTATATATACACAGTGGAATATTACTTAGCCATAAAAAAGTAGGAAATCCTGCTATTTGCAACAACATGGATGGACCTCGAAGGCAGTATGCTAAGTGAAATAAATCAGACAGAGAAAGACAAGTACTGTACGATCTCACTTACATGAGGAATCTAAAATAAAATCCAAACTCATCAAAAAGAGATCAGATGTGGTTACCAGAGGTGAGAGATCGGGGAGGGAAACTAGAGAGGGATAGTTAAAAGGTACAAACTTTCAGTTATAGGTATAAGGGATATAATGTCCGACATGATGACTATAGTTAACACTGCTGTTTGGTATATGAACATTAAGAGAGTAAATTCTAAGATTTCTCATCACAAACAAAACAATTTTTGGTACCTATAATGGGATGATGGATGTTAACTAAACTTACTGTAGTGATGATTTTATGGTATGTGTAAGTAAAACCACTATGCTTTACGCCTTAAACTTGTACAGAGCTGTAGGTCAATTATATCTCAATAAACTGAAAAAACAAAAGGATGGTGTGTAGAGACCACGAAAAGTAGGCATACTTGGAGAGAAGCTAGCTCCGGATTTTTACAGAAAACTTTTTACTATTTTTATACCTTAAGACATTAAAGCCCCATCTTACTTGTCAAAACACCTCTGATAGAAAGCTAGACCTTAGCAAGTTCCCCATGTTCTGGGGAGCCTCAGTTTTACATATTCTCATGCCATGTTTTGGGGCTTGGATGTAAGAAAGAGGTAAACAATGACTCTATAGATGCAGGTGATAAGTAAAAAGAGGGATTAAAAGAACTAAAGCCGCAAAAGGACTCTTTGTCATCTACACAAAGTATTTACTGCTTTAGGATAGCATGGCACCCTTTTTGAGAACACCGAACCTTATTTTTATAGTCCACTACAATTGTAAGTTGTGATATGAGGACTGTAATGATCAACCACAGACTGTAATGATAATCACAAGTACAGTTACGGAAAATGGGTAGTTTGTTACAGAAGGCTGGAATGATCATAGAGATTTCCCGTAAGGCATCATGACTCTTACGAGCCCACGTATCTGATCAAGAGCTTGCCCAGTGATGAGGAGATAAACTCTCCTCCAGAGGAACCTCACCGTCAACTCCTCTGAGAGTTAGGCTGTAAAGCTGACATTCAGGTTGGCAAGACGACTCTATCCATCCTTGATGGCATGAGACAATGACTTGCAAAATCCAAGAGGCTAAATTCCGATTATCCTTTTAAAAGAACACATTACAAATCACATGTAGTGTACCTTTACTGCTTCACTGGCTAACAAAAGGCACGCTTTGAGTTCCGACTATGAACTCCGTATGTTCAGCAACGCAGCACAGGTCCCAGTTTCCAACAACGTCCCAAACACGCCCCCTGTGGGAGTTAAAGACTGGAGCTGCCAACTGCCATTGCCAAGAATGAAAAGAAACAACTTAATTCACTAACTTCTACAATTCCTTCTGCAATGATTTTATTATAAATATGTTACTTTGGAATAAACAAATATTGCATTCAAGACTATCTGCAAACTTGTTCTAAAGAATAAAAGGGAAAATGGAACCAGGAACCACTTAGAAGAGATAAACAGCAAAGACACCTGCATGCCTCTCCCCCAAGAAGTAAGAGAAGTTAACAGGGAACATCACATTTCTCATCAGCCTATTCAGTTAGAATAAGCTTTGAGTTTGGTAATTTGTACTTGTTCTGTAAACGGAACTGCTCCTCTCCTCAGTCCTAAGACGTAGAATGGGAAGACAGTCTTCAGATCCCAGTAGCAACAAGAAAGATCTTGACTTTGTATTTGTAACTCTTTGCTCACCTACAAAACTGTTCACTATTTGCCAGGAGCAATGTCAGAGTAGTCCTTCAGCACTCCAGCCATGTGTTCGTTATGAGTCTTAAATCGTCGCTTTTTCTGTGAAGCAGGCTTTTTCCTTCTCTGGATAGGGGCCTACAGGAAAAGATAAAAACAGAAACAACAGCTCTCGGAGGGGTAAAGCATAAGGATTTACTCAGGATGCCCAGAAACCAGTAGCAAGAGATTTGGAGTTTTTGCCCTGTTTTTCTGCTTTGTAACCAAATCTCATGCACATCAATCCATAGCACATTCCCAACCACAAACAAGAAACTATGCTTTCTATTATGATGCATATACTTGTACCTGGAATAAATGGGCTGACACAAAAACTTCTCAGAGCTATTCTAGGCACTAAGTAAGTAAAAAGAGAGGCAGTAAAGCTTTTTCATCACTATTATCTGGTTTAAAAATATATACTTCAGCCCTGGCCAGTATTGCTCAGTAGGCTGGGCATCGACCCAGGAGGTTGTTGGTTTGACTTCTGGTCAAGGGCATGTGGGTTGCAGGTTTGATCCCCAGTTGGGGGTAAGCAGGAGGAAACAAATCGGTGTTGCACTCTCACATCGATGTCTCTCTCCCTACTCTAAATATATATATATATTTTTTTAAAAAAAAGATCTGATGTAAATAGGGCAAAACACAGACATATGGGCAAAATTAGGAAGTAGATGAGCACATGAAGATTTACTATTATTCTCTATTCTTTTCAGTATACCTGAAACCATAAAGTACTATAAGTACACTAATTTACAGAGATCACTGGCAATAAACCTTCCTTTTTAAGGAGCCCTAAAAATTCACTGAAACACACACACGAAAAGTCAGAAAGAAGGCCAGTTACACAGCCTGGTGGTGAACAGAGAAAGATGGGGAGAGGTGCTGCAGTTGGAGTCTAAAGTGTGAACTAGTTCTCACTTGGGTTTTGTCCTTGGACTAGCACAGTTACTTATTAGCCAGTGCAGACCATTTCACAAGTCTTCATCCCATTACAAATCCTTCCTCAGAGCAGGATTTAGGCTACAAAGACAATATTACCTGGTTCAGAGGGATCTGAAAGTTAACAAGGACAACTCAACGTGATCAGGACTAAGGGAGAGCCAGGCACCAACACTACAGGGCTCACTGGAGCAGGAGCCTGGGGGTAGGGTAGACGGCTAGAGTCTTAAAAGGCCAAGATCAGGACATGTGAGCACTAGGAAAAGTTTGGTATGGCTGGAGCTTAAAAGCAGACACTACTAGGACAGGGCGGTCGGATGGGGAAAACTCACACTCCTGGGGAGCAGCACTTCAGGGCAGAGATCTGCTGGCCCTCAATAAACCACATGTGGTCTGGTTTGCAACTGACCACGATCAATGGGTCAGGACACAGAAAAAACTGAAAGGGAGAGCTGACTACCTGCTCTTCAGAGAAGAGAAAGCAGGCTAATAGTTCAAAGAACAGAGAACTACATTTTTTTCCAGCGGTTACATACCACTTTCTTTGGTCCGGATTCCTGCATGGAAGAAATACCCTGTCGCTTCAGATATTCTTCAATTTTCTCCTCATCCATTGAATCCACAGTGACACTCCTCCACAGTTTCTGAAACTCTGTGCCAACAAGACAGTAGATACTTTACAATAGATGTTTACAAGCTACAGCACCTCAGTGATGGAAATCCAAGCTTCAATGTTATCTCCCCTGGTCTATATTAGCACATCTGTGATTTCATTAAAAAACAAAGGAAGTGAGACAACATTCAAATGCTGGACACTGAGCAGCAGAAGGGCCTGAGAACAGAACTGCATCCTTACAGACCAGATCAGTAATGTTCTATTTTTAGAGTCTGTAAATGAAGGGCCATGTGCAAAAGGCCTTCCTGGGGAGGAAAGGCTGTCCACAGTCTCCTTTTATTACACAAATCAGTTCTCTGCACTGAAATAGTTCAAATTCCTGCTCATTTCCCCTGAGCTCAGTACTCCATTTCCTCTCCTATTGGTAAAAAGAAACACATAGGGACAATGGAAACCAGTTTCATATGCAGTGAGGAACTATACAGATCACAGCTGACCCTTGAACAACATGGGTTTGAACTGCACAGGTCCATTTATATGCAGTCTTTTTTTTTTTAATCCTCACCTGAGGATATTTTTTTCACACTGATTTTCTTTAGAGAGAGTAGAAGGGCAGGAGAAAGGAGCGGGGGGGAAAGGAAAGATAGAAAGAGAGACATCGATGCAAGAGACACATTGATTGTTTGCCTCCCATAAGCACGCAGAGGCTGAGGATTGAGCCTGCAACCACGGTATGACTGGGAATTGAGCCCTGACTGGGAATCAAACCTGAGACTCTTCAGTCCATGGGCTGGTGCTCTAACCATTAAGCTAAACTGTCTTTTTGGAGATCAGTAACCATTTGAAAAAAACTCGCAAACATTATTAATTTTTTTTTTTTTGGTATAGCGAAGGCGGAGATTTATTGAAGAACAAGTACAGACTCCCACGTGGGGAGGGGGAAGAGTCCCCTAGGCCCGAACATTTTTATCTCCAGCCCTCACTTTCCCTCCTGATTCATTTCCCCAACTTCTCACCTCCCATCTGAGATGTAACAGCACCAAACAGCACTCCAGTGTTCCTCCCCACCCCTCCTCCCTC
>NW_006292095.1:10681716-10686902 GCF_000327345.1 Myotis davidii | reverse complement strand
AGTCCCCTTAAATTTTTAATAACATTTTCTTTTCTCTACCTTAGTTTATTGTGAGAATACAGTATATAACATATAAATATATGTTAACTAACTGCTTATGTTAACAGTAAGGCTTCCAGTCAATTGTAGGGTATTAGTAGCTATATTTTTGAGAAGTCAAAAGTTCTACTGTGGGGTCGAGGGGTGAGGGTGGGAAAAGATTAACCAAAGAACTTATATGCATAACCCATGGACATAAACAATAGTGAGGTAAAGGGGTGGGGGTAGGGGGGTGCAGAGAACTGATTTGTGTAATAAAAGGAGACTGTGGACAGCCTTTCCTCCCCAGGAAAGCAGGGAGGCCTTTCGCACATGGCCCTGTGAAGGGAGATCAGTGCAGGGGGGAAGAGGGGACATCTGTAGTACTTGCAACAATAAAGGTAAACATAAAAAAAAATTAAAAGGGGGGCAGTTTACACTTGGCTTTCAACTGTGTGGAGGATTGGAGCTTCTAGTTCCTGCTTGGAATTAGAAAGATGTGTAAAGTGTGGCTAAAAGGTAGGTAGTTGGGACTTCTAGCTTTTCTAATTCAAAGCAAATTCTACCAGCTCGCATATAAAGATGTTGTAATAGTAAACTCCGTCATGACCTTTGAGCTATTGTTGTCATAAATTTTACCATTACATATGTTCTAAAAACAAAATACATTTAATATCTTTGTTTTAAGCAGCTATATATTTCAGAGCAGTTAAAAATAAAAGGTTTTTAATTAAAAACTAACATTTTAAATTAGAAAGACATGAATTTTATATTTACCTTCATTTATTCCATTTAGAGCACTCTCACTTATTTGTATAGGTCCAACTTACTATCTAGTATCCCTTCTGCCTGAAGAACATCCTCAGTACTTTTAGTAATGCAGGTCTGATGACAATGAATTCTCCCAGTTTCTGTCATGTCAAGAGAGTATTACTTTGAAAGTAATTCTCTTTCATTTTGAAAGGCTATTTTTGCTAGGTACAGAATTCTGAGTTGAAAAGTTTTTCCCTTTTGCCCCTTAAAAAATACCACTGCACTGTCTTTTGGTTTGCACAGGTTCAAATGAAAAGTCTGCTGTAATCCTTTTTTCCTCTGAATACCTTCAATATTTTCTCTTTATCTTCATTTTTTCAGCAGTTTGAATATATGCTTTTCTAGCGTTTGTTTGGGGGGGGGGGGGGGCGGTAATCTTGCCTCATGTGTTCTCTGAGCTTCTGCATCTTTGTTTTGTTGTCTATTGTTAATTTTGGAAAATTCTTGGCCATTTCTTCTTCTGTCCCATTCTCTTTCTCTTCTTCTGAGATTTTAATTACACATTCAGACCACTCTTTATTATCTCAAAGCTTATGGACGCTGTTTGTAATTTTTCATGTTTTTCTCTTTGCCATTTCAGTTTTTGATCATTTGTATTGGCCTATCAGAAAGTTAAGATTCTTCCCTTGGTCTTACCAAGTTTACTGATGAGCTTACTGAAGACATTGTCTTATTATTGTGCTTTTCATTTATAGAATTTTCATTTGATTTTGTTATGTTTATCTCTCTGCTGAAATATCCTACCTGGTCATACATGTTGTCTGCCTCTTCTACTAGAGGCTTAACATATTAATCACTTATTTTAAATTCCATGTCTGATAGTTCCAATATCTGTGTCCTACGAATATGGTTCAGTTAATCCCCTGGCCTCAAAAGTGCATTGCTTTTCTTGTTTCTCTTTATGCCTCAATTTTTTTGAAAGCAGGATATCCTCTGCCAGACAGCTGAGACTGAGGTGAACAGATTCTGTGCCGAGGCACGCCTTTCTTTCTGCTAGGCCTTTAGTGGGTGGAGGTGGGGTCATTCCATTGTCAGGACCTGAGCTTAATTTGGAATATGTTGCTGCCATCGTTACCCATGATGCACCACAAGCTTCAAATTCCTCTAGACATACTTCTTTAGGGTAGAAGCTTGTTTGCTAGAGGGTTTTTCTGTGTCTGCTCAACCTGTGGTCTTCCCTTTATGCTGCACCTAAGAAGATCTGTTAGCCCCAGGCTCTTGCACTTCCCTGCATTCATTAACTGCTAGCCATTTCGGTTATGGGGGTGGGAGTGGTATGGGGGTGGGAGTTCTCTGTTACTGTCATTAAGCCATGTCTTGGGCAAGCACTGTGTTCCCTGGTGACTGGGGAGTGGCCTCCTCAGTGTCCTGCCCTGCCCCCTCTGCTGAAGGTCTGGACCCAGCACGGCTTTGCCTTTTTCCTGTAGATAGAGGGTTTTCTTTCTGTTCCCCTCCCACAGCAGTTTAAGACTTTGTCTCATAGGAGAGGCAGGGAGAAGGACTTAGGTAGAATTCCTATCTTTCCTGAAGCATCGATTTACTGTTCCCTCCTCCAGACCTGCTCAATGAGGGCAGTACGTCCACCCTACCCGCTATCTAAGCATCAAATAAAGTCTGTGGAGACAGGTGCAAATTCCCATGTGTCTGCAGACCCCAGGGTTTCTATACTGTCTTGCTAGTCTATACAAAGCCTTTAGCAGTTCATTAAAAAATTCAATTGACCTGGTTGGGGTGCATGTGGCAGGCAACCAATTGATGTGTCTTCCTCACATCAATATTTCTCTCTGTGTCTCCCCCTCCTTTCCACTCTTTCTAAAAACCAACGGAAAAATAGCCTCAGGCAAGGATTAAAAAAATAAAAAGAAAATGAAAACCTGAAGAAAAAAATACAGGATCAAGTCAGGCAGCTCTGCTGTTATTTTAACATATATATTTTGTGTTAAAATTGTATTTCTTTCTCAAAAAAAAAATTTTTTTTCAACTGAATTCTTGTGGACACTGTTCATTTTGTCTGTCCCAAGTAAATAAGAACTTCTATTCCATCTTTCCTTAATGCTTGCCTTTCTTTACTTAGATTTGGGGTCAGGTGGTAGCCCTGCAACCTCAGATCTCTGCTAGATTCAAGAAAACGGTACATTTGCAGCTGTCTAGAGTTTGTTGTTGTTGTTGTAAGGGTGGGAGCAATGCTTTCTCCATTCTAAGTGAAAGCTAGAATTCCCAACTACCTACCTTTTAGCCACACTTTACACATTTTTCTAATTCCAAGAAGGCACACAAAATTGTTTTAAAATGTACACCATAACCAGAATTTTATGTCAAATTTACCATAGCTACTGAAGGAAATACGTCACATACAAAATAGTTCTTGAGTTTTAACCATGACTTTGTTAAATTTTATCACCATGTAAAATTTGTATTCATTAATTAATAAGAAGTGTTACATGGTGTCACTGTATAACAATTAAACTCTGTACTTCTCTCTTTATGTCAAAAAGGGTAAGGAGAATAAAAGTGCATATGATAAAAACACCTTTTACTCAATGGTAAATTTTATTCAATTGACTTTTTACTGAGCTTCTATGGTACCAGCATTGCAAAATTTCAGTTCCTTGAAAATGGAAATTACTTTGACTTTCTACTTGACATGTACAGAGCTTTTATTCTCTGGGCCTCTTATGACACAATCACAAAGGCAATAATACCTACTACAACCATGACAGCAATAGTCTGGAGAGCTGATCTGTATAATAACATACCACCAAAAGTATATACATAACACTATAATTTTTCATGGCACAATAGACTTCCAAGTATATAAAACAAAATTTAACTTCCTTTTGCTAAAAGGCAAAGGAAGGTAGGGTCAATTTAATGTTTGTCTTTTATTAGTGTAGATTGTCCTGAGGCAAGGTGGAGGTATACACTTCAAAGGGTCAGGGGCTATTTTCAAAGCAAACTCCTTGATAAGAACTCTTCACAATGTCTTTTTTTTTCCTTCAAAAAAACATTTCTACTGTAATCCCTGCCTTTACTTAACTCAATGCTGTTGTAGGTTTTTTGTGTGTGGGTGGGTCTTTTTTGTTTTTTTGTTAATCCTCACCCAAAAATAATTTTCCATTCATTTTTTCAGAGATTGGAAGAGAGAGGGAAACATCCATGTGAGAGAAACACATCGGATTGGTTGTGTCCTGCATGAGTCCCGACCAGAGCCCGGGTCGGGAAGGAGCCTACAACCAAGGTACGTGCCCTTGACCGGATCGAACCTGGGATCCTTTGGTCTGCAGGCTGATGCTCCATCCACTGAACAAAACCGGCTAGGGCTACAATGCCGGAAGCCAATTCTAGCATGTCATAATTGCAAGAGTTTCTGTGCAGGAGGCGGCTGATCGATGTTTCTCTCTCATTGATGTTTCTGACTCACTATCTCTCTCCCTTCCTCTCTGTAAAAAATCAATAAAATGTATTTAAAAAAAAAGAAAAGATTGATGGAACTTGGGGACTCAACAAGGGCTGAGTCACATATGTTACCACCTGTTGGGAATGGCTAATGGCATTTCCCCAAACCTGAATAGGACATATTAAATTGATTGTTTGCTGCCAGACAGCTCAGATATGTATGTAGATTTGCCTTTTCCTTAATCTACATGTTATTGCCTCCTACTGGCCAAACACCTGAACAGCCATAGGCTAATTCTCCCCAATCTGACAATGGACTCTGCATACAAACCCTGACCCTTTGAAGTGTATATCTCCACCTTGCCTCAGGACTATCTACACTAATAAAAGACAAACATTAGCGCTGAAACCGGTTTGGCTCGGTGGATAGAGCGTCGGCCTGCGGACTGAAAGGTCCCAGGTTCGATTCTGGTCAAGGGCATGTACCTGGGTTGCGGGCACATCCCCACTGGGAGATGTGCAGGAGGCAGCTGATCGATGTTTCTCCCTCATCGATGTTTCTAACTCTCTCTCTCCCTTCCTCTCTGTAAAAAATCAGTAAAATATATTTTTTTTAAAAAGACAAACATTAAATTGACCCTATCTCCCTATGCCTTAAGCCACACCTACCAGCCAATCAGAGCAACTATATGCAAATTAACCCAACCAAGATGGCGGCCAGCAGCCACGGAGCTGGAGCAAGCAGGAGGCTTGGTTGCCCTAATGATGGAGGAAGCTAAGCTTCTCGGCCGCAGCTGGCTCCGAGCTCCACTCAAAGCAACAAAGTTTCAATTATAGAAGATAAATAAACCCCAGATACCTGCTTTCAGCTGGCCATGGCCACGGAGCTGGAGCCTTGGTTGCCCCTGGTGATGGAGGAAGCCAAGCCCTAGCCGGCTCAGAGCTCCACTCTAGGCTAC
>NW_006292095.1:10674742-10681043 GCF_000327345.1 Myotis davidii | reverse complement strand
GCCTCAGGACAAATTAATAAAAAAGCATGGGGTCCTGAGACAAGGAGATCTTAGTTTCCTTTAAACTAGGCTCCTCGGACCCCCAAATGCCTTTCAAAATTATATTTTGTCTCTGGACTCCTATTTAATCTATACACCGCCTTCTCCAGATTGCTGAACCCTTCTTAATGCCGGAACAAGAACCCCAGCAATATAGTTTTTATATATTACTTCCATTCTATAAATATATTACAGCTGAATACTAAAGATGAACACTGGAAGGCAAGCCTGATTTAAGAGGCAGGATCTCACAGGATCCCAAGTCTAATTACTTTTTAATGTATGTGGGGAAAGAATATGCTCAGCTGACAAAAAAGAGAAATAACATGTTTTTCTTTCATTTTATAAAATCATTGCAAGAAAATACAAGTTAAAATCAGGACAATCTTTGTTTTTTCCAAAGCAGGCAAAGTCAACTAAAGACATCCAGTACTGGGGAGGGTAAAGAAATGGATACCTTCTCATACACTGCTTTGAAGGGGTAAATTGGTCCTAAGAATTGGTTCAAATTTTATGATGGGTACCAGGCAAGCTGTTGAAAATTTAAAAAATAGGCCTATGTTTTGACCAAGCAATTCTACTAAAAAAAACAAAAACCCACAAAACCTCAATAAGTAGGTAAGTGCACATATATACTTATGTGCAAAGACTGAGCATTATTTATAATAGCATATATAAAAAAATAAAAAAACAAACTAAATTTCTATCTGTGGAACATCAGAAAAATGGTTTAAAGTGCACCCATAAAAATAGAATAGCATATAGCCATTAAAAATAATAAAACAGCATCATAGACTCTAGGGAAGTAGCTACTGGGAGGGGTCCTGAATTTTAAAGATCAAGTTGAAACCGTTTAAAAGCTTCCAGGCAGAAAAGAACAAGATACTAGCAATAAGAGAAAAGTCAGATTGTCATCGGCTTTGGTGAAATACCAATAAACATTACATAACTATAAAAGGCCAGTGCAAATGTGGCCTCAGACTGCTAAATTGGCTTTGTTTCTTTGCTATCTGTCTAATCAAATGCAAAACTACAGATCCACCGAGTCAATCACATGATAGCTAAGTAAAGGTAAAAAAATAACCAGATAAGATTAAACACCTAGTATTTTGGTGCTTTTTTTACCTTTTCAATGCTACGAACAGCTAAGGTTACTGTTACTTTTTTTTTCAGGATTTATTTATTTTTAAAATCTTCATTATTGAAAATATTGCAAAGGGCCTTCTTCCCTCCCGCCTCCCACCCAATTAACCTCTTCCAGGCCGCTCCCATCCCACCACCGCCCCACAATTGCCTGTGTCCACACATTATGCATATATACATACAAGTTCATTGGTTGATCTCTTCCCACCCACTCCCCCACTGTTACTAATATTCTTACTATGTGCCAGGTTCCATTCTAAGCTCTAAGCACTTTTATTTATATTAACTCACGTAATCCTCTTAAGGACCATGGGATACAAGTACCATTATTCCTATTTTATAGATAAGAAATCTCAGGCAGATGGGTTAAATATCTCGCCTAAGTTAGTAAGGGGCAGAGCTAAGTTTTAAACCTACAGTTTGACTACTCAGACCATCCTCTTGACCACTGCATTTATACTGCCTCTAAATTAATAAGATCCTGATTTAAGGAAGTACTAAATGCCTTTGTGAATTAGATACATACCTAGGTCCAACTATTCTGTGCTCACTCATCTATTTGATTTTTAAAATTACTATACAGTAAATTCTCCCCTTACTTATGCTATATCTCATTTTAGGATATTTGCTTCTATTGCAGATAGAATAAAAGATGATTCTTCAGAGACTGAATACTTGCTCACATAAGATTTCTACTTTATAGCTAAGACTGCCACCTAGTGGGCCACAACAAAAATCTTTTATCAATAAAATTGAGACAAATAACTTTAAGGTGTAAAATACAAAACACATACAAAAATAGGAAGACAAATATTAAGATACTAGAGGCCCGGTGCATGAATTCATGCACGGGTGGGGTCCCTTGGCTGGGGTGGCGATCAGGCTGTCTTGCCCAGTCCTGATCAAGGCCAATGGGGGCCACCCAGCAGGGGAGGGACCATGGGAAGGTCCCAGGGCATGTCCAGCCCTCTCGCCCGGTCCCCATTGGCCAGACCCCAGCAGCAAACTAACCTACCAGTCGGAGAGTCTTCCCCCTGGCAGTCAGTGTGCGTCATAGCAACTGGTCGAGCAGTTATAAACACTTAGCATGTTACACTTTTATTACATAGGAATGTATCAAGTTTCAATGAGACTTTTCTGGAAACTCATATATTTTCCATAATTAACAAAAACTCAGGTTTTTTTAAAATTAGTGATTTATGAAATACTGACGCTCAACTAAAAGAACAGAGCCTCACCCCTGAGGTTCCTGTGACTGTTCTCTCTAGGGCCTTACAGTGCTGTATGAAGACCATAATGACAATATGCAGCATGTTGTACTGTATGTGTTCCCATGTCATTCCTTCCCCAGTCTATAAGTTCAAGGACAGAAACCTATTCACTTTAATGTCCCTTGTATCAATGAATGGCTTGAATGAAAAAGTGCATGAGAAAAGTTTGAAGAACCCTAGCCAGTGTGTCAGTGTAACTTAGAGCATCAGCCCAGGACCAAAGGGTCTCGGGTTCGATTCCCAGTAAAGGGCATGCAACTGGGTGCAGGTTCGTTCTGCAGCCCTGGTCGGGGAGCATGCAAGAGGCAACCAATCTATGTGTTTCCCTCACATCAATGTCTCTCTCTCTCTCCCCGGCTCGGCAACCCCCCCTCCCCCCACCGACCTTCCCCTACACTCTATGGAAAAATATCAACTGAGGATTTTTATTTTTATTTTTTTTAATATATTTTATTGACTTTTTACAGCGAGGAAGGGAGAAGGATAGAGAGTTAGAAACATCGATGAGAAAGAAGCATCGATCAGCTGCCTCCTGCACCCCCCCTACTGGGGATGTGCCTGCAACCAAGGTACATGCCCTTAACCGGAATCGAACGTGGGACCTTTCAGTCCGTAGGCTGACGCTCTATCCACTGAGCCAAACCGGTTAGGGCCAACTGAGGATTTTTTAAAGAGAAGTCAGAAGACAATCTATCTTAATTTTTCCCTATTTTATGAACATAAGCTGTAACTTTTTAAAAATCCTCACCAGAGGATATAGTTTTTTATTACTATTGATTTTTAGAGAGAGGTAAGGAAAGTGGAAAGGGGGAAGAGAGGGAAGAGAGAAACAGAAACATCGATGTCAGAAACATCTATCTGTTGCCTCCCCTACATACCCCAAACAGGAATCGAACCCATAACCTAGGCATATGCCCTGACCAGGAATCGAACCTACAACCTTTTGATGTACAGGACGATGCTCCAACCAATTGAGCAACCGGGCCAGGGCCATAAGCTGTACCTTTAATAGAATTCTCAACCCTGGCAATTTGCTCCTCAGGGAACATTTAGTAAGGTCTGGCACCTTTTCGATTGTCACAATTTGAGGGAAAGTATGCTACTGGCATCTAAAGAAGTCAGGGATGCTGCTAAACATCCTATAGGGTACAGTGACAACCCCAACACCAAAGAACATTATTCAGCTATAAATACCAATACTGCCAAGGTTGAATAGCCTGCTTCCTCCCAACCATCTTTCCTAGAAAGTATACAGAATAATGAAAAATACCAATTTACAATGATAAACTGAGCCTAGAACCCAATTGTTTTACATTAAAAACTTACTTTTATATTGGTTTAATACACACTGGATTTTCTAGAAACATACAGTATATAATGTATATAGAATATATTATAATTAGCCTTTGTAAATCAAAGCTGCACTTTGTATTTCTCAGATATTTAAAAAGAATTCTTTATCACGTAAGGAAAATACCAATTATGACATACTAGAGGTCCGGTGCACGAAATTCGTGCAGGGGGTGGGGGGGCTCAGCCTGGCCTGCACCCTCTCGCTGTCCGGGACCTCACTCCTTACTGCCCACCTGCTCAATGCTCCTTAATGCTGCCGTGAGCCCGGCTTCTAGCTGGAGCAGCAAACGCACTGACCACCAGTGGGCAGCTCCTGCATTGAGCATCTGCCCCCATGTGGACAGTGTGCATCATAGTGACCTCTCATTCTACCCTTCGGTCTATTTGCATTTTAGGCTTTTATAATATAGGATAAGTTGCCAATGCATCACAACTGTATAGTCTATTTGTAGCCAGCACATTGTGAACCAAAAATCACCACAAAAACAGTTTTATGAAAAGTAACTTCACAGGGTAATCTGATCATAAATTCCTAACTTGGCAGGTCATGATGGGCAATAACTTCTTCAATAAAAGTTTTATCTTTTGTCTTAAGCAAGCCCTGTCCATGTTTCTGTGCATCCAGGCTAATATACCTACCTTTGAAAGGCCTCTTATCAGACCCTTCCTTCTAAAAGTGTGACCACCCTGATGAAAACACACCATCTTGTTAACTATCCTGTAATCCAACCCCCACCTTGCTTTCTCCTCCCTTCATGTATAACCTTCCTTAGTTCCAATCATAAAAGCTGCTACAAACTGTCATTTCTTAGAACAATTTTCTCTCAGTCTACTGAGATCTTACTTCCAGATGTTATCTTCTATTTGGCTCAAATAAATTCTTATAAAAAGTCTCTACAGGTCTGGATGTTTCTAACATCCAAAATCCTCTACATTTAGCAAGATAAATGAGGCATATAATATGAGATCAATAACTACATGTTGGAGCTGCTGGTGAACAAATGAAGATGAGGGAAAATGGTGTGCTCCAAGACAGCAGTTGCCAATGGGTGGTCCATGGACCACTGGTGGTTCGTGAGGTCCGAAAGGTTGGCGACCGCTGCTCCAAGAGACCAAGAAAGATCCTTGCCCCTTCCCACGTATTATTCCCAATTCATCCCTCCCATCTGGCTGCTCCTGAGTTGTATCCTTATATAATAAACAGTAATCTAGTCTCTAAGAATGCTCACTCTACGGATACTCCCTCTCAGGAACCAGCCAACCTTCTGTGAGAAGCCTGAGTCAAATGGAAAAGCCCAACCAAGCTCTCAGCCAAGCAGCCAACTGCCAGTCATCAGACATCGTGTACAGCTGAGCCTTCAGCACCAGCTGCCATTTGACTGCAAACACAAATATTTAGAGATGCCAAGTAAGAATTGCTCTCAGTTGGGCCCAAACATGGAATGAAGATAATTATTAATAAGTTGTTGGGGGAATTCACTACATTTGGGGAGAATTGGTACACAGCAATGGAAAACTAGAATACCTTCTTATTCAATCACTTGCTGTTTTTGTTTAGTGTCTTTATCACATGTATATATCATTAAGAATAAATAAAGCCCTGGCCCGTTTGGCTCAGTAGATAGAGCCTCAGCCTGAGGACTGAAGGGTCCCAGGTTCGATTCCAGTCAAGGGCACAAGCCTGGGTTGCGAGATCGGTCCCCCTTAGGGGACGTGAAAAATCTTAATAATGATACACTGGGTAATGATAGTTCATGTAACTTTTGTTTTATCTATTTTTTCATTTATGTTAAAACTATTATTTATTCTAAATAATTTAACAAAGAAAAATTACTATAAAATGAAGAAACTTAAAAATTTTCAGAGTCCTGAATATTTTGATACTTTCACAAAGCTATAATTTTATATAAAACTAGAGGCCCAGTGCACAAAAATTTGTGCACTTGGGGTGGTGGGGGGGGAGGGGTTCCCTCAGCCCGGCCTGTGCCCTCTCGCAGTCTGGGACCCCTCGGAAGATAACGACCTGCTGGCTTAGGCCTGCTCCCGGGTGGCAGAGGGCAGGCCCAATCCCTAGGTGCAGCCCCTGGTCAGGCTCAGAGCAGGGCCGATTGGGGGGTTGGGGCACCGCACCCTGTCACAGACAGAGCAGGGCTGATCAGGGGGGTGAGGAGCTCCCCCGTCAGGAACAGAGCAGGGCCGATAGGTAGGTGGTGGCCACGCCCGCTGTCACACACAGAGCTGCAGAGCGATCAGGGGTTTGGTCACTGGCCCCTGTCACGCTGATCCCGGTGCTGGGAGGTCTCCTTGCTCCGCTGATCCCAGGGCCAGGGCCCCTCTCGGCCCCGCTGGTAACCAGGCCAGGAGGCCTCTCGGCTCCGCTGATCCCGGGGTCCTGAGGCCTCATGGCTCCGCTGATCCCGGGCCGGGAGGCCTGTCTGCTCCACTGTTCCTGGGGCCCTGAGGCCTCGCGGCTCCGCTGCACCCAGGCCCCTGCG
>NW_006292095.1:10670826-10674516 GCF_000327345.1 Myotis davidii | reverse complement strand
TGAGGCTGGGCTCCAGCTCTGAGGCCTCTGCCGCTGAAAGTAGGTTTCTGGCGTTTGCTTACAATGTTGCGATCCTGCTGGCTGAAGCCCAGCGGACTAAAGCAGGTTTCTTGGGTTTTGTTTAGCTTGTATATTTGTAACAATGTTTCTTAGAGAGCAGCTGAGAGGCCGGCAAGGCAGGCGGGGAAACTGGGCTTCCTCATGCTGGAGCAAGCAAGCCTCCCTGTTCACATCAGCTGCCTGGCTGCTGGCGGCCATCTTGGCTGCCAGTTAATTTGCATATCTCGCTGATTAGCCAATGGGAAGGGTAGTGGTCGCACGCCAATTACCATGTTTCTCTTTTATTAGTGTAGATAGTATGCTTTCTAAAAGTTGCTTAAGATTTTACAAGTTTTTTTAAAATAGTACTGATGTATTTTTCAGTGAAGGCAAAAATCCCACTGATCTGATCCCATCCTAAGTATGTTTAGCATTACAGCATGGACAGAATTATCTGTTCATCCCAATGGTTCAGAAAGACAAACCTCTAGTTCCCATCAAAAAGAAAAGAAAAAAGTAATCTCCCTCCTTACCCAATATGATCATCAAAAGAGCAAGTTACTTAAGAGAGTATCAGTTACCCACAACATTTTCCCAACCTGCATAAAGTTTTCATATCAAGATATGAAGTAATATTTATAAAAATAAAATCATCAAGAAATAAACTCTTTTTTGGTACAACTGAACTATAAGCATAAGAAATCATAAAATATAGGCATCATGCTCTATAGACAAACTGCTATGCTATGACTGCAAGTGCTACAATTAACCTAAACTCTTTCAAATTACAAATTGTGTTCTGAGAATCAATGTTAGGAGTTATTAGCTCTGTTCTAAGAGATGACAATGCTAAAAAAACAAACAAATAAAAGCAGTATTATAAAACTTGAGTTATAACTGTATTATATTATAAATTTTGTCACCTTAAATTTGTAACATACTTGCAAACTAAAGAAAGTATTATTACAGAAAGGCTTACCTTCGTCCACAGAAAACTGACAGCTTTTATCATTGAAGAAAAGAATTTTCTTCTTATCAGGACGATTTACAAATAATATCTGGTCCCCTAAAGCCTTAAAGATAAAGAAAATTTTTTTAGTTAATTCCATATTACTTTACCAACACCCTATTATTTTTCTTCCTTTTTTTTTTTTTTTTTACAACAAAGGACTCCCATTTCTTTTAA
The DNA here is from genome assembly GCF_000327345.1 of Myotis davidii. Taxonomy (NCBI): domain Eukaryota; kingdom Metazoa; phylum Chordata; class Mammalia; order Chiroptera; family Vespertilionidae; genus Myotis; species Myotis davidii. Next base: position 10,673,291 of record NW_006292095.1, on the reverse strand, counting down.
CCCTCAGTAAATCAATTTCAGTTCTTGAGTTTTTTGAGCAGTTCTGAATATAATTAAGGGCTGCTATTTCAAGACCTTTATTCTTAGAGATCTTCCAAAGTACAGAAAAAAATACCTATTTTAAAAGAAACCGAAAAAATTCAGTATGTGTGGCAATTACAATTTGGTCCACGGGACCTTTTTATTAATCTAAGAAAAATGGTAGGATATTTTAGTGTTTTTACTTTTCCTTCTACCTTAAACTATTTTTCTACTTACTCATCATTACAACCTTAATTATTTCCAAGTATGTTTTAAAAGCTAAAATAAGAAAATGGAAGAATGATCAAATCATCTAGAATTGTAATGCTATAGTGAAATAGCCACATTTCAGTTTTCTTATTGGCCAAATTACTGTATCATCCAACAAGAAAATATAAAAGACTAAGGAGACTTCGTTGTCTTTCACCTTTCTTGAGTGCAACTGACAATTCAGAGTTTATTTTCTACTACTCAGAGCAATGACAAGAACACTGAGAGATGTTTCACTATTAATGAGTGAGAACAAGAATGAAAAAGCCTGAGAGCAGCACTTAAGACCAGCGGTTGCCAACCGGTGGTCCATGAGTTCTGAAAGGTTGGCAACCGCTGCTTTAGACTCTAATGACAGTAAAATGCATCACAGAAATGGTCTCAAACTAGAAGTGCTTAGATGACACCACCACAGATGAATAATCTCAAGCTTACAAATCAGTGTGAAAAACATATTTCTAAATACATAAAGGAACTAAAGTATTTTTACCCAGTTAGTTATTCAACAGGGAGGACTTCATCATACAATACTGTGTGGTAAGAATCTTGGCCATCTCACTTTGCTAAAAAGACATATAATAATATTCTTGCATCTTTCTGATGTTTGCCAATATATACTTGGTACAGAGGCTTGCTATGCTAAATCCTTATTAAAATGTTGAGTAAACCTGTTTTTCACCATCCCTTTATTTGTATGTAAATTATTCATAACATGGCTTAAAATATTTTTGTAAATAATAAAGCAGACTCCATTGCACCCAGGTAGTAAGAACAGAATAAACATTCTGGGTTCAAACAATTTAGAAATAATACCTCCTAAAAATAAAATAGACTGTGCTTTTCATGACCCATTAAGCTCTAATCCTTAGGGAACACAGCCACTAAAGAAAAGGTGCCAGAGTAACTTTACAACACAAAATTTTTTAAAATAGAATAAGCAATTACCAGTTGATGCCACTGTTCTACTTAAGAATGTAATGAGAAGCCTACTGCAGAGTATAATGCTGGTCCCTATGAAAAGTGGGAGGAAAAACAAACGAACAGCAGGAAATACACCTAGCACTCTCACCCGTTAAGCTAGAATTCAGTAGTTCTGTTTTTAACATCCATAAAGTACATAATTTATGCCCTTTGGTCACATTCTTTTTGCAGCATTTCTGCAGGTTAAGCTTACCAGTAAACTTTTTAAGTTAAAAATCTTACAAGGGGGCCGAAACTGGTTTGGCTCAGTGGATAGAGCATCGGCCTGCGGACTGAAGGGTCTCAGGTTCAATTCCGGTCAAGGGCATGTATCTGGGTTGCGGGCACATCCCCAGTAGGAGATGTGCAGGAGGCAGCTGATCGATGTTTCTCTCTCATCAATGTTTCTAACTCTCTCTCTCTCTCCCTTCCTCTCTGTAAAAAATCAATAAAAAATATATATAAAAAAAAATCTTAGAAGGGGGAAAACCAAGATGGCGGCATAGGCAAACACCAGAAATTGCTGCCTCACACAACCACTTCAAAAATACAAAAGACAAAACAGACATCATACAAAACCACAGGAAGGCTGGCTGAGTGGAAATTCTACAACTAGAAGGAAAGAGAAAAGCACACTGAGACTCAGAGGAGCTGCGAAGGTAGAGTGCAGAGGTACGGAGGCACATGCAGAAAGGGCCGTCAACTGAGGATGCGGTTGTCATTTTCAATCGGGAGGAGTCTCGAGCTCCCGACTGCTCTGAATTCCAGTTCCGGGTGAGTCTCTGGGGACCCAGACTCATACAGGGAGAAACTGGGCTGTGTGACATCGGGCGGAACTCGAGGGCGGCTTTCTCTCAGAGGTGCTTGCAGCAATTACCTGGACACTGAGACCCAGGGCCTCTTAGGGCAGGACTGAGGATCAGCCATAGATGTTTGCTCCGCCCTGTTGATCCCGAGACCCCGCCCCACCCAAGCCGCAAGCACAGGCTTTTGCAAATGAAAGGCCTGGCCCTTTGCAATCTAAAAATTGCCTAACAAACTGCAGATGGGTCAGAGAGACCCAGAACTACCAAAAGAAGGCCCAAGGCCTCACAGCAGCTTGCACTGCTTCATAGCTGGGCCTCATTTGGGCACCTCCAAACCCCAAACAAGGAAGAGGAATCTGCAGATCTCTCCATAGCTCCTGCTGGGTAGCCTCAGGAAGAGGCTAAATT
>NW_006292095.1:10633336-10669842 GCF_000327345.1 Myotis davidii | reverse complement strand
AGGAACCGGAGGAGGGGAGTTATGGGGGGAAAAAAGAGGAACAAATGTAATAATCTGAACAATAAAGATTTAATTTAAAAAAAAACTGGGTGAAGGGTACATATAATATGCTGTAGTATTTTATAGGGTTTTTTTTACATGTATGAGATTATTTCAAATTAAAATATTAAAAAATTAATAAAATATTAATTGAAATGTAAAAAAAAAAGAAACCATAAAGAATAAAGGGTGTAGAAATGAAAAATACATTATCATAAATAAAAAATTTACTAATTGGGCTTAACAAATTAGAAGTAAAGAAAAGTGAGTGGACTTAACAACAGATCAATAGAACAAACAAAAAATAGGTTGAAAAAATATATATAAACAGAGCCTCAAACTTGTGGGATAACACGTAACTGAATTACCAAGAGGTAGAGGAGAGAAAGGAGTAATTTTTTCCAAGAGGTAACAAAAATAATGAACCTGCTTACAGGTTAGCATCGATCATCAGTAACTGTGAAGAATAGAGACTAGCAGCCTTTCCATGTGAGTTCCAAATTTAAACTGGAAATGTAATCTGTATGACTTTCTTTTAAATTCTCACCCAAGCATGTTTTTATTGATTTTTGAGAGAGACATCAATGCAAGAGAAACATACATCAGTTGCCTCCCGTATTGTGCCTGACCTAGAATGGAACCTGCCACCTTTTAGTGTATGGGACAATGTTGTAACCAACTGAACCACCCCAGCCAGGGCAAAACCTTCCAGAAACATTCTGAAGAGTCAAAAAATCACAAACAAAGCCCTAGCTGGTTTGGCTCAGTGAGTAGAGCATTGGCCTTCGGACTGAAGGGTCCCAGGTTCAATTCCAGCCAAGAGCACATGCCTGGGTTGCGGACTCGATCCCCATCGTGGGGAGTGCAGGAGGCAGCCAATCAATGATTCTCTCTCATCACTGATGTTTCTATCTCTCTCTCCCTCTCCCTTCCTCTCTGAAATCAATAAAAATATATTTTTAAAAAAAATCACACACACCACCACCACAAAAGGGAGCTGTCACAGGTACACAAAAATGGCTGTGCTCTGTAGCACCAATACAAATTTCAAATTTTCAACTGTCCTACCACAACTCCAAGTATGTATGATGCAGGCTTTAAAAATAAAAATTTAGCCCCAGTCAGGTGGCTCAGTTGGTTGGAGTGTTGTCCTGTACACCAAATGATTGTGGTCCAACGCCGGGTCAGGATTCATATGGGAGGCAACAGAACAATGTCGCTCTCTCACATCAATGCTTTTCTTTCTCTCTCTCTCTCTCTCTCTCTCCCTCTCTCTCTCTCTCTCTCTCTCTCTCTGAAATTCTCAGGCGAAGATAAAAATAAAAATTTAAAAATTCTTGCTATTTTTTAAAAACCAAATTGACATTATTAATTCAAATCATATTAAGGCATAGAAAGAAAAGAGAAGTTACCTTGACAGCTTTCTGGGAATTGGGCAGTCCTTCCTCTATGTCTTCTAGAAGAATTCCTCCTAAGCCTCGCTGGTCATGCTTATCTAAGAGCCTAAGCAGAGCCTTCTTATCTTTTAAGTTGTACTTGGGCTTGAAGGCGTACTTCCCATCTATTACTTCAATTTTGGGATTATTGACTAATGCCTGTAACAGCGACACAATTTGAATATATTAACAAAAGAAAAGCTCATATATACTTTCTTAAATTCTACTAATTATTTTAAAAATATAATACCCAATTAATGGCAAATTAAAAGCATCTTATGAATATCAACTGGATCTAAAATACTGGACATCCAGGATCCAAAATAATAGACTATAGAGATCAGCGTGGTGCTTACCACTTTTTATAAAAGAAACTTTATTAATTATATAAATTATCTGGATGAGAAATAAACCATTTTATCACAACTACTTTGAAGAAAGCTATACCCATATTCTTTTGGAAAACCAGAGGGTGAACTGGGTATTGCCTACCCTATCCTCAAAGTTTAGTTTATTGCATATTGCCATTGTGTGATAAACACTACCCTGGGATGAAGATATCAACAGTCAGTCTGCCCCACTTGGTATCAAATGGCACTAGCAACTGTGGAACGAAATGAAAAGGACCAAGCTAGTGAATATAAGAATGAAACTGAGTAGGAATATAGGAATTACTGATTATGATTATGTTCCTAGTCAGTTCTGTTGCACAGCAAATATCAGAAGAAAACTCTTCAAGAAAGAGCAACCTGCCCTAACCGGTTTGGCTCAGTGGATAGAGCGTCAGCCTGCAGACTCAAGGGTCCCAGGTTCGAGTCCGGTCAAGGGCATGTACCTTGGTTGCGGGCACATCCCCAGTAGGGAGTGTGCAGGAGGCAGCTGATCGATGTTTCTCTCTAGTTGATGTTTCTAACTCTCTATCCCTCCCCTTCCTCTCTGTAAAAAAATCAATAAAATATTTTTTTTTTAAAAGAAAGAGCAACCCTATTTTCTTTTGAAGTTGCCAGCCTGTCCCTGAAAGGAGAACAAAAAGAAACAAAGAAGGAGGGAAAATAAAATAGTAATAAATGTAATTTTTAATATCTGTAGTCTGTGAAATTCCAAGATTAGGTATGGCAACAAAATTTAAATGTGGATTACCCCATTTGTATATCATTAATACAATGAGTGATTAACTGGTTCATTTATATTATGAAAATCAAGAACAACATTTCGCTTGGTAAAATAAATTAATTGAATTATATTTTAAGAATTTTACATTTCACCTTTAAAATATAGCACTGGTCCTAGAAAACAGTCTTCTTCTTTTTTCTTAAATATTTTATTGATTTTTTTACAGAGAGGAAGGGAGAGGGATAGAGAGTTAGAAACATCGATGAGAGAGAAACATCGATCAGCTGCCTCCTGCACACCCCGCACTGGGGATGTGCCCGCAACCAAGGTACATGCCCTTGACCGGAATCAAACCTGGGACCCTTCAGTCTGCAGGCTGACGCTCTATCCACTGAGCCAAACCGGTTAGGGCGAAAACAGTCTTCTTAATTGTCATTTCATAATTAAACAGAAAAGAAGCAAATATCTGAATTTTTAAATTGCTATCCATTTCCAAATTAGATGGTCAGTGATCGCTCTGGGGTTCCTTTTCTTCCAATGGTGTGTTTACATACACAGTGTTCTTGATTATTCTTCCAAGTTACCTAGTAAAGGTAGTAACATAACTATCAAATCATACTAGTAGTAATACTATAACAAATATCTCATTGAACAAAATATCTTGCTATTCCTACAATACTTCATGCTTTCAATGTCCCAAAACATTTGTAAAAACAATACAATTTGCCAACACATATATTATAAATTCAGCAATTCAAAATAAGCAACAATAATTTTGTAAAAACTAAATGGAGCCTGGCCAGTGTTGCCAAATGGTTGGCACCAGTCCATGAACCAAGAGGTCCCTGGTTCCATTCCTGGTCAGTCAGGGCACACGCCCAGGTTGTGGGCTCAATCCCCGGTAGGGTCATTCAGTAGGCATAAGATCAAGGATTCTCTCTCATCTTTAACGTTTCTATCACTCTCCTCCCTCTCTCTAAAAAAATCAATAAAAACGTATTAAAAAACACCACCACCACCACAAAAAACTTGCTGGACCAGAATGGCTCAGTGATTGAACGTCAACCTGTGAATCAGGAGGTCACGCTTTGATACTCAGTCAGGGCACATGCCCAGGTTGCACAAACAGTCCTCAGTAGGATGCATGCAGAATGCAGCTGATCAATGATTCTCTCTCATCATTGATATTTCTCTCTCTCTCCCCCTCTCCCTTCCTCTCTGAATAAAAATATTTTTTAATTAAAAATCAAAAATAGCCGAGACCAGTTTGGCTCAATGGATAGAGCGTCGGCCTGCGGACTGAAAGGTCCCAGGTTCGATTCCGGTCAAGGGCATGTACCTGGGTTGCGGGCACATCCCCAGTGGGAGATGTGCAGGAGGCAGCTGATCGATGTTTCTCTCTCATCGATGTTTCTAGCTCTCTATCTCTCTCTCCCTTCCTCTCTGTAAAAAATCAATAAAATATATTTTTTTAAAAATCAAAAATAAATGGAATACAATGGCTGACTTTTTATAACTTTTATGCTAAAGTCTTTGACATTTTTAAAGATATGTAAGATTATATGAAAATCAAATAATCTTAAAAGATGTTATGTTTACAAAACACTCTATACCAACTCTTTTATGAAAAAGTAAAAACAATTACCAGTTTCAGCATATTAAAAACCCTAGTTACAGCATATATTTCATGGTAATCAACTAATTTTTTTACAATATTTTAAGCCTATTCTTACCTCAGACATTAGCCATTGTTTCTGCTTGAGTCCAATATCTAAATGTTGTGTTTCATCCAAAATTTCTTCTAAAGTTAGAGGATGTGTATCTCCTCGCTGATGACGCGTCTATTTGGGGGGAGATAATATTGGAAGGCAGTTCTTCAATGCTAGATGCATTAAATAATAGTTACAAGTAAATCACTTCAGCAATGTAGAGCATGGATTATTTGAAGCAGGACAATTATAGTGATGAAAAGAATGGACTATAAAATCAGACAGAACCAGGTTCAAACTCAGAGTTCTATAAAATCAAATGTTAAACTGAGGGAAAATATTTGCAACATTACCAGAAGCTAATCTTCCAAATATTTTAAGGGTTCCAAAAATCTAACAGGAAAATGACCCAAAGACAGGAAACACATAATTTACAGAAAAAGAAATGCACAGACCTTAAATACGAAAAGATACTCAACCTATACCAAGAGATTTTTTTACCTATTATGTTGGCAAAAATCCATAACTGATGATTAGGCTGTAAGAAAATAGACCCTTCACACACTACTGTTATGAATACTAATTGAAGAGCATTTGAAATCTTCTCCCCAGCATATGTCTGCAGTTTGACTCAAATAAACTCATAAAACATTTATAATACTGTTTTGTTTTTTAAAGAGGAAAAAACCCATCAATTTGTTGCTTCACTTATTTATGCATTTTTGGTTGATTCTAGTATGTGCCCTGCCTGGGGATTCAACCTGCAACTTTGGTACATCATCAGGATGTAGCTCTAAAGCAGTGGTTCCCAAACTTATTTGGCCTATTGCCCCCTTTCCAGAAAAAATATTACTCAGCGCCCCCTGGAAATTAATTTTTTTAAAATTTTAATAGCAATTAAACAGAAAGATATACGTATTAATGTTTCTACCTTTTTCGTAAAATATAGTAAAGAAAGGTGTAAATTAGAAACATTGAAGTTTGAAATAATGAAACTATTTATTGAACTCAGAATAGAAAGGTAATACAAAAAAAGTTAAAACAAATGCACTGCTCTAAACCAAACCAACCGAGCTACCTGGCCAGGGCAAAAAAATACTAATTGATACAACTCCTAGGGAGGGCAATTTTATAACATAAATATATTTAAACCCTATGACCCAGCAATCCCATTTCTAGGAATCTGCCTTACATAGAAAAGTGACAGGGTCGCATGCAGCAGCATCATTTGTATATGGAAAATATTAGAAAAAACCCATGTGGCCGATTAAATAAACTAGCACATTTATGCTACTAGACAGATATTAAAGAAAATGCAGATCTTTTCTATGCACAAATTTCAAAAGCTGTCCAGGACAAATTATTAAAAAACATATGCAGACACTAAATGTCAGTGAGGATGTGAAGGAAAAGAAACTTTCATTCACTGCTGGTGGAAATGCAAAATGGTACAGCTGCTCTGAAACACAGTTTGGCAGTTTCTTTTGAAATTAAACATACTCTTCACTATCATATGATCTAGCAATTATGTTCCTTAGCGTCTACTCAGAGAAGATAAAAACTTAATTACACAAAGACCTGCACACAGATGTTTGTAGCAGTTTTATTCACAATTGTCAAAACTTGGGAACAACCAAAATGTCCTTCAGTAGGTGAATTGATAAACTGTGGTAAATCCAGACAGTGAAATATTATTCAGCACAAAAAGAAATGAACTACCAAGTCACGAAAAGACATTAAGGAACCTTAAATGCCTATTAATAAGTGAAAGAAGCCAATATGATAAGGCTACATACCAACTATATGACATTCTGGAAAAGGCAAAACTATGGGGGCAGTAAACAATTCAGAGGCTGCTAAGGATTAAAAGAGCAGGAGGGATGCCAAGCAGAACACAGAGGATTTTTAGGTCAGTGAAACTGTTCTACATGATACTAACATGATGAACACATTCATTATACATTTGTCAAAAACCCATACAATGTACACCACCAAGAGTGAATCCTAATATAAATTAGGGACTTAAAATGAGAATGATGTATGAATGTATATTCACAGATTTTTAAGAATATGGTGCAGGATGTCGAGAGCATGAGAGGTTGGGAGTGGCAGCAGTGAACATACGAGAACTCTGCTTTCTGCCCACTTATTATAAACCTAAAACTGCTCTAAAAAAATAAAATCACAGGTTGAGCATCGACCTATGTATCAGGAGGGCATGGTTTGATTCCTGGTCAGGGCACAAGCTAAGGGTTGTGGGCTCGATCTCCAGTACGGGGCGTGCAGGAGGCAACCAATCAATGATTCTCTCTTATCATTAATGTTTCTATCGCTCTCTCCCTCTCCCTCTCTCCCTCTCTGAAATCAGTAAAAATATATTGTTTAAATCTGCAATTAGTTTAACATCATAAACCAACAAAGCTTCCTCTGCTCAACACACTATGACAAACCTGAAAGATCCACACATTAGTAACATTTAAAGGTGGGCAAATTGTATCTCATACAGTTCCCTAAAAGCATTCCTTGACCTTTCTCCATATAACTTCAAAGTAATTCTCACTGACAACTGAAGAGTAAATTAATAAGTAAATTAATAAACTATAAAAAGCTTTTTTGTTGCTGCCTTAAGTTCTTGGTTTTATCAGATCTTCAAAAAGACTACACAAGGGACAGTTCAAAACTTTCCAAGAATCAATTAACAGATCACCTTTCATATGTACTCTTTCCTCTCTCAAAAGAGACCCTACCCTCGTTCAAAAAAAAGGGGTAAAACTTCCACTTCCACCCAAATTTATAATGCATTGACTGGAGGTGTAATAAACTCTAGGGCCTCAAAAAAAAGGACAAGTCAAAAAAATATTTGGGGAAGCTTTTATAATGATAACTGAGGTGTCACAGACTACCCCACTATATAGCTTCTTGGCCTTTTCAGTCTTACATATTTTTCCAACAGTTCAAAATGGAATATTCTAGCCCCTAACAGGGCTTTCTAAATTCTGATACAGTATAGTTCATGGGCAATTGAGAGCAGTTTTAAAGAACTTTGTCTCTTCTATCTCCACACACTCCACCTCCATGCTGTACTGTCCAAAAATGCATCACTCTTTGGGAGAATCTAATAAGAACAAAGTAAGGGACCACTGATAAGAAACATCTAATAAACTCGACTGTTTCAAGTATTTAAATATAAGTCATTTTCCACAGCAATTCCCAAAATTCACTCCTTGAATATTTATTAGCTTGAAGAAAAAGCAATTTAAAGAGCTGAAACAGTATCAAGTAAGGAGGCTGATTCTTTTACATATAACAAATATTTTCCAGGGCTACCAAATTGTTCAAATTATCTCCATAAAACCCACACACAAAAACTGCATACAAATTATTTTAGATTAAGTGTGAATTACTCATTGTGAAAGTTTAAAACCTATTTTGTCAAATCCTATCATGAAATTTTTATTCTAATTAGATGTAATTCTCATTACATCTTTTAACCAGTTTTATATTCCTACCTCCTATTACAAAAGTCATAGCTAGCTCTAAAACCAATTCTTTTTTATCTAATATTTTCATTGATTTTTTTTTTAGAGAGGAAAGGGAAAGAAACATTGATGAGAAACACAGATTGACTGCCTCCTGCACGCCCCCTACTGGGGATCGAGCCCACAAGCCGGGCATGTGTCCTGACTGTAATCGAAACAGGGACCTCCTGGTGCATGTGATGATGCCCAACCAACTAAGACACAACAGTCAGGGTCCAATTCATTTTTAATAATAGGTATCCTTTTCTATTAAATATACCAAAATAAAGTTATTAATGGAGTTATTTCTGAATCATTCACTTATTTATATGTAAAAGCTGAATATCAGATCAGAAGATGCAGGCACACACATTTAGAAAAGCAGTAACACACCTTTTTCCATATCTCTCACTTCATAATTATTTTATTATGTAATTTATAATGATGCAATGTAACATGATAAGCAGCCTATTTGTTTTTTAAATTATTATAAAAATTGATATATTAATTCTATTTGACTATATAATTTTCATCTCAATTACCTTAGAGGTATCTTTTAGTATGCATTGTATAATTTATTTCTCAGTTTTTATATTATTTAAAATGTGTATTGCCTGGCCAGTGTGTCTCAGTGGTTGAGTATCAACCTATGAACCAGGAGGTCACGGTTCGATTCCCAGTCTGGGCACATCCCTGCGTTGTATGCTTGGTCTCCAAGAGGGAGCATGCAAGAGGCAAGCTGATCAATGATTCTATCTCATCATTGATGTTTCTAATCTCTCTCTCCCTCTCCCTTCCTCTCTGAAATCAATTAAAACATATTTAAAATGTGTATTAACCTATTTATTTGAACTTAAAAGAAGATATTTTATGATATAGCTAGTTGATTTGACAATGGAGACTAGTTTCATTAATCGAGAGATACTTTCCATAAATCAAATAAGCTAGCCTTCAGCCTGAGGGTTTTGACAAAAATGTATTTATATACGTAAGATAAAAGCATTTTATGGAAAATTACATTGGCAAAGGTGTACTGAAATTAATATTTTTATTTTCTCAATCACTTCTGAGTGTAACAGATTAAAGAGTGCCTACAGGGGAAGAGGGGGAAATGACATAATGAGGCACTTGCTAAGTCCTGGTCAAGCCTTTTTGGTAAACTCCTAGAAACTAAAAAAGCCAATGGTTAAGGACCAGGTAACAAACAAATCCTTTAGCAAGTTAGGCAGTTCACGTTATTTTGCTTTCAACAAATCTGAAGGAGAGCCTAACAGAACTGTCAACTGACGGATGCTTGATGATAAATCACTGAGTTTTGGCATATAACTTACAAGATTTTGCTATCACAAAACTTCCATTAGAATATATATATATATTTTTTTAAATGTATTTTATTGATTTTTTACAGAGAGGAAGGGAGAGGGATAGATAGTTAGAAACATCGATGAGAGAGAAACATCGATCGGCTGCCCCCTGCACACTCCCCACTGGGGATGTGCCCGCAACCAAGGTACATGCCCTTGACCAGAATCGAACCTGGGACCCTTGAGTCCGCAGGCCGACGCTCTATCCGCTGAGCCAAACTGGTCAGGGCTAGAATATATATTTATATAACCATTTATTTCTCAGCACTTAAACCTATAAAATCTAAAAATAAGAGCAGAAATTGCTGCCAAATCCTGTTTCATTCTATCAATAATTAACTAATCTCTCTCTCTCTCTCTCTCTCTCTCTCTCTCTCTCTCTCTCTCTCTCTCCAGATACAAGAACCACTGGTGGAAGAAGACAGCACATTCATTTTATTAAAACAAAAATTTTTTGTTGTTGTTAATCCTCACCCGAGGATATTTTTTCCATTGCTTTTCAGAGAGACTGGAAGGGAGGGATGGAGGGATGAAGGAAGAGACGAAGACAGTGACTGATTGCCTCCCACAAGCACCCTGACTGGGGCTGGAGATCAAACCTGCAACCCAGGTAAGGGGCCTTGACCCAGAATCAAACACACAACCCTTCAGTGTGCGGGGCAACACTAAAACTGATGAGAACACTGACTAGGGCTCATTTCATTTTAAAAAAATGAATTTCTATTGAATAATTATTTCAAAGTAAATTTTAATAAAAATTTTCATGTTATTCTAATCAACTGTGTGCTAATAATTATAGTACCTCAAACCAAGGTATTTTTAATACCTAGAGCATTACAGTCACAAGGAAAACATTTCTAATCCTATCTAATAATAGACAAACATGGTAACTGACCATACCTTTGCTACACCTCTCATTGGCTAAGCAGTGTAACATGCAAATTAACTGCCGCCATCCAGGCCTGCTATTTGCCACCTGGGGCGGTGGGGTGGGACAGCACCATCCCACCTGCCCTGCCGCCATCTGGGCCTGCTATCTGCGACCCGGGGCGGTGGGCGTCCCGTGTGCGACCCAACCCAGGGCGGCCAGGCGGGGCAGCAGTGATCGGCCAGCCCGCCTGGGCGTCTCGTGTGCGACCTGACCCAGGGCAGCCGGGCGGGACAGCGTGGCTCCTCTGTCACCCCAGCTTCCTTATCACAGCTCCCTTGGGGGCCTAAGCCTTTAGTCGGACATCCCCCAAGGGCTCCCTGGCTGCCAGAAGGATGTCTGACTGCAAGCTTAGGCCTGATCCCCCAGGGAGTGGGCCTAAGTCGAAAGGTGGACATCCCCCAAGAGGTCATGGACTGCAAATGGGCACAGGCCAGGGTGAGGGAAACACTCCCCTGCGAATGCACAAATTTTTGTGCACTGGGCCTCCAGTCTATATATATAAAACCCTAACATGCAAATAGACCAAATGGCAGAACAACCGGTCACTATGGTGTGCACTGACCACTAGGGGTGCGCATGGAACATGGCAGGCGTCAGTAGCAAGCGGCAGAGCACAGAACATGGCAGACATCGTCCATGGCGGGATAGTGGAGCAGGTAAGTGGGGGCGCCAGACCAAGACAGGGCGACAGTTGCTATCATCAGGGAGAGCCTCTGGTGGTTACTGAAAATTCTTTGCTCCTGCACACCACGGTTCCAACCAGCGCTGCAATCAGGGCAGCAGCCGCCACTCGCACCCGCTGACGGCGCTGGCCCCGCGTGCACCACTGCTGGCGCCAGCCTCAATCACTTCACGCGGTCAGCAGCTGCAAGCGGGGCTGGCGCCATCAGCGCATGGGAGTAGCAGCGGCAGGAGTGGGGCTGCTGGCAAACAAGGGACCAGGGGCCACAGCAGGAGGGGGCACAGATGGGCCAAGACCTGCCCCTGTGCCCACCACAGCCTTGCAGCCCAGTTCAAGGTGCACGAATTCGTGCACTGCACCCCTAGTTTGTGTGTGTGTGTGTGTGTATAATGTGTACATATACATATATGTAAATAATTGTGGCAAAGAAGTTTGATAGATATTCAATAAAAGATTTTCGAGCATAAAAATACATAACATTAGCATATAGTATAGAGGGAGTAACAGGATGGACCAACAAGTTCAAGGGGAAAATAAATTTCCAACCATTGAGGTTTGTTTTAATTTTTTAAATGTTTTTATTGATTTGAGAGAGAGAGAGAGAGAGAGAGAGAGATAAAGAGAAAGAGAAAGAAGCATCAACCAGCTGCCCCTGCACGCCCTCTAATGGCAATTGAGCCCCAAACCTGGGCATGTATCCTGACTGGGAATCGAACTGGTGACCTCTGGTGCCTGGAACAATGCTCAACCAACTGAGCCACACTCATCAGCTTTGTTTATTATTTTTAAATTAATGATGGCATTTAGATTGTGTTAAGTATAAAAAAGAATGATTTATTTCATTAAAATATTACAATATGCGAGAAATTCTATCCTTAGCCACTTTTGCTGAAAAATTGTAGTTATCAATTTAAATATGTGCAAAGGGATACACAACTTTTCAAAACTGTTTCAGGGAACAGGAGTAAAAATTTGAACACTGTCCTGGATAAGCCAAATTACAGTAAGGGTCATCTATGTAAGTGAAGACTATTAGCAAAAGAGCAAAAAACAAGACATTTAAACGTCAGTCTCCCTCAAAAGATGGACAGCCACAAGGACATACATTTTTTCCTGGGTATTCCCACCTTTAGTGCTACAAACAGTATATAATGGGTTTTAAGAATTGTTTATCAGGTGGAGTAATGGATAGATGAAATTAATGGTGAATACGTAAGTGTCAAAATATAGTATTTGGTCATGGGAAATTATAAACCAGGTTTCTACTAGAAATTAAATGGACATAGGCAGACACTAAGACTCTTAAATTATGAAAGTCTCAGCATAAAATCTTGATTTATAGTTTTTAAATGATAGCTGAAATATGAAATAATTATAAATACAGAACTTTGACTCTTTTCAAGAGATACAACTACTAACTAAATGGGAATAAGAGTTTGCTTAGTGAAGGGTACAAATTTGAAATCAAGTAACCATCCTAGTTATAAATTAAATTTTACTTAGTAAGGTAGGATTCAAAGCCTTTAGTAAGCCAAAATATTATAATCATTAAGCTTATTTCAAAAAAGTACTAAATCTTCCGTCAAACATTAAATTCAAATTATTTTGTGAATTAATGTTTTTCTAAGACCCTCAGTAATTCTAATTTTCTCCTCCAAGATGTAGAAAAGCCATCACCTCCACCTGCCTGAACTATGTAGTTTCTACTTTTCATATCAATGGAAGTAAGATTCTCTTCTTAGGGGTTTTGTAAACAGGTATTGACTTATCCTTGAATTAATGTAAATTAAATATACTTAGGTGACTCAGTGCAATGTCAATCTTCTATAATAATAAAAGTACAATATGCTAATTAGACAGGACAGCCAAACGGCCTTCCAGACGTCTTTCCAGATGAAGCCACAGTGGCTGAGGCAGAGGCAGTTAGAGGCGATCAGGCAGGCAGGCAAGCAGTTAGGGGCAATCAGGCAGGCAGGCAGAGGGGTGAGGAGCGGTGAGGCAGGCAGAGAGGTGAGGGGTGATGAGGTAGGCAGGCAAGTGGTTAGGGGCGATAAGGCAGGCAGGCAAGTGGTTAGGGACCATGAGGCAGGCAGAGTGGTTAGGGGCGATCAGGCAGGCAGGAGAGTGGTTAGGAGCCAGTGGTCCTGGATTACGAGAGGGATGCCCTACTGTATCAGGCCTAAACCAGCAGTCAGACATCCCCCAAGGGGTCCTGGACTGAGAGAGGGTGCAAGCCAGGCTGAGGGACACACACACACACACACACACACACCCCGCACAAAGTTCGTGCACCGAACCTCTAGATATAAAAGGCTTAAAACATTATTTTTACAGTTTAGAGATATTAATAGGCATAAAATAAACTACATATGTTGAAATATACAATTTTTTTAAATGTGACATATATATATAAATTTACTTCTGAAAATCCCAATCCCCTTCTGCCAAGAGATTAAATAGGATTTTTGTTATCTGAAAAAAGTACTTACTTTCATATAATTCACTATCTTAGCAAGAACGCCAAACTTATATCCAGAGCTTCCTGAAAGAGCTTTCAAGTTAAATGATCCATTGCTATGATCTGAAAACAAAGTTCAAAAAAAATAAGATTTTCATATTAGATGTGATTATGACTTGTAAGCAGCTAAGATGACTTTTTAAAACAGCTAAAATGGCTTTAATTCAGATAAAGATTTTTCTTGTTTGAGATTTTCTATCCAATGAATTCTATACTATAAAACTTGGTGAAAAGTTAAAATCCTTGAGTGTATAATTAACAACCCATTGTCTCACTAAGGATGGGAACAAAATATACATAATTCAAAAGCATTAAAATCTATTTCTTTTGTAAGTACCTTTATCTCACTATTTCCTTAATTCTGATTAGATTTCCCCCATAAATAGAAGCAAGACTTTTTAAACAAAACACAGTACAGATCTCAATCTGATCACTAGTGCTTTTCTTTTTAAATTTTTTTTTTAATCCTCACCAGAGGATTTTTTTTTTCAATAGTTTTTAGAAAGTGGAAGGGAGGGAAGAAGAGAGAGAGAAATATTGATGTGAAAGACACACATAGATTGGCTGTCTCCCCCACGCGCCCCAACCAGGGTGGGGATCTGAACCTGCAACTCAGGTACATGCCTTCTTCTTTTTTTGATCTTCACCCAAGGTATTCTTTCTATTGATCTTTGAGAGAGTGTGGAAAGGTGGGAGGAGGCAGGAGAGAGGGAGAAACACTGATGTGAGAGAGACACAATTGGTTCCCTCCCAAACCTGCCCTGACCAGGACTAGGGATTGAACCTGAAACCAACGTACAAGCCCTTGAACAGAAATCAACCCTTTGGTTCTCAGGATTGGCGCTCTAACCACTCAGCAACCAGCCACAGCCAGGTAGATGTTTTCTATCTGGAATCCAACCAAGACCCTTCAGTGTGCCAGCCTAACATTCTAACTACACTGGCCATAGTGCTTTTCTAACAAATTTAAAACCATGAGAAGTAAGTGGTTACTTCTGGGGATAAAAAGTTCAATTTATCACTTATGACATCAATTTCTGCTTTTACGTTAAAACAAATGGGCATTAATAGAATAAAAAGAATGATACCATAACTATTTTAAAGTAAACTTTAGAGATAAGTTAGGAATAAGAACTGTAAGTACTGCCACTGCATAAACCTGGATGCTTAGAAAGAATGATAGCATGAAACGAGGGACAATCTGTACAGAAGATTATTTGTTTCAGAACATCTATCATTTTGTTGCATTCTTACAGGCACAAATCCTAATGCTACCCTGCAGCACAAATGCATTCCTTTAGTCACAAGCAAGAACCGGTAAAAAAAAAAAAAAAATTCATCATCTATACTTAAAATAAAAATTTCAGAAGTACACTTTCTATTAGCATGGCATCAGGTTAGAAATTACGAAGTTCCCATGTGGCTGATACATAAGAGCAGAGGTTAAATAAAATGGGGGAGAGTCAATGTCTGGCACCACTTGGAAATAATAACTTAAGCAAAAGAATACATTAGAACAACCACAAGTCAAATGTAACAATTGTCAGAGATCCAAAAGAACAGCTTCTAGATGGCAATACTCCCTTGAGATTAGTGAAAAGGCTTTACTGAATATGCTTTCATGAGTCTAAAATGAGACTTCGCATGCAATTTTCCTCTAAAAATAACTGTTACAATTTTGGTAGCTTACTTGACACATTAAAGTCTACTTTATAATGTTCCCCAAAATATCAATAGTAAGAATGAGAATGCCATAAAGGTGTACTTTCCCACTCATTTTTTAAATTATGAAATACTACCTACCTATATGGTTCCTTTTTCAGATGTCCAGGGCCTTTGTAACAATAGTAGTAACTAAGCTTCATTGAACACTTACTATTTGCCAAGAGCCCTGCTAAATGATTTTTTAAATTAAATCCTTCCCCAAAATCATATTTAGATACTATTGTCCACTTTTAAACAACAACAAAAACAGAATGGTAAGTGGCAGGATATATATTCAAATCCAGGGGTAAACCCTGTGATAATGCCTTATATAAGAATCATTAACTGGCCTTTTACACAGATTATGCCATCAGAAATTGGCTATTTTGTCAGAGTATGAAAATTCATAACTGTACATCTAATGTTTTCTTGTTTAACTGTAGTAAAGTAATATAAAGTTTATCCTGTATAAACAACTAACTGGGAAGACAAAAAAAAAAATGATGAGTATATTAAGATTAAGCACTAAATGGTCAATCACAATCCACATAGTTTTGTTTACCAGAGGGTCTCCAGCATTTAACTCATTACTAGCCATAGTAAACAATAAATGTTGCCCTAGCCAGTTTGGCTCAGTGGATATAGCGTTGGCCTTCGGACTAAAGGGTCCCAGGTTCTATTCCGGTCTAGGGCCTGTACCTCAGTTGCAGGCTCCTTCCCGGCCCAGGACCTGGTCAGCACCCATGCAAGAGACAACCAATCGAAGTGTTTCTCTTACATTGATATTTTTCTCAGTCTTTCCCTCTCTCTCCAACTCTAAAAATCAGTGGAAAAACATCCTCAGGTGTAAAACAAACAAACAAAATGTGTACTTCTGAAATGTTGTTGTTGTTTTTTTTTTAGTATTTTATGGCCCCAGAATGTGATTTACCTATAATTAAAATAAGTCTATATAGCAAGCATTTACACAGCCTATTGTTATAATAGCCACTCCCATAATTAAAAACCTTGATTCTGTTATGCTTAGACCACAACTTTATATAATACACCATAAATAAAAACATTCTATTTCAAACACCCAAATAGAGTTCTTTTGCCATTTTAATTCACAGGCTGTCCTGGCCGTGGCTTGGTTGTTTGGAGCATGGTCCCATACACCAGAAGGTGGCAGGTTCAATTCCTGATGAGGGCACATACTCAGGTTTCAGGTTTGATCCCTGATTAGGGCACACACGGGAGGCAACCCATTGATGTGTCTCTCTCAGATTGATATTTCTCTCTCTCTCTTTCCCCCTCCCCCTCTAAAAATCAATTAAAAAAGACATAACCTTGTCTGAGGATTAAAAAAATTAAATACATT
This sequence comes from Myotis davidii, assembly GCF_000327345.1. Classification (NCBI taxonomy): domain Eukaryota; kingdom Metazoa; phylum Chordata; class Mammalia; order Chiroptera; family Vespertilionidae; genus Myotis; species Myotis davidii. Next base: position 10,653,468 of record NW_006292095.1, on the reverse strand, counting down.
TCACAGACTGCTTTTTTTAATGTGGGTGGTATACCTATCCTCTCCCAACTAATAAAGCCAAAAACCTTATTTCTCTCTTTTTTCTCAGAATTTTTCCTCTATTAAACTACCACATGCGAGTAATAAAACACAATAATGAAAGAAAAATATATATAATTTATAAAATTGTATGCACACTTCCTGGAGAAAATATAAAGCTGATAACTCTGGGCTGTGTTTGTATACTAGGTTACTACCTCTCTCAACATTATCTTCAAGCCCCAGCACTGAAATATTCACTGAAGGATCTTAAATATCGAACAATGAGGAAACATCAATTTATTGCTAATTTACAAATTCCTATGCAGGAATTTAGCTGAAGGACAAAAAATAAGGCAAGAAAAGGGATGACAGCTGATATCCCAGACAGCTTTATTCACGTTTATGTATGATTTACTCGTAAGGGTGGCAGGACTTAATGCAAATGAATGTAGAAGAAACTGTCAGCTGCCCTGTGGTTCAACCAATAGAAGCACAGCTCCATCTTGGCTGTGCACTAGACTGCATTACAAACAGACTGTACCATCGATACCATCGCTTCAACAGCAGCCCTTCAGACAAGAGGTAGGTTTATATGATTTTTTTCATTCAGGAATACATGTCCTTATGATGCAGTATAAAAATATTTTACCATAAAAATCAAGCAGAAAGCTTTGTTCCTACTGAAAACCAAAATAAGCAATGTATTCATTTCATTGCTTGGCAGGATTTTATTATGGAAACATGAAGACTGCCTGTGCTATTTGAGAGCACCCTTACCATCTGTGCCTTAATGGAAAATTCATGACATTGTCTTTAACCGGATCTATAGCCAGACCTTAGAGTAAACTATAAGCATTTGATTTTAAATGGTTATTTGCTAATTTTATTTTCTCTGAACTATTTCATTTCAGCAGTTTGGTCTGCTTAAACAAAGGATTTTTCTTCAAGAAAAATCTAAACTAAAAGCGAATCTTGGACTAAAGCTTTCTGATTATATATGTGCAAATTATATTGGCTAATAAAAAGCAGTTGCTTACAAAAAAGTTTGATATATTTTAACAAATATGAGAAAATAATTCAAATTTATTTGATTTTGTGAATCTATAAAATATCACAACTGTGATCTTTATATAAAAATAAGACCATAAAGGTGCCATTATGTAGGCTGCATTTTATTATAAAGAAATAGATAATTTCTAGAGCTTCAGACTTTTCTAACATTTTAATTTCCTTACATAAGTAAAATCCTAAAGTCCATATTACTGTAATGTTCAAGTTATGCTATTTTTAAATGAAAACCTTTTTGAAATAGCCTTTCATTTTTGCATATGGCACAAAAAGATATAACAGTAACTTCGATGTTAAAGTTATTCTCAAATTTACCCTCACAATAAATACAAAGTCTTACTAATTCACTACATTTAGAAATAAAAATATGTCCAAGGAACTGGTTAAGAAAGGATAGTACAGTACCTTTCAAAGTACTAATATTACTTTCATGTCTCAGATTAACCATTCATATCTACTAAAAATCAGTAGCAATTGCTGACCAAATTTCTAATTTTATAATATTCAAGCATGAAAATATCATTATTTAGTAGGTGCTAGAGTTCAAAGATATTACCTATAAATGTTGACCTATAGATCCAACTTCTGCCCTTTTCTTTGCTGGGTAAATCTATTTAAAGAACTTTTTTTTTCATAATTTTTATTTCTTTTATTTCTTAGCCTGCATATAGCTAATATAAGTAAAGTGTCCCTTATAAAGACTACAGGTTGCTATAAGAAGATATTAGATCTCTCCAGGTTCAGCACAATGGGGTTTGTTACCTAGAAAACATTCCTGTTTGCCATACAAAGTATGGGTACCCAAAAAGAGTCGCAGATAAAATAAAAACTACTTTGCAAAAAAAAAAAAAGTTAACTTGTAACTCAAATTTCAGGTAAACTGTAAACTAAAACCCCTACCACCTACATTGTTTTAAAATCATAGTCTACATTTCCCTGGTAACACATCTCTAGTTAGCACAGATGTAGGCTCATTGCTGTTTCACTGAACTGGCTAGAGGCATGGCCTGTCTCAGAGAGTTCCAAGGCTAAGTGTATTGCTCTATTTGTAAAGGCCATTATTATTAATTGATCATATTTCAAAGTGACATGCTTAAAAGGTACTAGAAAATTCAATTCAAGGGCTTTTACCATAAATACAGCAAAAGCATAAATTTATTCTGATTTGGCAATTCAAGGTTTCAAAACAGTTCCTAGTCTTAGCCCCATAAATAATTTCACTAGAACCTTTTGAAATGGGAGGAAAAATAGGTGAAGGTAATTATTCCAAAAATAACAAACTAAAGAAGTATATGGTATTTACCTTAACACTTCCCATTCCTGTAATGAAATTTTACTTTATTGTTTTAATATATTTTTATTGATTCCTGAGAGGGAGAGGGAGAGAGAAACATCAGTGATGAAAGAGAATCATTGATGGGCTGCTCCCTGCACACCCCCTAACTAGGGATTGAACCCACAACCAGGCATGACCAGAATTACCCTTGACAAGAATTAAACCTGGGACCCCTTCAGTCCACAGGCCAATGTTCTACCCACTGAGACAAACTAGCTAGGGCTATAATGAAATTTTAAAGGGGTTAAGGGGGATGCAAAAAAGTACAGACTTTTCTTTGTCTTGTTGTGGGTTTTTTTGCCATTTTCTCTTACTTTTCAAAAGGCTTGTTTATAGCATTTGCTTGATACAAATTTACATTTTAGTTTCAAAAATATAGTCTCAGGACATTAAAAAAATCCTAATGGCAAATATCTTTTTGCATGTCTAGTTATGTCTAATCCAAAGTAAATTCATTTTACCCTAAATTTAACACAAAAAATCACTAGAGCTCTACTGTACTTTGGGAGAAAAAATAAATCACATGAAATATAAGGTGAAAAATGATTCCATATTATAAGGGTTTACTATTTTCAGCTATGCCCCAAAAGCTAACTAGAAAGTGAATGTTTTAAGCTGCTCATCAGTTATCAATGCACTTACAGGGGGCACAGTGTCATCATTTGTAACATAAACCTGACATGTACATACTCTTTCCTAAACTGCTTAGATGCTTCTAGCAAAGCTTACAATGCCCTGGGAGATGGCATACACTGCTGTCCACTGTATTATTATAAGCACTATGTATGATAAGCATATCTATATGAATAAGATATGCAGTCTAATCAAAATGACAGTTTTTGCCCTAGCTGGTTTTGCTCAGTGGATAGTGCGTCAGCCTGTGGAATGAAGGGTCCTGGATTCGATTCCAGTCAAGGGCATATACCTCAGTTGTGGGCTCTTCCCCAGCCTGGGCCTTAGTCAGGACACATGCAGGAGGCAACCAATAGATGTGTTTCTCTCACATTGATGTTTCTCTCTGTCTTTCCATCTTTCTTCCACTCTCTCTAAAATCAATGGAAAAATATCCTTGGGTCATGATTTAAAAAAAAAAAGACGGTGTTTGATAATCCTAATTTTTTAGAATCCAGAAATCTCAATAAATGTACTAAATAGATATAGAACACAATAGATTTTTAAAAGCCAAAGGTAAGGAATACTTTTAAAATATATTTGGTTTTGAGTAAGTAATATAGTGAAACGGTTCAAAAACTAAAAGAATGTCCAGTTGGTATGGCTCAGTTGTTGAGTAGTATGAATCAGGAGCACGGATCGATTCCCAATGAAGGCACATGCCCAGGTTGCAGGCTTGATCCCCAATGTGGGGCATGCAAGAAGCAGTCAATCAATGATTCTCTCTCATCACTGATGTTCCTATCTCTCCCTCTCTGAAATCAATCAAAATATATTTTTAAAAAACTAAAATAATGGCCGAAACCGGTTTGGCTCAGTGGATAAAGTGTCGGCCTGCGGACTGAAGGGTCCCGGGTTTGATTCCGGTCAAGGGCATGTACCTGGGTTGCGGGCACATCCCCAGTGGGAGATGTGCAGGAGGCAGCTGATCGATGTTTCTCTCTCCTCAATGTTTCTAACTCTCTATCTCTCTCCCTTCCTCTTTGTAAAAAATCAATAAAATATATATATATAAAAAAACTAAAAGAATGTAACCAGGTATATCTAGAGAAATCTCACACACACCCCTGCCCCCCAAATCTACTGTCCACCTAAGCCCACAAGTAATCACTGTTTGTATATTCAAGATTTTTGTGCAGATACAAGCAAATAAAAATATATATTTCCCCCTTTCCTATACATGCTGTACTGTACCTTGCTCTTTTCACTTAACATATCCTAAAAGTCTTTCCATATCACCACACAATTACCTCATCCTATCTAATAATAGACACGAGGTAACTGACCATACCTTCGCTATGTCTCCCATTGGCTAATCAGCATGATATGCAAATTAACCACCAACAAAGATGGCGGCTAATTTGCATACTGCAGGCAGGGCGGGACACTGGGAGCCACCATCCAGGCCCCTGTGTGGGACCCCAGAAGCCACCAGAAAGCCAGGCCGCAGGCAAGGCAATCCCCTGGGACCCAGGAGCCCCCTTGCCTGCGGCCTGTGATCGTGATCGGAAAGTCAGGCCACATGCAAGGTGGCCCCCTGGAACCCAGGAGCTCGTGTTCGAGATCTGCAGGCGAAGCAGCAATCAAGCTATGAGGGGGAGGGTGGGAGGCAGAAGGAGCTACGGGAGCAGCTCTGGCCAGACTGAAGACTCCCGCCGGAGCGAGGAGCAAAAACTGAAGGCTCAAGCCACAGCGAAGACTGTGTCCAAGGCGAAGATGGAAGGCGGTGGCCAGAGTGAAGGTCTGGGTCCCAGGTGCCAGAGGAAAACTGGTGCTGGCAGCCAGGGGAAAGAAGGCCTACTGCACGAATCTTCGTGCAAGAGGTCTCTAGTTCATGAATAATAGTCAATTGGGTTGGTATTCTATATTAACTTTAACCATAGAAATAGTTCACTAATGGGAACAAGTTAACTTCAAATAATTTAGTTGTGTGTCTGCCTGCCTGCCTGCCTGCCCCTACTTCCTCTCCTCCCCTTCCACTCCCTCCCTCTATTTATTTACGGGGGAAAGGGCCTGAAAAAGTTTTAAGCAATTCATTTATACCTCAAAAATAAACAGAATATGAAGCTACTTAAACCAACTTTCTAATCATTTTTAAATCTCATTTTGAAAAAGTAACTTAGTCTTTACAAATTCTCCCATTTTAAAGTCAAAACAAATAAAAAAAAGGCCTACTCATAATATATTAAAATACAAAGTAAGAATTTCAGTATAATTTCAACCATGTATGAGTTATAGATTTATATAGCCAATTTCTAGGAAGAAAGAACAAGAATTAAAAGTTTGATATGTTTGGGAGATAGGATTCTGGGTAAAATTTTTAGATTTTTTTTAATTGTATGATATTTCTGAAATCAATAGTATACTAACACTTTAAATTAACATAAAGTTAATTAATAAGGTAGATTAAACTAATTTGAGGGGCATAATGTGGAAATTGCCTCACTCTTTGTCCTCCCTCCCTATTACTGTTTCCTTGTAGTCACTGCTAATGCAGATTTAGAAGAAAACCCCTCAGATTTTTTCCCCCGAGATTAAAAAGGAATCAACCTGAAAGCCTTAACCAAAAACCTAAAAAATCCTTTCATCAATACTGGAAAGGTCCCAGGTTAGCACAAGTAAAATTATTACATAGACCCTTATGTCATTTTTTCCTATTCTACCTACCCATATAAGTGGCACTGTCCCCTACTTCCCCAAGGACCTACTATTCTTCCTTTCCCTCTCCTCTGTTTGCTCTGCTTTTCAAAAAGGGCCTGAAACTCATTCATACTGAAGTAAAAATAACTGTAACAATGTGTGTTACCCCTCCCACGAATATCTGCATCTTAGTAGTGCTAAAAATCTTAAAGGAGTTCCAAAGCTGAACTTATTGTAGGGGGGTATGTGTGCCATGAAAGACTGGATCACAAAGGACTTAACTTTTGTTTCCATTTGAGTCTGTTTCTGTGGGTTACTTGACTATTTGTGTGCATGATGATTAGAAATAGAGGCAGCAATAATGCAGAAGTTAGAGTGGTAGCCTATCAGGAAATCTACATTATATAACTCTATGTGAATGGCACCCCACAATACAATATGAATGGTGCTCCTTGGAGCTGTCAACATTGCAACCCTGCTCTCTCTCTATACAGTGATGGCGAACCTATGACACGCGTGTCACCTCCTGTGGCTCAGGAGGTCACAGTTCGATTCCCGGTCAGAACACATGCCCAGATAGAACTCATTTTTTTGGTTAATATTTCTTTGTTAAATGGCATTTAAATATATAAAATAAATATCAAAAATATAAATCTTTGTTTTACTATGGTTGCAAAGATCAAAAAATTTCTATATGTGACACGGCACCAGAGTTAAGTTAGGGCTTTTCAAAATGCTGACACACCAAGCTCAAAAGGTTCGCCATCACTACTCTATAAGAACATGCTCTGGCCCTGGCTGATGTGGCTTAGGTGATTGAGCATTTTCCCGTGCACCTAAAGGTCACTGGTTCAATTCCTGGTCAGGACACATACCCAGGTTTTGGGTCTGATCCCCAGTTGGGGTGCATGTGGAAGGCAACCAATCGATGTTTCTCTCTCACTTTGATGTTTCTCTCTCTCAAATCAATAAACATATTTTTTAAAAATGCTCAGAAGAAAAAAATTCAAAGGCCAGAAGAGGGTAACTTTGAAAGGCTAAATCTCCAGATATAGTTTGAAAACGATGTAATGTAACACATACTGGGTTACAGACAACTTATTTTTGTATGTCCCAGAACTAATAGAAGCAGTTGGTTCAATTACAGTACATTAGTCTGTTATCCTTCATTTCAAGATAAAGGATCCCAAGCACCATAAAACTGAAGAACTCTTGCCCAGACAGTGTGGCTCAGGAGGTCACAGTTCGATTCCCGGTCAGAACACATGCCCAGATTGAGGGCTTGATCCCTGGTGTGGAGCATACAGGAGGCAGCCTGATCAATAGTTCTCTCTCACCATTGATGTTTCTCTCTCACTCTCTCCCTCCCTCTCTGAAGTCAATAAAATATATTTTACAAAAAAAAACCCTGAAGAATTCTTAAATCCAAAAAGAAAAATAAATTGAAGCCTTTACTTTTGGCCTCAGATCATCAACTTAACCTTCAAAACACATGAAAGAAGGAAGGAACCAAGTCCATCTAGAGAGGTGAAGGGATTTGTCAAGCAAATCTGACTTAAGAAAACAAGAACCTTAGAAGATATCAATTTATCAAGCCCAAAGTTTTAAAATTATATCTATAAAGGAAATAAAGAAATCTAAAGGAATTATGGTTACTAGTGCCCCGGTGCATGGGCTCATGCAGATTGAAAGGAAATTAATTAGAAAGTGGCCAACAGAGCAGGTCTGGGCGAGATGGGCCGTACATGCCCTGGAGCCAACCTCCCAAGGTCTCTTCTCTGCCATCCCCTTCTCGGCCAGCCATACCTGAGGCGGCGCTGAGGCTTGAAGAGCATCTTTGTAGAGTGAGCAAGGTCCCTCTGGGATGGTGGGGTCCTTCGGCTTGGCCTGCGGGGATCAGGCCAAAACTGGCTCTCTGACATCCCCCAAAGGGATGCTAGAGGGCAGTTCTCGGGTGATGTACCCCAGAATCAGCTACTTCCTCTCTGGTTCCGGGGTGCATCACCCGAGAACCGCCACTGCCAAGTCACCACAGCTCAGCACCTCCTGCATTGAGTGTCTGCCCCCTGGTGGTCACTGTGCATCATAGCTACCGGTCGAACGGTCCCTTAACCTTTTATATATATAGATAGATGGCTTTAGGTTTTAAGTCACTTTTTAATCTTTAACACTCTCAAATAAGGGCAACAAGTCTCAGGTCGACAAGAGCAAAAGTTAATGCAAGAATACTGAAACTTTAACTCACTAGCTAATTTTGTGAAATGGAATAATTCAATAAATGATAACTGTGGGGCATTAAATTTGCCTGTTTTTTAAAATATATCTATAGGTCATTTAGGCACATGAAACATTTAGACACAAATAAAACTAAGATTTTAATTTCTTCATAGGCAACTTAATTTAACTTTTCTTTCTCTACTATTTTTCACTCAGCCACTATTCCCTGATTCAGGTCCCTATCCTCGAAGTTTAAAGGAGTGGAAATAGGAGCCGAAAATACACAGAACTAAGAAGGTGAGAGGATCCACAAGGGCATTTTGAAGAATATAACCTTAAAACGCAGAGTTCCTGACCACTTCTTTAGTCAAACTTTAAACCAATGCAGCTGCCTTTTTTCCCTTTCCAGTTAATTTCAGTGTATGAATATTAAAAATACATACTTGTTAAATAATACACACAGAAATATATAGTATAGTTTACAGACTACATTGGCATAGATACAGAAAAAATTAGCCAGGCCACTGTGGCTCAGGGGTTGAGTGTTGAACTAGGAGATCAGTTTGATTGCCGATGAAGACACATTTCCCGCCAGAACCGGTTTGGCTCAGTGGATAGAGCGTCGGCCTGCGGACTCAAGGATCCCGGGTTCGATTCCGGTCAAGGATATGTGCCTTGGTTGCAGGCACATCCCTGGTGGGGGGAGTGCAGGAGGCAGCTGATCGATGTTTCTCTCTCATCGATGTTTCTAACTCTCTATCCCTCTCCCTTCCTCTCTGTAAAATCAATAAAATATATTTTTTTTAAAAAAGACACATTTCTGGGTTTCAGGCTAGACCCCCCCCATTAGGGGATGTGCGGGAGGCAACCTATCAATGATTCTCTCTCATAATTGATGTTTCTATCCCTCTCTCCCACTCCTCTCTCTAAAATCAATAAAGACATTTTCTTTTGAAAGAAAAATTAACACCATTAAATGTGTTTTTAAATTTACTTATTGAATTAATACCATTCAGGCATTAATTCTGGCAGATAAGGAAGGCTCAGATCGCCTATATAAATTTATTAACAAATCTTAGCACTGAGATTTGGATTGCTAAATCTGTAGAGTCTGGTTACATATATTCATTTTATCTTTTTATAGATTCAAAAGAACAATACAAGAAGTGGAATCCTAAGAATGGCCTCCCTGAGCTCCAGCCTATGGAATGAAACCACTACATCTGTTTATCAGTACCTTGGTTTTCAAGTTCAAAAAATTTACCCTTTCCATGATAACTGGAACACTGCCTGCTTTGTCATTCTGCTTTTATTTATATTTACAGTGGTATCTTTAGTGGTGCTGGCTTTCCTTTATGAAGTGCTTGACTGTTGCTGCTGTGTAAAAAACAAAACGGTGAAAGACTTGAAAAGTGAACCCAACCCTCTTAGAAGCATGATGGACAACATCAGAAAACGTGAAACTGAAGTGGTTTAGCACTCTACATAAGATAAGCAAAATCTCTGAAAACAGCCTTCAACTTTGGAGAAAAAAATTTTCTGAGACCAACTGTTATTATAAAATTGACTGACTTTGAATGATTAAGAGATCTCTACTAGAAGTGGTTCTCAACTTTCTGGCCCTTTAAAAACAGTTCCTCATGCTGTGACCCAACCATAAAATTATTTTTCGTTGCTACTTCATAACTATAATGTTGCTACTGTTATGAATCGTAATGTAAATATCTGACATGCAGGATGGTCTTAGGCGACCCCCTGTGAAAGGGTCGTTCAACCACCAAAGGGGTCATGACCCACAGGTTGAGAACCGCTGTACTAGAAGAAAAAGACAAGTTAAATATGTATTGTGTGTGTGTATCCCTTTCATTAAACATACAGTAAAATTTCATAAATGTGAATAACTTACCAATCTCTTTAAAATTACACTTTAAAAACTTAGATAGCCCGGCCGGCGTGGCTCAGTGGATAGAGCATTGGCCTGTGGACTGAAGGGTCACAGGTTCGATTCTGGTCAAGGACATGTACCTTGGTTGCAGGCACATCCCCAGTAGGGGGTGTGCAGGAGGCAGCTGACCAATGTTTCTCTCTCACTGATGCTTCTAACTCTCTATCCCTCTCTCTTCCTCTCTATAAAAAAATCAATAAAATATATTAAAAAAAAACTTAGATAAAAGATTCCTAGAATTCAATATTAAGCAGCAAAAGGGAAACTGGAAAATATAAGCAAGGCTAATGATGCCAAGCAACTTATATCTAAATAAATTATGTGGACTAAAAAATAGAGTACTATGCCCTGGCCAGTGTGGCTCAGTTGGTTGGAGTATCTTCCCGTGCACCAAAGGGTCACACGGGTTTGACTCCTGGTCAGGGCACATACCCAGGTTGTGGGGGTTCGATCCCAGATCAGGGTGCATACAAGAGGCAACTGATCAATGTTTCTCTCTCTCTCTCAACTGATCAATGTTTCTCTCCCTACCCCCTTCTTCTCTTCATCCCTCCCTCCCCCTTCCTCCTCTCAAAAAATCAATTAAAAAAATAGAGGGGAGCAATGGGGGGAAAGGGGGAATATCCTATATAATAAAAGTGTAATATGCAAATTGACCTAAGGTCAAATAGCAGGACGACCATCCAGGACCACACTGTGACACCCACTGGCACCAGGCCAGTCAAGGCAATGGAATGCGATTGCTCGGGGGCCCAGCCATTGCCCCATGATCACCCCACAGAGGGAGGCCCAGACCACCAGCCTGGGGGGGGGAGGGGCAATCAAATGGGGGGCTCCACGATCGCCCCAAAGAGGGATGCCCAGGCCACTGAGCAGCAGGCTGCAGCAGGTGGGCGGGGCCTCCCTTTTCGAGGGAAGCCCGGGTCCCAGGTGCCGGTGGCAGGAGGGAAGCCAGTCCTGGCAGCTGGAGAAAGGAAGGCCTACTCTTGCACGAATATCCTGCATTGGGCCTCTAGTCTATAATAATCTCAACAATAAAGATTTTTTTTAAAAAAGAGTATTACATCTATATGTATTTTGGTAATAAAAATACTTCCACTTGAAGTCCCTACTTATTAAAAAGCAGTATTTTCTAGTTTACTGAAGACAACTTACACGTTTTGAAAGTAGGATTACTGTAACAAAAATCTCAAAATACTCAGAAGGTCACAAGTATACTTGCATAAAAATTTCATTAAATGGACTAACTGTTGCCCAGCCGGTGTGGCTCAGTGGTTGAGCATCAACCCAGGAACCAAGAGGTTGCTGTCAATTCCTGGTCAGGGCACATGCCCAGGTTGCAGGTCAATCCCCAGTAGGGGGTGTGCAGGAGACAGCTGATCAATGAGGTTCCTCTCTTACCGATGTTTCTATCTTTCTATCTTTCTTCCTTCCTCTTTATAAAAATAAATAAAAACTTTTTTCTTTTTTTAACATGGACTAACTGTTGAAATACAAGGTCTAAGAAGGGTCAGGTTATCTTCAAGCTAAGACTTACTAGTACATCCCCTAAACTGCATTTCTTGAGCTTGTGCTTTCAGTTTGCTTCTCATATTCACACTCTCAAGGACTAAGATACCCAATGTAGAAAAGACTGCAAAATAAAAGTCAAGATAGGATCACTCAACACCTGTTAAGAAATAACAGCACTTTTATTTCTTGGAATTCCAATGACTATACACGTATTATATTTTACTAGAGGCCCAGTGCACAGTCCCTCGTCCTGGCCTGCACCCTCTCGAAATCTGGGACCCCTCAGGGGATGTCAGACTGCCAGTTTCGGCCCGATCCCCACAGGCCAGGCCGAGGGACCCCCGCTGGTGCACGATCGGGGCCGATGAGGGACCGCGGGAGGGCTCCAGGGCATGTCCGGCCCATCTTGCCCAGTACCCATAGGCCGGACCCCAGCATCAAGCTAACCTACCAGTAGGAGTATCTTCCCCCTGGTGGTCAGTGTGCATCATAGCAACTGGTCAAATGAATGGTCAGTCACTTAACATATTAGGCTTTTATTATATAGGATAGGATAACCCTATACTTTTTTGCTACTGTCCATGCCTTTAGGGCAGAAATGCCACTCCTGAAAATTTATTGAGCAATTAGTTCAAAAGAAAAAAAAAACTCAAGATACAAAGATGTTTATAATAGCATTACTAAAAATAATAAAAAGTTGGAAATAACAGCTTAAAAGTGGCACATTAACTTAACAGATTATTAAGAAGTTACTGAAAATTATGACAGAAAATATTTGCTTTATAAAGTGAAAAATAACTGTCATTTTCAATTTAGAGAAGCCTCACTGCCGATCTGAAATAGCTTTTCCACAAAATATTTTTTATATATTTTCTAACATTAGTAACATATCCAGTTTTCAAAGGACTTGTGAAATCTAAGTATTCAAAATACTTTGGTAGTCAGGAACTATTCTGAGCACTGTTAAAACCATATTTCCATAAACAATAAATTTTGGGTCCTTGCCCCAGATGGAAAGCATATAGGTTCTTTAACTAGATTATTTGATAATGTACACTATCAACTTTTCCCTACCTTACCCTGTAATTTATTTAATCACTCAACGAATAAGTATTGAATGCTTCTATGTCTGAGGGACTAGGTTACAATAGCAAACAGTAATCAATTCATCCAGCCAGTGTGGTTCAGTGGTTGAAAGTCAACCTATGAACCAGGAGGTCATGATTCAATTCTGGGTCAGAGCATATGCCCGGGTTACAGGTTTGATCCCCAATAGAGGGCATGCAGGAGACAGCCGATTAATGATTCTCTCTCAGCGCGGACGTTTCTATCTCTCTCTCCCTCTCCTTTCCTTTCTGAAATCAATAAAAGATGTATTTTTTGAAAAAACAATTATAAAACTCTTAGAAGAAAACAGTAAATTTTCATGACCTTGGGTTAGGCAAAGATTTCTTAGATATGACACCAAGAGCACAAGTGATAAGAAATTGGATCGAGAAATTACATCTGGATTATATAAAGAACTCTTACAAATCCATAGTAAGAAAACAACGCAATATTTTTCTAGTGGGCAAAAATGTGAACAGAGATTTCACCAAAGATGACACATGAATGGTCAAATAAGCACATGAGATGACATCCAACATCATTAATCATTAGAGAATTGCATATTAAAACCAAAATACCATTTTATATCCACTAGAATGATTATGATCAGAAAGACAGGAATAACAAGTCTTGGCAAGAGTAAGAAAAGAATGAAACCTTCATACATTAATGGTGAGAATGTAAAATAGCACGACCATTTTGGTAGTTCCTTAAAAAGTTAAACATAAAGTTACCACATGACCCAGAAATTCTACTCTTAGGTCTCTTTACAAGGAAAAAATAAAAAGATGTCCATATAAAGACTTATCCATAAATGTTCATAGCAGCACTATTCATAGTAATCAAAAAGTGGAAGGAATATAAATGTCTATTAACTGGCCCTAGCTGGTTTGGCTCAGTGGATAGAGCGTCGGCCTGCAGACTGAAAGGTCCCAGATTCAATTCCAGTCAAGGGCACACACCTAGGTTGAGGGCTCGATCTCTAGTATGGAGCATGCAGGAGGCAGCCGATCAATGATTCTCTCTCATCATTGATGTTCCTATCTCTCTCTCCCTCTCCCTTCCTCTCTGAAACCAATAAAAATGTATTTTTTTTAAAGTTAAATAAAATGTCTATTAACTGGTGCATGGATAAACAAATTGTGGTATATCCCTATAATGGAATATTCTTCAGCAATAAAATGGAATGAAGTCCTACTACATGCTCCAACATGGATAGAATTCTGGACAAAATACAGCAAACTGAATTCCACAACAAATGAAAAGATTATATACTACGACCAAGGATTTTTTCCAAGAATTCAAGGTTGGTTTAACATATGAAAATCAATTAATATAATATACTGTTGTTATTAAATGATCAAGTTAGTGTTCTTTAGTCTAACAGATGCTAAGTAAAAAAGAAGCCCCACACTAAGGACCACATATTGTTCAATTTCACATATATGAAATATTCAGAAAAGACAAATACAGAGACAGAAAGTAGATTATTAGTTGGATGGGGTGGAAATAAGGAACAACTGCAAATGGGCACAAGGAATCTTTTGTGGGTGATGGAAATGTTCTAAAATTGGATTTTACTGCCTGGCTGGCATGATTCAGTGGTTGAATCAGGAGACTGAACCTTGAATCAGGAGATCATGGTTCGATTCCCGGTCCAGACATATGCCCAGGTTGCAGGCTCAATCCTCTGTGTGGGGTGGGCAGGAGGCAGCTGATCAATGATTCTCTCTCATCATTGATGTTTCTATCCCCCTCTCCCGCTCCCTTTTTCTCTGAAATCAATAAAAATATATTTTTAAAAGTAAAATAAGATAACCTAAATTCTAACTATAACACAAGACTTTTAACATCTTAAGAGCAAAAAATTCTCTCATCATTGCATCCTTTCTACTTAAAGTGCCTAACAATTGATGAATGAACTGAAAAATGAACTTGCCATTACTAAACCGTTTTCTGAAAAATAAAAACTAAACAGTTCTAGTCAATTTTACTAACCTGAATTTTGTTTAGAGCCTGATGACCCTCCATGTTCTAGTTTTGCCTTCTTCTTCTTCGATGATGATGAAGTTGATGACTCGGAAGGTACTGAACGTTTTTCTACTACAGGAGTGGAAAGAGCTCGTTTTTTGAACAGCTCCCTTTCTCTCAAAAGGCTTGGATCCATAATGCTGCAAAGATAAAAGTCAGTACCTTTAATACAGATTCCAGTCACTCAAACCTATATGCTAAATTTGTAAGTCTCAACAAGAGTTACTTCCCAAACAAAATTATCTTGTTACTAGTTGTCTAGCATTTGTACTCACTGACTCATTCACTCAAAAAATCTTTAATGCCGAAACCGGTTTGGCTCAGTGGATAGAGCGTCGGCCTGCGGACTGAAAGGTCCCGGGTTCGATTCCGGTCAGGAGCATGTACCTTGGTTGCGGGCACATCCCCAGTGGGGAGTGTGCAGGAGGCAGTTGGTCGATGTTTCTCTCTCATAGATGTTTCTGACTCTCTCTCTCTCCTTTCCTCTCTGTAAAAACTCAATAAAATATATTTTTTAAAAAATCTTTAATGAGGGCCTATTATTGTGCCAAACACTGTGCTAGGCATTAGTAAAGAGAAATAGAATTGTTCTCTAAAACTCTAGAACTGCACTCTCCAATTTGGTAGGCACTGGCCACATGTGCCTATTGAGCACTGAGTTGGGCTAGAGTTGAGATGTACTAAGTGTAAAATATACATCAGATGGAAAAGACTTAGTACAAAGAACAGAACTTATAATATTGCTAATGCCATATTTTCGACTGATTCTACACTGATGTGATATTTTAGATATACTGGATTAAGGAAAATATGAAAATTAATTTACCCTAAATTTTTTAGAAACCATGGCTACTAGAAAATTGTAAATTATATGTCTGACTCACACTTGAAGCTTACATTGCAATTCCATTGGACAACACTGCTCTAGAAACATCATCAAGAATGCTGTCTACAGCCTAACCGGTTTGGCTCGGTGGATAGAGCGTCAGCCTGCGGACTGAAAGGTCCCAGGTTCAATTCCAGTCAAGGGCATGTGCCTCTGTTGAGGGCACATCCCCAGTAGGGGGTGTGCAGGAGGCAGCTGATCGATGTTTCTCTCTCATGGATGTTTCTAACTCTCTATCCCTCTCCCTTCCTCTCTGTAAAAAATCAATAAAATATATTTAAAAAAAAAAAAGTAGGGGAGACAAGCCTAAAATAGGAAGCATCTGTTTATTTCCCCTTGTAAAGACAGGTGATTAACCCAGGCTCTGAAGCATGATTTAAACACAACCTTAAATAAAAAGCCTTACAGTTGAAGGAGACCTAAGTGCTTATGGCATTTGATCCTCAGGACCCGATGAGATCAAAGGTATCCACTTTAATTACTCTTTTAAAATGTAAACTCGGAAGTGAAGAGTTATGGTTAAGGTCACAGCAGCTGGAAGTCCTTGGACCAGAACCCAAATAGCCTAACTCCCTAAATCAGTGCTCCACGGTCCAAATCTGAGTCACTGGTTAGGCCTCAAGTCTAAAACACTCTGGGTCACATGTTATTTATTTACTGCTTGTAAGTCCGGTGCTCAATGCTTTCCTGTTCTCAAATGCACGCTTCTTGAAGGCCAGGATTTCTCTCTCGGCGCTCCGAGGCCTTCCCCAGCATGGTGGCCCAAGGGGCACTTGATTAGGGAGTCAGGAGGCTCCGATCCGGATCCAGTCCTCACTTTGGGTGGCCTTTATGACTCCTTACGCCACACCTGAAACGCTGGTAAAAAACCGTGTGTAAAAGGTGTGACACCGATCACAGTCAAAGGCCCAGAGCAGAAAGCCCAATGGCTATCGTCAACGAAAGCTCCGCCCAACTTTGCCTCCTTCCGTTAGAAGACCCGTCACTATTGGCCGAGTTTTACATGCGTGGTCCACAGGGCACCCACCCCTGCCCGTGTTACACTGAAACCACCACTCTGGGACTTCACGTGTCCACGTGTCACGGACACCGAGAAGCCAACATTAAGTCACAATCTCCTGACTCCACGTTCTTTCCCGTAACATAGTTCGGCTTCTCTCAACCTTTACACTCTCTTGGGCTTCGGTCGCTGCCTAAGCCTCCGAGGCGCCACGGGCACCCAAGGACCCTGCGATGAATGGCGGCAAGCTGAGAAGGGGCTGCTTACACCCCAAAGGTGGGAGAGAAATGGACCGCGGCGTGTCGTTTCGAGAACACTTTTAGGCTTTGCAGAAAACCACCATTAGACACGAGGTCTCCAAAAGGCTGCTTACAACAAACAACAGTCCGCGGACGAGCATCTACATCACAGCCTTTAGCTGGCGGGACACCGTGGCTCCCCGAACTCCACACACACGGTCCGCTAAGCTCCTGCTAAGGTACACTTGGGGGCGAGGACGAGGCTCACCGCGAATTCCCCCTTCCCACCCAAAAGTTTGCTCCCTAAACCGCCGGCCTCAGACAATACTCCCAAGAAGTTGTTCGGATGTTGAGGTGTTTCGCGCAGAGCACGGCAGCCCCAGCCACCCGGAGGGTGGAAACCGCGCTCGCCCCGCCGGAGGCGTCGTCCGGAGGAACAACAGGCCGGAACCCGCGCCCCCCGCCCGGCGGCGGCAGCCCCTACCTGAGCGAGGAGGGCCGCCCCACGCGACCTACGCCGCCTCCCCGCGCCTCCGCCTCGGCCAGCCACTCACTCCCACGTGGCGGCCGCTTCCAGCTCCTGGTCTGCGCCCCCGCCGGCCCGAACGCTCACCCAGCCTTGCCCCACCACGCCTGGGTCCGCGCACTGGCGGCGAAGGAGGAGGGACTCGGCCCAGAGCCCCGCCCACCACTTCCGGATCAGGTTGCTCAAACCTCAATCCCGGCAGCCACCGCGGCGCCTCCGGCCGCCTCCAACGCGCGTGCGTGCTCACGTGCTCCGCTAGGGGTCCCGCGGGAGGATTATCAGCCAGCTGGAGCGTTCTGGGTCTCCATGGCAATGGGAGGATGGCTGGCATCGGGAGGAAAACAGGCTCAGGTGCGAGGCAAGTAGCAGCCGCCAAGATGGAAATCTTTCCTTTGCAGGAATGTAAAGCTACCAGATCTGCTTTGGAATCTGTTTAACGCAAGTGGCAACGTGATTTTCCAGGTTATTGTCTGCCAGGTTTTTGTGACTTTACAGGAAATGCCTGTTACCGGCATCTAAACTTCAAAAAACATGGCTCCAGCTCTTTCTGTTGCAAGTGAGGAAACAAGAAGACTAGGGAAGCTAAATGGCTTGCTCAAGACAGCCCAACCAGAAAGTTTGCTACAGAGCCTTAGTTCATAGCTAAGACTTTGTAGCAAATCCTGGAGTGAAGCCCTTTCTGAATTCCCAACCACCACACCTGTGAACTCTCTCAGAAGAGGATTTCGAATTCAGAGGTAACATAAAGGGGTAGAAATAAAGCGACGAGAAAGATTGGCCTTGGCCACAGCCTGCAATGTATTGGAGTGTGTACAAGTTCTGTGGCTGTCCTCTCCTCACGTATAACCCAAAGCTGCAGCATAGCCAGTGCTCAACTACTCTGTAACTGTCGTCTAATTACTTAGTACTGGTCACTCCTCAACCTGTATTGGTTTTCTCATCAGGAATAATTGTACTATCACAATTGCATTAGACTGTTGTGGAGCTTGAGAGAATACATAATTTTTTATTCAAATTTTGGAAATAAAAGCAAAAAGATTGTGTGGCTTTTTAAAATTGGTTTCATTCTAGATGATTTTTGTAAAAAACCCGGTTGATGTTCATCTGACACTCCCGGGAAAATTTAACTTTGAATAGCAATTTAGTAGGGCCGAGGTTTTACAACTTGGTAAGTCAAGATATTCACTGGTAAAAACCTGATGAGGTGTAATGGGGAGAAGGAGCCAACATCTAGTACAGAAAATAGTCCCAAAAAGGTTAAAATCAAGAAACATGAGCCAGCATTGTATCAATTTTTAGTTAATCATTCTTTTCTCCAGTGACTATATAAATTCCAGTTTCTCATACCCTTGTGGAATCAGTTCTATCATTCTGCTGGTGACCTTACCAAGAGTAAGAGACTTACTATACAAATTAACAATGGGTAGACCATAAATGATCATAAAACTGACCCACATAAGAAACCAAGCCACAACCTTTGCAGCAATCAGCTCAGAATAATCAGGATTTGCTCAAAGGCTGCCAACTTCCTTGTTTTAGGCACATACATACCCACTCGAACACACACACCAGAACTAATAAGAGAAAACCAAATATGCTCCCTAAACCAATCACAGAGATGCCCCATTTCTAGTTACTTCACCTCCAGCTCCCCTTGCCAACAACCTTTAATCACAGCATACCAGGAGCATCCCCTTTCTTTTCTTATTGTGCTTCGAGTTTTTTGCACTTCACAGGTGTTGCATACTTTACATATTGAAGCCAAGACCCACCATCAGCAAAAAGATTACAACTCACTGTATTGCCATACTCACTTTATGCCAGTAGTCTGAAACGGAAACCACAATGTCTCCAAGGTATACGTGTAAAGCCTCCCCTCTTTCTGATTGCCTTTGAGTCTCTGCCCAAGTGACGGTGGCTGACATAGCAAGCTCTGTAGTCTCTGTTCTCATTTAAGTGTTCTTCATTTTGTGCCCACTTGTGTGAAATAAAACTTTGACACATGCTCATTATCTAGTCACGTGAGAACGGAGCCTAGCAATTAGAGAATAATGCTTTTAACTAGATCTACACATGGAAAGCACTCAATGAATTATTAAAAAATAGACAGATACATCAAAAATTTGAAGTTTATTTGCATAAAAATAGATTAAAATTAGGTAGGCCCAAACCAAAAAAGGTTAGGAATACTCTACCAACAGGGAAAGGTGTTTATAGCTAAGAATCTGTAGCAAATCAAAGAAAGTATTTGATTGGCTATAGTTCAAGCCATTGCCTTATTAGGGAAGCCTAGTTGGTAGGTTGTGATTAGTTCTGAAATTTCATTTTCTCAAATTCAAGTGTATTGACACTGGCTTAGGTTTCAGTTTGCTTATGTAAGCTACCAGGCATTAGAGCCACCACAGTCTAATGGCCTCCTTGTTTAAGTACTTTAACCAATAGCTCACAATTATTCCTTTACTTCTTTTAAAAAATATATGTTTTTATTGATTGCAGAGCAAGGAAGGGAGAGAGAAAAAGAAACATTAGTGATGACAGAGAATCATCGATCAGCTGCCTCCTGCATCTCCCCACCCCCCACTGGGGATTGAGCCTGTAACCCGGGCATGTGCCCTAACCGGGAATTGAACGGAGACCTACGGAGACCTCCTGGTTCACGGATCAATGCTCAACCATTGAGCCACATGGGCCGGGCTCCTTTCTTTCTTTTTCTTTTCTTTTTTTAAATGTTTATATTGATTTAAGAGAGAGGAAGAGGGAGAAAGAGAGAGAAACATGGATCGGCTGCCTCCTGCATGCCATCCATTAGGGACTGAGCCAGAAACCCTGGAATATGCCCTGATCGGGAATGGAACTAGCAACCTTTCAGTGCACAGGGTGGCTCTCAACCAACTGAGCCACACTGGCCAGGGCAATTATTCCTTTATTTCAT
>NW_006292095.1:10624641-10633066 GCF_000327345.1 Myotis davidii | reverse complement strand
ATAAATACAGATGTAACAAGACAATAACACAGAATTTGGCTGGAGAACCTGGTTAGAGAATCTGGCTATGATGATCAACTGAACGCTGCCTCGAGTCATTCCTTCCTTCTTCGCTGACTCCATCCACACCTTTGGGAACCCCTGGACCTGCTGGGGTCGCTGGGGTTGGACCCCAACAATTTGGGATTAAATACATATTTTCATTCTGCCTTCTCATCCTTGTTACACAATATAGACCCCATCTGGATTGCTTCTGAGGCAACCTCTAACTAGGGATTAGGGAAGGCACAGGAAAACTATCCCACTCTGAGGTGTGGGACATAACTACTTATAAATTTTATAGGGACAGATTGCGACTCCGGCGCCTGCCCCGGGGCCGGTGGCCGGGGGTGAGGTTTAGGTGGTGTCTTCAGAGAGGGCGGGCTTTCCAGCTCAAGCATCATGACAGGGAAGAAGTCTTCCCGGGAAAAGCGGCGCAAAAGGAGCGGCCATGAGCGTGGCGAGCGCCGGAAGCGGAAGCCGCGGAACAGGGACTTGGCCTCCGGGGTGTCGGGCTCGGCGCCGCAGGAAACCAAATATCTTTTACCAACTTTGGAAAAAGAATTATTCTTGGCAGAGCACAGTGATCTTGAAGAAGGTGGTCTGGACCTGACTGTGTCATTAAAACCAGTTAGTTTCTACATATCAGACAAAAAAGAAATGCTTCAGCAGTGCTTCTGTATCATCGGAGAGAAGAAGTTACAGAAAATGCTGCCTGACGTGTTAAAGAACTGTTCAGTAGGAGAAATTAAACAGTTATGCCAAGAACAGTTAGAACTCCTATCTGAAAAAAAAATACTGAAGATTCTTGAGGGTGACAATGGTATGGACTCTGATACGGAAGAGGAGGCAGAAGATGGCTGGAAGAAGGGATCTGATTTAGTCAGTCAACAAGACATCTGTATAGATTCTTCTTCATCCCTGAAAGAGAACAAGCAACCTGAAGGTCTGGAATTAAAACAAGGCAAAGGGGAAGATAGTGATGTTCTCAGTATACATGCAGATGCTTATGACAGCTTCATAGAAGGCCCATGCAATGAAGAGGCAGCTGCCCCTGAGGTCCCAGAAAATACAGTCCAGAGTGGTGTGTTTGAACAAAGCCACATGATATGACTTTGTATCTGAAATTTATTTGGGTCTTACATGATATTTCTCATGTAACCCTTGTTAGATAAACTCAATCTAGACCTAAAATACCTATGGCTATTTTTGTTGATGTTACTTTTATATTATATATGTGTTATTGTTTTATGAGTTCATGACAAATATTGTTAGATAATTGGATACTTTGTTAGATAAGTATTTTAGCTTGTCTGCAGATTAATATCTGAAAAGCCATTAGCAGAGTCATGGTAATTTTTTTCTTAATTTTTAAATATTTTGGTACCAAGCCTAAAAGCTTAAGAAAAATTGACTAAGCATGTTGCTCTTAAGACCACCTATATTTTGCAATGAAATATTAAATTATTGCTCCTAGATTTGTTAACAATTTAAGAATTTCAGTTATGCTCATATGCATCTTGAAAATATGTATTATCTTGGAGATATATACCTTCTATGGTTGTGGATTTACTAGTAAAAACCAAGTAATATTTTTTACTGTAAGGCTTAGAGATCTGAAATGTCTGAGAAAAACTTATTTAATAACGAAAAAAAAGGACTTCATGTAAGTCAGTTTTTAATAATGTAGAGTAGTTGCCCAGCTTTAGTTCCAATAGACAAGCCATTCTGACAGGTCTTTGATTTTTATTGGACACTTTGTTGAAGTGTTTTTCTTCACTAAAAAGGGAACACATTTTCATTTTCATTCCAAGCTATCGAGAAGAGGAGAATATTTTATCATAGAGATGTTCGTCTATTGTTTTTGCTTGAAGATCTGATGTGCTATAATTCCATGAATTAAAAATAATAAAGACTGTCATTCTGAAAAAAAAATTTTATAGGGACATGGCTATTTGTGTAATATACACAAAGTCTCAACCACTGATGCTCAAATAAACCTTTATTATAATTAAAACCACCTACATATTGGCATCCTCGGTATTTCAGGTCAGAAGGGTGTGGCTGGTGTCAATGTATATGAAGAATGATTCAAGTTACTAATGCAATAACAATTATGTTTTATCTCATGAATGCTTATAACACCCGCATACTTTTTGGTAGAAAGTGTGGTGGCTTCTTTAAGGAAATACAATTTGTATATTTTATAAAACATTCTTCTGTCCTGACCAATCCAAAACCTCCAACCCAAAGAGCACAACTCAGTATAACCACAGGATTAATTCCAAGAGTGGCTTTTTTTTTTTTTTTTTACTATTTTCTTTTATTGTGATAAAATATATGTAACAAAACCTAAAAATTACCATTTTAAATTGTACAACTTGGTGGGATTAATTACATTCATATTATGCAACCATCATCACTATTTCCGAGATTTTTCATCACCCCAAATAGAATTTCTGTACCCATTAAGCAATAAATCTTCATTCCCTCCTTTCTGGGTAACTTTTAATCTACTTTCTAGCTCTATGAATTTGCCCTTGTTCTAGATATTTTATGTAAGTGGAATAAACATTTTAAATTTTATCTTTTTGTGTCTGGCTTATTTCGCTTGATGTAATGTTTTCAAGATTCATCCATGTTGTAGCATGTATCAGAACTTCATTTTTTATGTGGTGGCTTAATTTTGTGTTTTAATTTCTTACATTATAATTGTTTGGAAGAGGAAAATTGAAGTAAAGTAAATCAATTTACTTCATTCTGCCATCAAATAACTACTGCCTTTCAACTCCCCTCACCTGGTAATCCATCTCAACTAACTAGACACGTTAATTCTCAAAATAGCCGACAAAGCAAGTTAACCCATATCCACAATGAGGAACTAAAGTATGTACTTTGCTTATTATCTGTCCAGGGGTCCTCAAACTACGGCCCACGGGCCACATGCAAATAAAATATTGTATTTGTCCCCGTTTTGTTTTTTTACTTCAAAATAAGATATGTGCAGTGTGCATAGGAATTTGTTCATAGTTGTTTTTTTTTAAAACAATGGTCCGGCCCTCCAACGGTCTGAGGGACAGTGAACTGGCCCCCCGTTTAAAAAGTTTGAGGACCCCTGGTCCTAGCATTAAAGAACTCTCCTCCCTTGGAGCCTTTCCTACCTCCAATAGCTTTTCATCTACATCCAAGTCAGATTCATGGAAAAGGAAGTTTGAAGACCTGAAAATCATGCCTACTCATTTTTCAAACACGTAAAGAATTAAAATGTTGGCTCTTTTGAATTATAGATATTAGTGTGAAAAACCACACATTTACACACCTTTGCTCTCTTGCAAAGTTGCTGCATGATGTTCAAGAATCACTATTAAACTGAACAAACAGAGAACATAGAAATTGTCATGAAGTATAAAATGACATGTGCAAGGTGCATATGACAAGGTGTTATGGGAACACACAACATAAAATTATTAAAGGCCCTAACCGGTTTGGCTCAGTGGATGGAGCATTGGCCTGCGGACTCAAGGGTCCTGGGTTTGATTCTGGTCAAGGGCATGTACCTTGGTTGGGGGCACATCCCCAGTGGGGAGTGTGCAGGAGGCAGCTGATCGATGCTTCTCATTCATCGATGTTTCTAACTATCCCTCTCCCTTCCTCTCTGTAAAAAAATCAATAAAATATATTTTAAAATTATTAAAGAAGTCTTCACAAAGATGGTTTTAGTCAAGTCTTGTAAAATATGTAGATTTCCAGGCGTGTGTGATTCAAGATAGCCCCAAATTCTTTACCAACCCTCTTCCTGAGAGACAAATTCCCATTAACTTCTGTTTAAATCTAGGCTGGCCTTCATGACTTGTTTAACCAATAACATGTGGCGGAAGTGATGTTCTAGAACTTCTGAGGTTAGGTCATAAGGCTTACTGCTGGGGTCCAGTCCCAGCGGTCCAGGGGTTCCCAAAGGTGTGGACGGAGTCGGCGAAGAATGTTTTACACGGAGACAGCGTTCAAAACTCTCTAGCTTTCCTTAGTCTCCGTGGATCTTCCCTGTGCCTGGCTGAGGCCACAGAGAGAGAGAGATCCCAAGGCAAACTGAGCCTTGATTTTATAGTGAGAGGTAAACAAGGTAGTGGTTACCATAGTTACACAGTTCTTGTGAGTTTCACTTGTTTACACTGTTTTTGTGAGTTTCACTTGTTTTTGTTCTTGTGAGTTTCACTTGTTTACACCATGGTTATACTTCCTGCACTTCCTCCGCCCATTAGCTCCCCAGATAAGATCTAGGGAGTGTTATAAGGTCAAGCCTAATTATGCTAAGAGGACTGTGCCCTCTAAGCTGGGAATTGTTTGTGACTTTGCCCACAGGTCAGTCCGAGGCTTAACCCTATATCGGCTCCCCACAGCTTACAGCATCTGCCTGGGAACCCTGGAACCATCTGTGGTAGCCCTGGTCGGCGCCCCATCTATGTCCATTACCTGAGACCGAAATGCTGGAAAGGCCACATGTAGGAACTCCAGTGGACAGTCTCAGCTGAGGCCAGCCTTCCAGTCATCCTCGCCTAAGTGTGTCATCTGAAAGACTCTGTTTTAGACTTTCTAGACCAGTCCATCTACCAGCTGAATATTCCCAAGTGGTCCGTCAATACCAACAGAAGACTCATCCTTGCTTGCTGAGTTTTGCTTCAATTCCTGATCCTCAAAAATCATAAGATACAGAATAATAAAGTGGTTTCTGTTTAAAGCCCCCTGGGTCTTCAGGTAGTTGGTATGCAGCAACACATCACTGCATCATCAGGTAAACAAGTGGGGAAAACATTCCACATAAAACACACACGCACGCTATGCTCCAACCACACTGCATGAACTCTGTTGTTTCCTACGTACACTTTGCCCAACTGTCTCACTGCGCCTGCCACATGCCCTAACCTCCTCCACCATCCTCAAATTCCAAATCCTAAATAACCTTTCTCGCAGCCCTTTCCCCCAGCGAAATAGCACTTGCTGCCTCTTGTGAACATGTATACGTCCACCTCTCGAATAACTAGGGAGGCCCCATCCCCTTTTTCTGCAGCAGTACAGATTTGTGCCTTTTGTTCCAATTACTTAATATGCCCCCTTTCACTCCCAAGAGTGTCTCATTTTAGCCCACAAATCACATGGTCACCCTGTGCTTACCACATTATTTTGAACTGCAGTTATTTGTGCAGAATTTTCTCTCTTCTTCTACCTAGGCTGTATGGTTACTTGCAAGCAAGTACCAGGTATCACCTTCAGTAACTATCTACGAAGCATCTAGGGTGGCAGATGTTGCACAGTGTTGTTCCGAATGTCCCGACTTTCCCCTGCGCTTTGTGCCCTGACGCCGTTAGGCCAGATCACCTCGCAGCTGACACAGACTTTGCTGATGAGAATGAAGTCTACTACTTGGAAAATGTTCTTTTCACGTTTGTTTCCTGTAGAAACAGACAGTACAGAGGATACCTGAGACAGAATACATACATACATTATTAGAGAAGTGACTACTGGGCCCTCCTCTTTTCTTTACCGAGTCACATCCAAAGTTTGGGGTCTGGGCATTGCGAGAAACCCACCAGGTCAACGAAGCCCAGAGCCCCGGACCCCTCTCCAGGATGGTGGACAAGAGCGGGGAGTGGCTGTGTCAGTCTGGTCCGTGTCTAGGATTTTGGACCCTATTTTCTTGCTGCAATCATCACATTACCTAGTTACTAAGGGGGCATTGACATGGGACCTACCTAAAGTCAGTGCAGCAACCTGGCCACCACCAACTAGAAAGACACTCAGGAAAAGCTTAATGAAAGAAGTCAGCAGCACCGTTACTAACGAAAGCCGTGGGGAAATGGAACTTACCTAGCTGGTAAAGGCTAATGGAAATAAAATGCTCAAAACCTGCAACTTCTAGACTGTTCTTCCAACTCAACCATCACATTTAGTAAATGCTTCCTTTAAATCTCTGGTCTTTATAAAAGTGAAATCTCTTTTCATTCCCATAAGGCGTTAGGCCTTCGTAAGGTAGGCTCAGTTTTGGCATCTGATGCTCCAAATGTGAAATGTTCTTAGAAAATGAACTGTGACTCATACATTCATTACAATAAATTTTATAAGACATTTTATTTTCATATTTTTGGAAATTGTTTTAGAAAAAAAAATGACAAGAACACATACAAAAACTGAAATCTTTCACAGAACTATGAACTCTCAGCAAAGAAAGGGACTTTTGAAGTGTTTGAGTCCCTCTCCTGGAATCACTTCTAAAATGTTCCTCCAGCCCTAACCAGTTTGGCTCAGCGGATAGAGCGTCGGCCTGCGGACTCAAGGGTCCCAGGTTCGATTCTGGTCAAGGGTACGTACCTGGGTTGTGGGCACATCCCCAGTGGGGAGTGTGCAGGAGGCAGCTGATCAATGTTTCTAACTCTCTATCCCTCTCCCTTTCTCTCTGTAAAAAGTCAATAAAATATATTTTAAAAAAATGTTCATTATGTGACTAACCTCCTCAAGTCTTTCCTAAGTTTGATGTATTTAATCTCATAAAAGTGACAAATAATTTTTAACCATTTAAAACAAAAGAAAGAGTAAAATGAGGGAGACAGGCCTCTTGTGTTATGTTTTTAGAGAAAAGTCACATCCTTGAAGGAGCTTTGTAACATGCAGAACACAGGACAGGCTTCAAGAACAACAAAACATTCTGTGCACTTGCATTACTTAAATGTGAACAGCTGCTGTTATCTTCCTCTATAAAAAGTGGCAAGCCAGCTCTGGCCAGTGTGGTTCAGTTGGTTGGGCACCATCCTGTGCACCAGAAGGTTGCCGATTTGGTTCCCAGTCAGAGTACAGGTTGGGTCCTAATTGGTGTGTGCATGGAAGGCAACCAATCAATGTTTCTCTTTCACATTAATGTTTCTCTCTCTCTCTCTCTCTCTCTCTCTCTCTCTCTCTCCCCCCCCCTCCATACTTATTCTCTCTAAAATTAATAAATACATATTTCTTAAAAAGTGGTAAGCTATATGCATTCAAGTACATTTTTAATTGTGGTTCATATAGATTTACACTTGGGAAGAGGCTGAAACAAAACCAAAACCAGCTAACAGAGCTGTTAATAAAAAACTTATTAATTATTGTGAGAAGCAATCAAATGAAAATCAATCTTATGTAACAAAACAAATTTCCAATCACATAAATACATTTTACTTTTTATTGAAATTTTCCACTCTCAGGAGATCCTGGATATAATAAAGGGATACATAAAATAGAAACAGTTTAAGTAAATGTGATTATTTGGTTCATTTCAGAAGGTCTATGGTCCAACTGCCAGCCACACAAGTCTCTGAGTTCTCAACGAAGTGTGACCAGTTCTTCCGAAGAGGTAGGGTGAATGGCAACCGTGTTGTCAAAGTCGGCTTTTGTGGCTCCCATTTTGACTGCAACAGCAAACCCCTGCAGCATTTCATCACACCCAATTCCTTGCATGTGGATCCCAACCACCTGGGAAACAAAAGAGAAAGATACCTGCTATTTAAAAACCTCTAAAAAACTTACATCTCTAATGACACAGCCCACAGGCCCTGCGTGGTGCTGTCTCAACATCCCTCCACAGCCCACCTCACACAGCCCTCCCTCGGGCTCTCGGCTTCCCTCTCTCCCGAGCACTCACACGTGCTCTCGCCTTTGCACAAATTGTTCACTGTCTGGACAATCTTCCTTCTCCTCTTTTAAGGATTAAAGCCCATTTATTCTTTAAATAGCTATACTTCGTTCCCTACCAAGTTAAACTATCACTAAATGATCTCTCACTACCAATAATTCTCCACCATGGTTCTATCACAACTGCAATGTTCTATTTTTATTTGGGGACCGGACAGTTGTAGTCCATCTTATCCAGGTGAAGGGGCCCCTATCTGCTTGCATTCCCCCCTCTATCCCTATGGCCAAGCACAAACACGCCCCTTCGGAGGCACTCAGTCCATAATGTTGGATGACTGAACAAAGGACTATAAAGGGCCATTTGTTTCAACTCACCATTTCCAGTGAGGTTTCTCACTATATTTTCAAACTATGAGTTTAATGTTCACTTTCAGCAAATACTTTTAGGGTAACCAGTCCATTGAAAAACAAAGTTAGAGAACCTAACATTTAGCCACAAAAATATTTTGTTTAAAAAGAAATCAAGAATATACTTAATGTTACTGAATGGTACACTAAAAAATGGTTAAGATGGTAAATTTTATGTTATGTGCTTTTTACAATTAATAAAAAGTATATCTCAACCTAAAGCAAACAAAAAAATACCAAATCATGCATTATATATGCACTATAGAGAAGATTTTTAAATATTATAATCTAAATTGAATTTATAACACCAGAGTTTCTTTACATA
>NW_006292095.1:10617459-10624608 GCF_000327345.1 Myotis davidii | reverse complement strand
TACATGCCCTCGACCAGAACCGAACCTGGGACCCGTTAGTTCTCAGGCCAACACGCTATCCACTGAGCCAAACCGGTTTCGGCCAGAGTTTCTGATGATGGCAGGAACTTCACATTATTCCTCTCCATATCTCAGTTCTTAGTCTTTTTAAAAAAATATATTTTTATTGAGTTCAGAGAGGGAGAGAGAGATAGCTACATCAATGAGAGAGGATCATTGATTGGCTGCCTCCTGCACGCCACCTACTGGGGATCGAGCCCCCAACCCAAGCATGTGCCTTTGACCGGAATTGAACCTGGGACTTTTCTTTCTGCAGGCCAACACTCTATCTTCTGAGCCAAACCAGCGAGGGCCCAGTTCTTAGTCTATATTAGACTGTCTGGTAATGTCTATCAAAAGAATAAATTTATGAATAACAGATATGATAAGTGAGGGGCCCTGCTGACTGAACATCTGGAAAGCTTAACCGTTTGACTGCTAAGGAGCACTATCGCGCTCTTCTTATTTAAAACAAATTTATGTAAACAATTGGTATTTTTTAATTTTTGTTGTTGCAAAGCAATACAAGTGAGTTTATTGTATAAAAAGTGTTTTACATTTTTTCTCATACACGCGCAATTAGTGCCGCAGTTTTGGCATATGTCCGAAAAAATACGTCAGCAGGCAAACGGTTAAGCTACTGAGGCACATTCAAGGTCAAGAAACAGCTGCCAACCCACTTCCTTTCTTCACTTTGGTCTGATTCTCTGCATTGCCAGTCGCAGTGACCTTGACTTCTGTAAACCAGGGGCCATGTTTTGTGACCACTGTCCCTTGTGGAGCCATGTTCCCAAAGCATATTGCTAAGTTGCATTTCAATATTTAATTTAATTTGTAGAAAAGTCCAATAGGCTGACCTAATACCAAAACAAAACCTACTTCAAAAATTCTGTTTTAAAAAAACCTGTTCAGCCCAGCCAGCGTGGCTCAGTGGTTGAATGTTGACCTATGAACCAGGAAGTCATGGTTTGATTCCTGGTCAAGGCATATGCCCAGGTGCGGGCTTGATTCCCAGTAGGGAGTGTGCGGGAAACAGCTGATCAATGATTCTCTCATCATTCATGTCTCTGTCTCTGTCTTTCTCTCTCTCCCCCCCTCCCCTTCATCTCTGAAATCAATAAAAATATATTTAAAAAAACAACCTGTTCAAATTCAAACCAAAACCACAATAAGATACCACTTTGTATCCACTAGGATGACTATACTAAAAATGATAATAACAAGTGTTGTCCAGGGTGTGTAGGAATTGGAACCCTCATACATGGCTGAGGGGAATGTAAAATGGCAGCCACTTTGGAAAAGAGTTTGGTAGTTCCTCAAAAAGTTAAACCAAAAGTAGATAATTTTATTAACTAAACTTCCTCTACATCACTGATTGGTTATATTAAGTTTATCTTGCATTAAATTCTTACACTTAACAATATATTTGAGTTTCCTATTTATTCTGGTCTATTGGCCCATGACAGGGAGCCTTTTGTGGTTTTCAACCTTTCCCCTAATGTTGGTGGTGGACCCTTCTTTCTAAATAAAACATTATGAAGAACCTGAATATACAGACAGATAGATAAAAGTGGGTCCACACCTGTTGAATCAGAGAAGGCTTAATTACTTGGTCTCCTCCCTCCCCACCCCACCAAAATGCCCCCATCCTTGCCAACCTTAAAGTCACTCTTTAGCTTACTGGGTATTTCCCATACCTTCTCCTCTTTGTTAGCACAAATCATTTTCATCACACACTTTGTTTTCCTTTTGGTAACCGCATGATACATTGGGGTAAAGGTGGTTGAATAGGTCTTCACATTTTCTTTTCCGTATTTAGAAATGGCCTCATCTATAATGTACAGGGGGAAAAAACATTATCAAAAACAAAACAATTCCACTGACCCATCAAAGAGAGCAAGAAATACATAACCTCCATCCAATCATGAAGAAATGCCAAACAAAACCACGATGAGTGACAGTATACAAAATAAATGTTGATGTCATGAAAGATAAAAGACAGAAATTTTGTCTCTCAGTTAAAGGAGACCAAAGAAGTACAAGAACTAAATGCAGGTGTTATCCTCGACTGAATGCTGGACTTAAGAGAAAAAAAAAATGTTAAAAATGGCATGATTTGAGATAACTGGCTAAATCAGACTAAGGTCTAAAACTGAGGTAATATCATATGAATTTAAATGTTCTTATTGAAAATTGCACTGTACTTCTGTAAGGGGATGACCTGCTTTTGGGAAAGTGTGTGTGTGTGTGTGTGGAAAGAAATTGATAAAGTAAAAATGTTAAGTATATTAAAGAGTCCTCTATACTATTTTATCATTTTTCTTTATATTTGTAATTAGTTCAAATAAAAAAAACCAAAGAGGCAGACAGGGTGGTGTGGGGAAAAGGAACTGTACTCTCAAAGTGGCAGTAGATGGGGAGGAAACTGGAACTGTGACAAGAGGTTAACCAAAAGGCCTGTAAGCTGGGGGGCTGAGTAGACTTAGTCAGCTGACCGACACCTAGTTTAAAGTTAAGGGTGGAAGGCAGGAAACCGTAAATGACCTTCCTTTTTAAATACCTACCTTCCG
The DNA here is from genome assembly GCF_000327345.1 of Myotis davidii. Taxonomy (NCBI): domain Eukaryota; kingdom Metazoa; phylum Chordata; class Mammalia; order Chiroptera; family Vespertilionidae; genus Myotis; species Myotis davidii. The sequence continues at coordinate 10,621,999 of NW_006292095.1, read as the reverse complement.
TAAGGCCCACTGTGCCAATAGGGGGGTGGCTGAAGACCACTGTGGGGATGTTGTCATAGTCTAATTTGGAATCTTCTTTGCATTCAAAAAGTCTGTGGGCAAGTTTTCGGCCAGCAGCGATGGCAACTGCAAAGGTATTTTAAAATCAGTGGTTAGTTTATTGCTCCTTCTAACATAGCAGAGCTGTTCTAACCATTTGCTCATCTGGCTTAACATGCTAGTTCTGACAAAGCTTTATACCAATGCTCATTATACTATCTAGTTCAGTATGATGAAGACATATCAATGCTTTAGTTAACAATTCAAAATCAAGGGCTTACTATGACAAAAAAAAAAGACACATTTACAGGTTCCCAGTCATTTGGTAGTCACCTACTTAATGAGGATATTAGTTTTGTGATACAATATTTATAGAGCAAACCATATTTGTTTTGAGCATCTTCAGCTCTACTTTATAACCATATTCAATTCACACTAATATTTTAACATCTATTTTAAAAATTATTTATTTATTTATCTATCTACTAATCTATCTATTTTTTCATTGATCTTTAGAGAGAGAGGAAGGGAGAGGGATACAGAGTGGAACATCGACCAACTGCCTGGGCAACCTGGGCATGGAACCGACAACCATTTCCATTCTGAGGTAAGACCCAGGGCCATTTTGGAATGGCTGGTGAGGTCCCAGAGGGGGATGGAGTGAAAGCGGATGGAGTGGTGCTAATAGATAGAAGTGGGACAAAGAGCTTGAAAAGGTGCCAGTTAGCTCAGGAAGCAGGTTGCAGTACAGATTCAGAGGATGGGGTCAGTCTTGGTTGTATCAAGACTAAATAGTCATATAAGTGCCACCCTAAATTACTTCTTCCCAAAGTCAACCACACACAACCCAGATTCTCACTTTCAGCCTTCTTCAGAGGATGACTGTTACCATCAATATAAAAATGTCAGTCTTCACTAAGCATTTTTGTTTATTTTAAATATATTTTTATTGATTTCAAAGAGGAAGGGAGAGGGAGAGAGAGATAGAAACATCAATGATGACAGAGAATCATTGATTGGCTGCCTCCTGCACACCCCACACTGGGGATCAAGCCCACAACCCAGGCATGTGCTCTGACCTGGAATCGAATCATGACTTCCTGGTTCATAGGTCGATGCTCAACCACTGAGACATGCTGGCTGGGCTTTTAAACCAAAAATGAGTATTATTCATAAAATGTCAGGCACCCAACCAACATCTATTTCAATACATTTTTTTATCATTTTGATCATATAACTTGTCATCCTTTTGGCTTTGCTTAAGCTGATTGGACTGTGAACAGCAAAGCTGCTTTACACAAGACACAGAGCCTCCCTTACCCGAGAAAAGAAGAAACGTTACCTGGAGTAAGAAGAGCCTTTCCACACACATCCCCAACTGCGTAGATGCCTTTTACATTAGTATTCTGGAATTCATCTACGATGATGTGACCTTTGGCGTCAGTCTGAATCCCCTACAATTGTGAATACACATCATGTAAATATTTGGTCTATCTACAAAAAAATGGCAGATCAAATCTCGGATCCACCTCATTTTAGGCACCGCTTTAGCCTGAATCTCTGAGAACCACAAGGTGAAAAACATCTTTGCAAACTAGAGTGCTTCGTATCTTTTGCTTAGTTTAAAAAGGAAATATTTTATCTAATTTTGAGGTATTTTAACAGGTTTTGACTTTGCAATGAACAACTCACTTGGCCAGGTAAAATGAAAAGGAATCATTCAACTAGCAGACATGTTACTTGCTCTCCCCATGGAGTCCACTTACGACAGTGCTTTCCAACTTTCTCCCCTGCAGCACTCCTCCTGAAGTGTACTAGCTCGAACCTTAGAGGGGCTCGGCCCGAAGCAGTCATCAAAAGCAGAACTGTTTGAAGCTTATACCATTTTATCTTTAAAAATTCAAGCAAATGTTGTGTTCTACTCTAACTGTTCCTTTTAACCAATCCCCTACCCCATATATTGAGTTAAATTTTTGCTCCCAAGATGTGTCATGCTCATCTTGTGGCTTTCTAGACCCCAGGTGTACATACTCCCGTGTGAAAAATAGAACAGAAGTAGGAAGTAGGTAGCTCAGTGGTTAAGAGTGTATTGCCTTTGAAGCCACATAGAACTGAGTTCAAATCTCAGCTCTGCCATTTACTAGCTATAGAGACCTTGTATAACCATCTATTTATGAACAAATATTTGAACTTCTAGTACAAATGAGGCATTAACCTAGTCACTGTGAAAACAGTGGTAACACAGACATTCTCCTGGCTCCACAGAGTTACGGCCATGAATTATTTTACTAACTCTGTGCTCCTGGTTTCCTCATCCTTACACCTCAAAGAGCTGGTGGCAATATTAAATTAGGTTAGCAACATGTGGACAAGACCTACACATAGGAATCATTCCATCTGCATTACAAATATAGATCTTAACATTGAATGGGATTGAAGACTTCGCCTTTTTTTTTTTTTTAACTCAGCAAATATAGTTGAAAACTGGACCTGACAATGCCTATATCTGTACAAAGGCAAACATTACTAGAAGGGTAAAAGGCTGAATGACCAGTCTTGTTAATATGAAAATAGTTTCAGTAAATTTCACTGAACAATAAGATTAAAACTAAGGAAAACATCTCCCTGGATATTTTATTTTTTTATACCTTTTATAGAAATGAAAAAGGAATCTATATTATAACAGATATTAATATTAGAAGATAAAATATAAATATCAGAAACTTCTCCAGAGGGTCCATCAAATGTATAAACTGCAAACACGTAAAATATCTGTTATTACTAAAAGAGTAGTACAGCATCTCAAAAAAATCATCACCACCACCAACAGCAGCTGATTAACATTTATTGAGTTCATACAATAAGCCGGAATCTCAGCTAATTACTTGGCAGGCACTTTCCCATTTATTCTTCTCTTCAACTCCATGAGGCAAGCACTCTTATTATTCCCATATTTACATGAAGCAATTCAAACTTCAGAGTGATTATGCTGCTTGTTTAATAAGGCCATGCAACTGACAAGTAACAGAACTAAGGTTCAAAATTGGATCAAACTCTGAGACCCCACACTACTCCACTAGACTTTCCTTCAAAATGTAAAAGTGCAAATAAGAATGCTACTTATAACACTGGTAGATCAGCTTCACATCTGGTTCCATCCCCAAGTGCCACAACATCCAGACGATTTATACATCCAGCCATCAGGATTAGCGTTGCAGACCATAAGGAATAATTACAGGGCTTTAAAAGGACAAGTATCACAGTAAAAAGGAAATCTGGAAGAAAGAGGCCAATCAGGATGCTGCTCGACAATCCAGATTAGAGGTGGCAGGGACCTGATCTAGGGTGATGACACTAAAAAGGATAATCTCTAATGCAGCAGCAATGGGGTTTGGAGACAAACTGAATGCAAGGAACAAAGAGAAAAAAAATCCAATAGAACCCACCAAAATTTTGGGGGTCTGAGTGGGTCGGGGAGAACAAAGGGCTACTCAGAGATTCAAGGATGTTTTGGGCAGGTTAAATCGGCTTACCAGTTTGTTTAAATTCAGGCCCTTGGAATTTGGGTCCCGCCCAATGGCCCAGAGAAGGCAGTCGACATCTGGAATCGTGGTCATGATGGGTTTCCTACCAGGAACTGAAGTAACCATGGAGACTTCCAAGCCCGAGGAAGTCTTTTTAATTTCCTTGACCTATTGGCAAATAAATGGGTTACTTGTAGGGGAGGGAGGAAGGAAAGCAACGAGGAAATGAAAATACTTCACATTAAAAAAATCCCCACTGAACCCTACACGTGAATGTCACGTGCTGGCACAGTTATTTCTGCTCCAAGGCCACCAACACCAGAACTCCCGGGACCCAAGACTGTTTCTCAGTTGCCCCAAATCATCCAGCCAACAGCCAGAAATGTCAGCTCATGTCACCCTCCTAATGCTTCAGCTTAAAAACAGAGTATCCTAAACGGTACCTTGAAAAACTGTGACAAGATTTAAACTCATAAATCTAAGCACAGGTTTATGCAACTGGAGTATGGGGAAGAGGAAATGGACTATAGCACCACCACTAAGAAACTTCATACTCTACAATCACTGCACCTTCCTGGACATTCAGAAGCAGAATTCGGGGGGGGTCACCAGCGGATCCACACACACAAGTCCCCGTACTGCTGTCCAGAGTGTGGCGTCCTCTGTCGCTCCGCCTACTTCCAGACCCACGTGAAGGAGAACTGCCTGCACTATGCCCGCAAGGTGGGCTACAGGTGGGTGCTGCCCGGCTCGCTGTCCTGCCCGGGGGCTGGTCCTTCTCCTGGCCCAGAACTTGCCGTTGAGCTTCGTCTTCGGAGCCCTGGGCTCCAGCCTAGTCAGACAAGCTGATGGGTGTGTTTTCTAGACACCCAGAGGCGCAAGGGGGAGAAGAATACGGAGTTCAAACAAAATTAAACATGAGCAAATATCTCTTCAGAGGGGAAGGTACAACATTCACTTTGTCAGCTTGGTTTTCT
>NW_006292095.1:10607399-10617072 GCF_000327345.1 Myotis davidii | reverse complement strand
GGGGCGGGGGGCGGCGCAAGAATTAGGTCAGGAGAGCAGAGGCCTTGCACAGTTCAGTGCAGGTTTCAGATGAATCTGATGTTGATCCCACCACAAATCTGGCACTTTCACATTCACAAAGCGTAGTCCCATTTTTTATTTTACTTGATGTGGCCTATGGTGAAAGGGTGAAACTATGGGGGAAATAATCACTTTTACAAGCCTAATGCTCCAGGAAAATTCTGAAATTTAGGCGAGTCCCTGAGGAGTAAAGCACTTTGTAATTCTTTCCATCGCAAAACCCAAAAGGGTGTGCTTTAAAAATAGATTCCCCAGTATTTCCTGAGAAATAAATATACACCTGAAAAATAAGGATGTTCAGTAAGGCATCTAAGCATAAAGAATTAGCTTTAGTTCGAACTGAACTAAATTCAACAACCAGATTTCTAATATTTTATACCTTGGCTTCATTAATACATTAATGAGAAATATAGCATTTTAGAATAAAGAAAAGAATTGGTAGTACTCTAGAAACTGACTAGAAGGAATCAATTGACTGGGGTACACAAGAGTTTCTATTAATAAAACTAATGGGGTGAAGCCAAAAGCACAGAGTGTGATCCATGACAGACGACTGAAGGCTGTAAGCATGCCCTGGCTGGGCCATACCTGCGAGTGCTTCAGGACCTCTATGCCAGCATTCTCCAGCTCTTCCGTGCAGTTGGAACTGATTATTGAATCAAAACTTCTAAGTACCTGTATACAAATAGAGGCAGCAGAGGGATGGTGGTAGGAAAGGAAAAAACTTGATTAAAATTTATGCCACAAATTTGGGAGGGAAATTTTAATATCATCCCCCCTCTTATCTTCATCTTTGTTTGTTTGTTTGTTTTGTTCTGTTGATTCTCACTCAAGAATATATATTTTTCCCATTGATTTTTAGAGAGTGGAAAGGAAGGAGGGAGGGTGGGGAGAGAGAATCATCAATGTGAGAGAGACACATCGATTAATTGCCTCTTCATATTCTCAGAACCAAAGCTCATTAATCTCCCTCCCATATCTATGGAAGCACTTTATTTTTTCTTAATTGAGTTCAGAATATCAAGTTGAGGTGGGAAGATCAGGGAACTGGTTAAGTTATATCTTCGGAGGCATTTACATATTCTTTAACATTGCTGTTACAACAATATTCTCACAGCAATCATTCACTTAGTCTTTGTCAGATGCTATCATTCATTTAAATTATTAGACATGCAGTGAGTGTCTATTTTGGGGATTTACTCTAAAAGGTGCTAGGAGGATATAAATATGGCTATGAGCACCCTCTTCTCCTCTTCCCGCTTCAGTGGAGGAGAAAGACATGCAACTCTTGCAAGCTAACCTGAGGCCAACACTGTAAATCATTCATTCTATCAACACAGGGTTTATTAAGATCTATGTGGAAAACATAAAATATCAGATAAAAGACAGACTAAGAATTAACTTAAAGGATGTACAGATTACAGATAAGGTGGCTCTTGGCAAACAAGCCACTTTTCCAAATGCAGGAGATTAACCATCCTACTGACAAACTGCTGCAGTTTATTCGCTTATTTATGTATTAAATTCAGGCTAGCTATCCCTCTGCTTTCCTCCTTCCTTCCAACTTGCTGGATGCATTCCAGCAATGCAAAATACAACATGACCTATGAAAAACATTCAGGACGTAAATCTCCCGGGGCTTAATTATATGACAAGCATCAAAGCCAAAGAGGACTCTCCTTTGAGCACACGTTGACCAGCATGGTCAGCTTCCCTCATCTCCCTCCATTTGCTCAAATAACCAAGAATTTGAATCATAGCATCTAAGTGGTCTAGAATCTGATAAATCCTATTCCAAAGGCAATAAGTGACTTGCCCAAGTCACACTCTTGTTAGGGGCAGGCAGATTTTGGGCCAGCCCTCCTATTACTGCCCCACACCATGCCTCTGGAAACTCCAATACTGCGCCACAAACCAAAGGTGCTAAGTCACAAGTAATCAAAAAACAGACAAAGCAGCACTTTATCCTCAGTGACAAACAGGGAGGCAGCATTTTAGCAGGAAAAATACTGGCCTGGGCTTCTGAGACTTTAGTTAACTGTCAGTTTCGATATTAATTAGTACTCACAAAACCTCTCTTAGCCTTAAAATGAGGTTAGAGCAAATGACCTATGAGCTTCCTTTATTATTATTTGTTGTGTCTGGTTAAAAAAAAAAGCATAACATTAAATTTACCAACATGACCGTTTGTAAGCATACAGTTCCAAAGTGTTAAGTATATTCCTATTGCTGTGCTGATCTCCAGAGCTTTTTTTCTCTTGAAAAACTGAAACTCTATAGCTATTAAACAATACTCTCCATTTCCTCCTCCCTGCAGCTCCCTGACAACCACCCTTATACTACTTTCTGTGTCTGTGAGTCTGACTACTCAAGATACCCTCACAGAAGTGAAATAATATAGTATTTGTCTTTTTGTGTCTGGTTTATTTCATTTAGCATGCTCCCAAGGCTCATCCACATTGTAACACATCAGAATGCCATGCTTTTTAAGGCTGAATAATATTCCATTATATGTATACTAGAGGCCCGGTGCACAAAAATCCTGCATGAGGGCGGGGGGGGGTCCCTCAGCCTGGCCTGCACCCTCTCCAATTGAGACCCCCTCGGAGGATAACCAGCAGTCGGGTACCCCTCTCACAATCCGGGACCACTGACTCCTAACCTAACCGCTCATCTGCCTGCCTGTCTGACCACCCCTAACCACTCTGCCTGCCTGCCTGATCACCTCTAACCCCTCTGCCTGCCTGCCTGATCACCCCTAACCCATCTGCCTGCCTACCTGATCGCCCCTAACCACTCTCCCAGGCTGGCCTGATCTCCCCTAATTTGCTTTGCCTGCCTGATCGCCCCTAAGCCCTGTGCCTGCCTGACCACCCCAACTGCTCTCTCCTGACCACGTGATCACCCCTAACCACTCTGCATGCCTGCCTGATTAACCCTAACCCCTCTCCCCTGCTGGCCTGATCACCCCTAACTGCTCTGCCTGCCTGCCTGATCGCCCCTAACCCCTCTGCCTGCCTGACCACCCCAACTGCTCTCTCCTGACCACGTGATCACCCCTAACCACTCTGCATGCCTGCCTGATTAACCCTAACCCCTCTCCCCTGCTGGCCTGATCACCCCTAACTGCTCTGCCTGCCTGCCTGATCGCCCCTAATCGCCTCTGCCTCGGCACTGCCACTATGGCTTTGCCGGAAGGACGTCCGAAAGATGTCAGGTCTATCTGGTCTAATTAGTATATTACCCTTTTTATTAGTATAGATAACACTTTGTATTTATCCATTCATCCACCAATGGACACTTGGGTTGCTTCTACCTCTTGGCTATTGCAAATAATGCTGCCATGAATATCCACGTGTAAATATTTTTGATATTTTTCCTTTTAATGCAAAGAACTTAGTTGACTGTTAAAAATCCAATAGTACCTGATCGTATAAAATTGGTTTCCCGTATAAGAAATTAAACTGATCCTGTGTGTTTCCTTCTGAAGGCATTTGATACTATCTAGTACCTCATGATAAAAATACCAGCCAATTTGATAGAATCGAAATCATTATTATCAACCAGCAGCTGGAAGCTGGGAAGGACATAAAGCCTAATTCAATTGGCTTCTATGCAGCCCCACGTGGAACAAAGCAGCCAACCTCCGTAGGCTTTGCACCCTAGTTTTTAATGACAACATAAGAGAAAATTCTCACTGTAGGTTTTGTAAAAGGTTAACATCAAGGAAGGAGAAGGTAAAAGGACGGAACTTACCTTATCGTGTCGTATCATGAGTGATGTCTTGGAGCCCAGGGCAGAGAGGATCCCCGCTATCTCCACGGCGATGTATCCTGCACCAACAATGACGCTGCGGCTGAATGAAAGCACAGGGTCGCGATTTTAAAATAAACTTGTTTTTGAATAATTTTAGGTTTACAGAAAAGTTGAAAAGCTAGTACAGAGATGTCCTGTATACTTCTGCCCAGTTTTTCTCAAAGCTGATATCTTACGTAACCATGGCACAGTTATCAAAACAATGGTACAATTTGAATGAATTCATTTAAATTTATTTATTGCTAGCAATGCAAGTTTAAGAAATGATTTTAAAATGTTTAATGCAAAACAAAAAAAATAAAATGTTTAATGCACATTTATATAATCCAATGGCTCTGAGAGTGAGTCCAGGTTGAATTATATCATCCAACAAACAAGACGAGTCATGACCATACGTGTCACATCATTCAACCCTAAAACCAAACAGCACAGGGTGGATCACGAGGCGAAAAAGGCTGCTCTGTAACCCGTTTCCATGCTCCACAGACAGCAAGTCTAAAGAGGCTGTTTGCTTGTCTCAAAGTCAAAAGACTGCCTGGTCTGCGTATCTCAACAGGACACCTTCACGGCAGCGTGAAACTGCAAAGAAACCCTCTGGTCCCACATCCACTGTGGCTCCAGGTGAATTAAGGTAAAGGTGTGGCCATGACTTGTTAGTCACCCTCGCCCCCCTCCATGAAGGCCTTTATAAAAGCACAGGATTAAGACCTCAAACTGGATTGGCAGCACCGGCTCTGGGAGCAGCGGAGTTGAGCTGCTGACTCAGGAGTGGGTGTTACTTGGAAGGAGATAAAGTCCCTGCACTAAAGGGTCCCTTCTCCGGTGCCTGGGTGTTGCCTCTTTTCATGAGTGAAGGGAGGATCCCTCTAACTTAGAAAGTCTGCCACTGGGAGCTTCTGCAAATTAGAGAAAATATCTTCCTCCTTATATTTTTCCTCTCCGTGTATCTGAACCCATGACAGACATTTATGTACTAAGGTTATTTGGACAAACACATAGAAAGCGCGATTTCGGAAAATCTATTTTTGTGAGACTGACAGAGCCTTCATTTGTGCACCAGCTGCTCTGAACACCAGAAGCAGGTGTTGAGACACATTAGCGATTGATGCTGTATCAGGCTGAAGCCAGAAGATAGTTTCAGGGCTTTACTATCCTTCAGAACCATCCTGTGCTTGACTCTGGTTCTTAAATTTCTGCAATGGATTCTGACCAAAGACAGGAAAGACCTGAGTTACTTATTGAGGGGTATGAGTGAATGAGATACCCAATGCCATAAAAAGAGAAGACAGGAGAAGAGAACCAGGAAAGCCAGTGTTTAAGGCTGGGGGTGGAAGGGGCGAGTGTCAGAGGAGAGCCTGAGGGAGCATGAACACCGAGGTCAGGAAGGACACCAGCTTACCCAGGCAATTCTTCCAGCTGAAAGAATCCATCACTGGTTATTCCCAAGCTGGCACCTAGGACAGTGAAATATGGATCACACAGACTGAGCCTTCTCTTGGAAAATAATCACAACATCTTACACAAGAACCGATACTCTCTTAGCCATCATGCTCTCTGTTTTGACAAGTTTTTAAAAGTCCTCACTTGGGAAGCTGCCAACCAAGTCTTCCCCTGGTAGACATTTTTTCAAAAAAATTTTTTTATTGATTTTTTACAAAGAGGAAGGGAGAGGGACAGAGAGCCAGAAACATCCATGAGAGAGAAACATCGATCAGCTGCCTCCTGCACACCCCATACTGGGGATGTGCCCGCAACCAAGGTACATGCCCTTGACCGGAATCGAACCTGGGACTCTTCAGTCCACAGGCCTACGCTCTAGCCACTGAGCCAAACCGGTCAGGGCCCTGGTAGACATTTTTTTCCCTCCCTCTAGAAATAAGAGCAGTGATGACCAAATAACTATGAAATTTCTCTGTGAAACCAACATTTGCTCAGCTCTTAAGAGTAGACTCCGCTGGCTCTGCTTCACTCTCCCACCCTCCAATTACCTCCCCCTGGCTGTTATTCACAAGCATTTGCCTCTGGGAGACTCACCCGGGACCTGGCTCTCCAGAGGATGTGAGGGCACGCCACCTGTTGCAATCAGGATGTGAGGAGCAGTGTACTTTTCCCCACGGACCTCTACAGTGGGCCTGGGGTCACCGGTGAACGCTGCGTAGCCAGTGATGATTTCTATCTTGGCCTGGAGAGGAACCGTGACATGAAAATGTTCGTAAGCTAAAACAAAAACATCTGCTGCCCTTATCAGAGCTTTCCCTTCTCCACTGAGGATTCTGAATTTGGGTTTGCTGAGGCCAAGACAACTTTCAATGTTCGAGTTTCTACAGAACTTCTGTTTAACTGATACTTAGGTAAGGGGATTGCCATTCGATGCTGGAAATGTACAAGTAAGAAGAAATAAAGGTGCTGTTTTTGGCCAGAGACCAAAAGGAATATGCAAGTCACCCCCACAAGGAAAAAGATATTTTTGTCTCCAAAACTTGAGGGGAAAAGTCTCACTTGCAATGGAAACACCATGAAGAATGATGTTGTCGGAGGAGGAACAGAGGGCTAAGAGAGAAAAAAGGATAGCGGCAAAGGGAGCAGAGGCGAAAGAGAAATACTCAGGCCAAGGCAGGAAAATGCGATGTTTCAGGTTTTCTTAAACAAAATGGGGAGAACACCGCCAATTTACATGACAATGAAGGTCCAGGCTAGAAATGCTAAGAACGCAAACCCTCACTTGCTCATACTGTGCCAGGGCCTCCATTTGGGGATTGGAGATTGCCAGCAAGCTTCTGCCAGCTATGATGCATGTATTGGCATGCAAATGTGGGCAGTTACAAGGATAATGGCATTATGCAAACAGGATTACAGAAGAGAATGTTGGAACATTTTAGAACATGCTTGATTCTTAATTGAGTTATTGCCTCTTTTGCAATCACCCCTCCAGGCCTGCTCTGCACGTGCCCTGCTTAATCAGGATGAATCAAGATCAATGCCAAAAGCCGCAAACCTCCACAAAATCCTTCCTACAGGAGGTAATAATTTCTTAGGGGGTGCTAGCCAAAAAGGGGTATGCATCAAATGGCAATAATCTAGACCAGTGATGGCGAACCTATGACATGCGTGTCAGAGGTGACATGCGAACTCATTTTTTTGGTTGATTTTTCTTTGTTAAATGGCATTTAAATATATAAAATAAATATCAAAAATATAAATCTTTGTTTTACTATGGTTGCAAAGATCAAAAAATTTCTATATGTGACACGGCACCAGAGTTAAGTTAGGGTTTTTTAAAATGCTGACATGCCGAGCTCAAAAGGATCTCCATCACTGATCTAGACAATAGTTTGGAGGAAGAACTGATGAAATTTTTACTTTCATTTCCTAGGGTATTTGACAGAAAGTTTCCTTTCCTATTCAGAATTCCTTCTCCATAACGTCAGGGTAAGTTATACGGCACACCAAGATTTGTGAGTATTAAAAAATGCTGTTTCTTGAGTGATTTTTCTATCACTTTTGCACTTTAGCTAGCTCCACTTTTTAATAAAATCTGATGTGGGTGTTTTAGTATAACAACTATTATCTCAACTCATGTCTAATAGACTTAAAATGTCTTGTCATCAGTGTCTAGGGGACTGAAGGCCCCAAATATTTTCCCATTGAATTGGGGATTAAGGTCAGAAAATACATCATCCAAAAAGAAACCCAAAGAATGATATGAATCAACATAAAAATGTCTGCGGTTAGCCATCTGTAGAAGTAACTCACACTAAAATTGGCTTATCAACAATCTACTAATGAGATTACAGTGGCCTGAGTATCATCAAGAATCTTCTGATCTAGCTTGGCCCGTGTGGCTCAGCAGTTGAGCACTGACCCAAGAACCAAGAGGTTTGGGGTCAGGGCACATGCCTTTGTTGTGGGCTCAGTCCATCAATAGCGGGTGTGCAGGAGGCAGCCGATCGGTGATGTTCCTCTCTCATTGATGTTTCTATCTCTCTATCTTTCTCCCTTCCTCTTGCTCTAAAAATCAATAAAAAACATATTTTTTTAAAAAAAGAATCCTCTAATCTAAATATAACCTGTTACATTCAAATCTTAGAAACCGCAAAGTGAGAGCAAAAAGGCAAATGAAGGGTGATGAGATATATGCCGTCAAGAAAGAGTCGATGATGCAAAAGTTGTCCATGTCCCTGACACAGTCCCAGTGGGAGAGGTATGATATCTAAGCAGTAAGACGGGAAAAGCCTCAGGATAGCCAAGGACAACAGGTATTTGCTAAAGGCAAACCCGTCTTTGCCCAATTTCCTTGATGAGATTTCATTCACAGAAAAAGAAACCTTCTGGACCATACCTTGGACCACTGAGTAGATTTAGCCACCAAGGATGAGGATGCTCTGAGCAAATAACAATGGCACGTTTCCACCCACATCATGCTCCTGACTTTAATTAATAAACTGGCATATTCAGTCTCTGATGGGCTTGGCTTCTGGCACAAACTGGAGAGCCAGGTCTACTCGAGATACAGCCATCAGGTGAGACCTGGTCTCCCAACTTTGACACGCCTCTCTGTAGAAAAGAGACTGGCCTACCCAGTGAGAGGCTTTCTCTGACAGGTCCACCTCAGAATCGTTAATCACCAGAGAAGTAACAAAAACAATGAGAGAGACGGGCCATGGCTATGCTTCAGTCTGGCCGGACCTGTTAGCATACTCAAGCAACAAACCGCAACTTCTCAAAGTTCCAAGCCCAGCATACTCACCTTGGTTAGATTATTTTCATAGATGGTGTTCAGGCGGCTCACATAGGCATCCCGTTTTTCCTTTATCACCCTGCAGTGAAACCTGAGTCAGTGCTGAGAAAGAGGATTCTCCTCCTTCAGTTAGTAACTAGGGCATCTGTCCCTGAATCACACACCCTCAGTACAAACCCCGTGAGTCAATGTCTCTAAAGACAGCCACCCCTCCCTGTGTCCATCTGCTGTCCCCGATGTGGAGAACCCCTATTCTACTCCGTGGAGAATGTTCAGTTGTCATCCACGGTATATAGATAACATTTTTCTTTGCACAGAAGACAAAGGTAGCTACTTTGGCACAGTACCTAGCATGGTAGCAATAAGAGCTTATTGGAACTAAATGGTCGACTGCATCTAAGGGAATAAATAATCTTCAAATCACACTTGCCACTCAATATCTGTTAAATGAATGAATTTGCTAAATATTTTTAAAAATTTGATGGCTTCAAAAAGTTTATGGCAGCTCCTTAAAAAAATTTAAACACAAAATTGCCACATGACCCAGCAATTCCACTTCTAGGTATTGACCCAAAATAACTGAAGGCACGAACTTGTAGGCCAATGTTCATAGCATGATTACTCACAATAGACAAAAGGTAGAAAATCCAAAAGCCCATTGAAAAATGAATGGAGAAACAAAATATGGTATACAAATATAAAATAATACCATTCAGCCTTTAAAAGGATTGAAATTCTGACACAGGCACAAGGATAAACTTTGAAAACATCATGCTAAGAAAAATAAGCCAGGCATAAGAGGACAAACATTGTACAAAGTACCTAGAACAGGGGTGGGCAACCCCTGGCATGCACGCCAAACATGGCACGCCAGTAACTTTTGCTGGCACGCGAAACCCTCTCTTATAATCTTCCATTTACAATTTTTTTCTTAATATCGACTTTTTGATTTTTCAGATAAATTCAGTGTAGGTGCATCTTAGATAAATAAATAATTTTACATAACAAGTTATTTTAAAGACCAGAGACATGGATTGATGAGAGAGAGGGAAGAGCAAT
>NW_006292095.1:10600798-10607356 GCF_000327345.1 Myotis davidii | reverse complement strand
CACGCAGAAGAATTTTGAGTCAGAGATTTTGCTGGTTTTGGCACGCACTCACAAAAAGGTTGCCCACCCCTGACCTAGAATATGCAAAGTAGAAAGTAGAACAGAGATACCAGGGGCTGGGAGGAGGGGAGATGAGGTATTGTTTATTTATTTTTTATTTTTTTAAAATACATTTTATTCATTTTTTTAGAGAGAAGGGAGAGAAACAGAGAGTTAGAAACATCGATCAGCTGCCTCCTGCACACCCCTACTGGGGATGTGCCCGCAACCAAGGTACATGCCCTTGACTGGAATCGAACCTGGGACCCTTCACTCCGCAGGCCGACTCTATCCACTGAGCCAAACCGGTCAGGGCAGATGAGGTATTGTTTAATGGGTACACTGAACAACACTGTTTCTGCTTGGAATGATGGAAAAGTTCCGGAAATGGATAGTGATAATGGTTGTACAACACCATGAATATGCTTAATGCTACTGAATTGACAACCTAACCCATTATACGCCACGAGCATCTGTAGACGCAAGCAGCAGACCTTCCCCACACGCCACGTGCATCTATAAAAAAAAAAGTTTTCCCTAAGTGGCAGCCCAGACCAACTTTAAAATCATTTTTCGTGAGAATTTTCAGCTGAAAATATTCAAGAACACCTGCACTGTGAGTAATATATTAATTTTTATAATATTCATTGCAAATTGATTTTTTACATTAAATTCAAAATATCGTGGTGTGTAGGAATGGTTTCCGTTTTAGACATATGGCAATTAACTGGTTAAAAATGGCTAAAACAGACATTTGATGTTGTGTGTCTGTATATGCACATATTTAATGTATACAGCTTGATGAATATAGAGATAAGTACACACCCATGAAACCCTCATCACAATTAAAGCCATAAATATCTCCATTACCTCCAAAAGCTTGTAATATATATTTTACCACAATATAGCCCCCGAAAAAGTTTGTGGAACATTTAATTCTGAAAGAAAAATACTTATATTTGTAAAAAGAACCCTCTGAGAATGAACACTTACCGCCAATTGAATTTACCATTACAGCTCTGAAATTAAGTTCTCTTTTGTATATATACTTTTTTGTATATATCACTTTTTTTTTCTTAATTGATTTCAGAGAGGAAGGGAGAGGGAGAGATAGAAACATCAATGGTGATAGAGAATTATTGCTTGGCTGCCTCCTGCACACTCCGCACTGGGGATCAAACCCGAAACCCATGAATGTGCCCTGACCAGGAATTGAACTGTGACCTCCTGGTTCATAGGTTGACAACCACTGAGTCATGCCCGGGCTTACCATCTCTTTTTAAGCTTGAGATTTCTTTAAGCCCTGACTTTTGTGATTAGTTCCAGGAAATGGAATTGCATCTGTAACTTTACAGTACAGTGATTTGGAAGGAAACTATTAGGTAAAGATGAAGACTGAAAACTTTAAGAGAATGCATTCCTGTTATGTTTTCAGTAACTATAAACATGCCCTTGTAAGAACATATGCGATCAGACACCTGGAACTCAAAGGTTCAATGCATCTCTTGCAGAATGTAGCCTACAAGCTGTAGAAGCCTTTTAAATGCCAACTGATCCTCGTGATAACTGAATTCAAATTGGCATCCGGAACTCTTGAGGACAGCCAAACTACCATTTTTCTTGGCCAGACAAGTCTTAATTCCACTTTTGATAAGCCTTAAGATTCCTTGTTTGCACCTTTCTCCCTTTATGCCTGCCTAAAGATGAATGAATTGATGACTACTGGATTCTGTTTCCTCTACTGAGGTGAAATTCATGTAATATAGAATGAACCATTTTATCTGCTACATTCTTTTAAAAATATTTTTATTGTTTTGTTTTGTTTTTAGAGAGAGGAGGGTGGGGGGAGAAACATCAATTAATTGCTTCCCATATGCAACCCAACCAGGGACTGAATCCATAACCTAGGTATGTGCCCTGACCGGGAACTGAACCAGAGACCTTTCGGTGCACAGGGTGACACTCAACCAACTGAGCCACACTGGCCAGGGCTATCTGTCTTTATCTTAAATAATGCATATGAAAAATTTATCAATACCACAAATAAATTAATGTTATTTTAAGACACATCACTAAACCTCATATTATCCCGAGGTACCATATTTATTTACTTCCAGTTTATAGTTTGTACGGTGTTATAGCATCTAACCCTCTGGAGAGGGTGCCTCTGTCTGAACTGCATTTGCTTTTAGACCAGCGATGGCGAACCTTTTGAGCTCGGCGTGTCAGCATTTTGAAAAACCCTAACTTAACTCTGGTGCCGTGTCACATATAGAAATTTTTTGATCTTTGCAACCATAGTAAAACAAAGATTTATATTTTTGATATTTATTTTATATATTTAAATGCCATTTAACAAAGAAAAATCAACCAAAAAAATGAGTTCGCGTGTCACCTCTGACACGCGTGTCATAGGTTCGTCATCACTGTTTTAGACTGAGACCTGATCGGGGCAGCAGCAGGCCCATCCGTCCAGTTCCTTCTCTGCTGTTGCTTCGCTCTACCCTGTGAGGGGCAGTTACTCTAGGCGCCAGCCTGCTCTACAGAACAAGAGGTAACTACCCATTGATCTTCAAGAATGCGAAAGCATTTTGAAATCAGTAGACCCCTACAAAAATATAAGGCCACTATCTGGTACATGTGATCAGAATAGAAGGGTAAGTGAAATATATGGGAATAAAATATTACAAATTCAGTCCACTATGCAGTATCAGTCCAGACGGTATTTTAAAATAATGAGGTAGCACCAATCAATAGCAGATTTACTACCATAATTGGGTTAAACTACATATAACTAATTTACATAATCCATATATCCATAATTGCATGATTCCAAGTAAAACAGATTCCAAAATCTAAGACAAAAAGGAAAGAACATTTTTGAGGAAAAATGTACCACAGAAAACAAGAAATTTTCCTAAGACAGAAAAAAAACCCTCCCTATACTAGAAAACATATTACAGAAAACCTTTCTGGAATAAAACTCAAGCCTGTGTCACTGACGAGATTAGGGTATTTGCTAATTTAACATGTAATCTCAGCCCTGGTCGATATGGCTCAATTGGTTGGGCATCATCCCATGCACCAAAGAGGTCGCAGGTTGGATTCCTGGTCAGGGCACATGCCCGGGTTGTGGGCTGGATCCCAAGTAGGGGGTGTGCAGGAGGCAGCCAATCCATCGATGTATGTTTCTCTTTCTCTCTCCCTTTCCCTTCCTCTCTCTAAAAATCAACAAAATTTAAAAAAAAATAATCATAATAAAAAATGTAATCTCAGTAACAAAATGTTGTAAGTTTAGGATTACAACATGTTTTAAAATTGCATTCAAATGTGGAATAAAATAATTAGCAAGTATAAGCAAGAGTCAGCTTTGGAAATCAGAGCTGTCATTTTTTCCTTTGTCACAGGCAAGGATGAGTTCATTCAAGGTAACCTGCACTATAGCTACTAGCACCAGCTATCACTACAGTGGTAAAGAGAATCCATGAGGCTACAGAATGGAAAACTTAAGAAACTTTCACTCAAGAATCTGGTTTGCCAGCTGGGTCTCCATATTGAGAAAAAGCTAACCTGTCCTAATTACTAAACCCAGATATAACCTCACTCACACTAAACTGATAAATCAATATTATCATTTTATAAAACAATTTCTTTTGATGTCAGTTAATCAATTCACTCCTGAGTAAATCAATATACCTGAATTTCTGGAATAGCAAAGACGGGGCTAGGACCCAAGTACACAGTAACTCCATCAATAGACTACTTACCATAAAGGTATCCAAATACTAAGAAATGCCATTGTTGCCCTGACCAGTTTGGCTCAGTGTTTAGAGCATTGGCCCACATACCAGAAGGGTTTTGGGTCTGATCACTGGCCCTGGTTGGGGCATATGTGGGAGGCAACCAATTGATATGTCTCTCTCACATTGATGTTTGTGTCCCCCGCCCCCCCCTTCCATTCTCTCTCAGAAAAGCAATGGAAAAAATATCCTCGGGTGAGGGTTAACAAACAATAACAACAAATAAAAAGTGCCATCAAGTAACTTGAGAAATCAATCTTAGAGTTGACATAAGATACCCAAAGTCACGTGACTCATGATTTTAATATGGGCGATGTACAGAGAAATCAATGTCTGTGCTTAAAAACAAAAACTCGCACCTATGAAATGAAACAAATAAAAACATCTGACAATCTTGACATGTCTCTCCAGGAGAAAAACTTCTATTTTCCCTGGGAAAAAACTAATTCAGCGATGCACCGGGGCAGGTGAGAGACCAGATGGCTTGAGACAAACACCCCACCTCTGCACCGTCACCCCATGATTCCAGGCAGTTAACTAGAGCCATGTGTGGGAGGAGCACCCACCCACCACCATCGGCCACTTGGTCTTGGTCAGATCAGCACTTGGGCTGGGAGTTGGGTATAAACTTTTTATTTCCTGGCTGGATCTCCCTAAGAAACAGTTACCTTGTGCAGATGAATACTGCATTTCTTTTATGCCGTGATTATATATGTTTTGTTGGTCACTGTTCCTTATAAAGTTTGATAGTAGACACTGTGTTCCATTCCTGGTTACCTCCCCACTGTGCCCTCACAGGAATTTTTTTACTCTGTCACCCTGTGGTGAACACTTACTACATGGCAAGGTCCAGGATGAATTTCTTTTGCATGCAGGATGCAATTAGCGTGCAGGAGCTCATTATTTCTGTGGTTATCTGCCCAGGAGCACCTCCCTCCCCCAGGCTCCCCTGCAGGGATAGCTCAGCCCTGGCCAAGACAACCTAAAGCAATCTGCAGAGACAGTGCTGGGTGGGACATAGTCCGAGAGCCATCATGTGGCCATGAGGCAGAGGGGTTATTATTGCTTGTACGCCCAAGATATCAGAATGGAAAGAAGCCAGGGTGCTTTCAGATTTCCTTAAGTACTAAGCCAATCTCAGAAAGTGCCTCTCTCCCAGCTTCTTGTTTTTCCTTCCAGCTTTCTTAGTAAGTGATATTAAAAAACAAAACAAACAAACACTAGCCTATTGTTTAAGCCACTTTTAGTTGGTTTCTCAGTTATTTTTTGCAGAAAGAATTTTCACTGAAACATTTGGCAATAACCTTATCCTGATCATGATTTACCAAACATGTAAAAGGAGGGTGGAAGGAATAAGAAATAAAAATTCTACCTTTTTGGGGAGGGTGGGAAGAAGGGGTAAGAGATCAACCAAAGGACTTGTCTGCATGCATATAAGCGTAACCAATGGACACAGACAGGAGGGGGGTGAGGGCATGTGCTGGGGGTGGGCGCGGGCAGGGAGAGGTCAATGGGGGAAAACGAAGACATATGTAATACTTTCAACAATAAAGAATTTTTTAAAAAATCCTACCTTTTTGGGGACACATCCGACATTTACCTAGGAAAAAAATTAAAAGGACATATTTTAATAATATTAAACTCAATACAAAACAAACCTGCAAGAAATGAACCCCAAGCATCAACCCAGGAGACTTACTTGAGTTCCAAGTCTTAATCTACAATTATTTAATTTTTTCCAGTGTAGAGCATATGAACATTACTTTTCTTATGTCATGAGGGAGAGAATTTTACTCATCAGCATTTTTTCAAGAAAAGCAGAAGGGGGCGGAGGGGAACAATTCCATTTGCAGGCGCCATGCACTCGGCGACAGTACAGGCTCGGAGATGGCAGAAGCCTGGGCTTGCGCACAACCCAGAGGGAAGCAGAAGAGAAATAGGTCGGAAGTGAGAGGACCTACCAGCTGGATAATCTCAGCAGCTGTTCTAGAGGATTTCTGGGCCCCTGGAGTATCATGGGTAAAAAACCCAGACTGTCCCCTTTGAGAAAACCCCTGGTGGAAATCTACATTATTTTTCAGGACCAAAGGATGATAATCAAGCATTAAGGGTCATCTATGCTATTAAGTCTTACATACTTACTAGAAACAGATCATAAATTTGATTCTCAGAATTCTAGCAGCCAACACACAAGAAAAAGCACAAATACTTGTAAGACTTCTTGTAAAAAAAAAACAACAAAAAACTAATTGTTTAAGAAAATAGCTATCCATGCCCATTAGACGAGAGATAAGTTACTCCCAAGGGTTCTTGTAAACAAGCTGTGATATATGCTTACACACAAACTTTTGTTTATATCTGTGTACTTCCTTTTGATCACATCCTAAAAGTAATAACTTTTTTTTAACCTGGGTTAAGAACAAGATTGATTAAAACTGCCTTGAAAGCCATTTTGATCAGACTGGCTATCATCAACAAATCAACGAACGACAAGTGCTAGAGAGGATGTGGAGAAAAAGGAACACTCATGCACTGCTGGTGGGAATGCAGACTGGTGCAGCCACTATGAAAGACAGTATGGAGTTTCCTCAAAAAGCTACAAATGGAACTCCCATTTGACCCTGTGATCCCACGTCTAGGAATATATCCCAAGAAACCAGAAACACCAATCAGAAAGGATATATGCACCCCTATGTTCATAGCAGCACATTTTATATTA
>NW_006292095.1:10594890-10600631 GCF_000327345.1 Myotis davidii | reverse complement strand
GGGGTGGGGGGGGGAGATGGAGAAAGAAAGCCATTTTGTTTTTCAGGATTGTTTGCAAAAGGGTACTTGATGCAAAGTCCCAACAAATCAGCCTACATGAATACAAACAATCGACTGTGCAAACTGTTTCTCAGGCTTCTTCAAAACCCCCCCTCTCCTGCCAGCCTCTCCAGCAGAGTGGCACTATGATCAAGAAAGGCCTTTGTTAGGTATAAACTTCCAGTTATGAGATAAGTAAGTCCTGGGGATGTGGGGTACAGCATGGTGACTCTACTAGAAAATACAATATTGTGTATTTGGAATTGCTAAGAGTATAGACCAGTGATGGCGAACCTTTTGAGCTCGGCGTGTCAGCATTTTGAAAAACCCTAACTTAACTCTGGTGCCGTGTCACATATAGAAATTTTTTGATCTTTGCAACCATAGTAAAAAAATTTATATTTTTGATATTTATTTTATATATTTAAATGCCATTTAACAAAGAAAAATCAACCAAAAAAATGAGTTCGCGTGTCACCTCTGACACGCGTGTCATAGGTTCGCCATCACTGGTATAGGCAGTGAAGTTCTCATCACAAGAAAAAAAATTTTGTGATTGCATATGGTGATGGATGTTAACTAGCCTTGTGATTATTTTCAATATACCGAATCATTATGTTGTACACCTGAAACTAACATAAGGCTACATGACAATTATAGCTTAATTAAAACAAAAAACAAAAAAACCTGATCAAGTAGCACAACTGGTAGAGCATTGTTCCAATATGCCAAGGTGGCGGGTTTGATCCTGGTCAGGACACATAACAAGAATCAACCAGTGGGGGGTGGAGGGCTGGGGGTGGGGAGAATCAACTAGTGAATGCATAAATAAGTGGAACAACAAATCGATGTTTCTCTCTCTCTCTCTCTCTCTCTCTCTCATCTTTTCTCTAAAATCGATAAATTTTCAAAAATTAAAAAAAAAAAATTTAAAAAGCGTTTTTTGTCCTGGTGATCAACTCTTACCACCTAAGTCTATTTGGGGAGCACTGCACACCTATCCCAGGCTACCTGCCTACTCTTTATTGCAGACTCAGTACACTCAGCAAGAATACCTGGACATGCTCCCACAGGCCCCGGGGCAAAGGGTGAGCAGTACATCACAAAGAACTCTTCCTCAAGCGGACTCCTCCCACGTCTGTGTAGGCGGAGAACCGAACCACAAAGACAAAGCTCCCAGAAGGCTCTAATTCACCTTGACTTTGGGCACTCCTTGTACTTCTCCACGGTACACATTTGATCATGAGGAAAGCATTACATTTAGCTTTGGGGAGACTCCAAAAACTGAATTCAAATACCGTCTCATGTGTTTTTCTGCCTTCAGAAATGACTGAATTAATCACAGTGGGCAGCAAGAGATTACTTATCTGTAATTGAATTCTAAGGAAAAAAATTGAGGATTTCTTTCAGTTTCCTACTTTTTACATCTAACCTAACACTCTACTACAACATTTTTTTTGGCTGATCCAGAAAAATAAATATTAATTTAAGAGAGAAATCATGTTATTAGAAAACTAATGTCTTGTTGACCTAGCAGCAGTCGGCAAACTCATTAGTCAACAGAGCCAAATATCAACAATACAACGATTGAAATTTCTTTTGAGAGCCAAATTTTTTAAACTTAAATTATATAGATAGGTACATTGTTATTAACTTAATTAGGGTACTCCTAAGGCTTAGGAAGAGCCACACTCAAGGGGCCAAAGAGCCGCATGTGGCTCGCGAGCCGCAGTTTGCCGACCACTGATAGTGTATCCAGTAGAAGTTTAGCAGCAGTTCTGGCCTGTGTGACCTAAAGAAAATCAGACTACGCCACCCCAAAATATGCCACTTTGGAATAAGGATTATTTTGAGCTGAAGACAAGAAACAGTCAACAAGAAGGAACTCTTTGCCCTCCTCCTTTCTGCTTAAAATCAGGGCATAGATTTCCCTGTGTAATGGTGCCCCCCACTCCTCTCCTGAACCAGAAAGAGAACAACCCTTATCAGTGGAGATGAAAGGATAGCACTGAGATGAATCTGTACTAAAAAACATTAATAAAGGAACCCTTATCTTCCATTAGTTTCCCCCATACATTTGTCTTCCCATAATTTACCCCCCTCAGAAGCCCCAATCCCCCCTTTCCTTTGTCTAGTCTCTTCTCCACAACTTACTACCCTCTGTTAAGTTGGTATTAAGCTCAGAGGCCTAACTACTTCCTTGTTTCTCCCCACTTCTTTTCTATAATGCTCAATGGGCATATGAAATGGACCTTTTCTCCTGCTCATCTATTATCAGTTTAATGTGTAGGTCCCAGTTACTGAACCTAGGAGGGTAGAGGAAATATTTTCCCTCCCCCGCTACAGAACACAACATGGGACAGTCATTTCATATCTGAGCTTCTTAACAGCTTAAAGTCATAAATTCTATCAAAGAACAGTGAACTCTTCCCATACACCAACACATCAGTCATCTTGAAAACACAGGTGTCTTACTGGATATATGGAGGGGAGGAGGATGGGACACTTTATAAAGTATATGATTGTCTCACGACTATGCTGCACACCTAAAACTAACCCAAAATAGTATTAAATGTGAATTGTAATTGAAAAATTTTTAAAAATTCACAAAACAAAAATTAAATTTAAAAGTTGAGCTTATAGTAAAAAAAAGAAAGAAAATATAGGTCTCCTTCCCGAAAGGATCTACTCCATCACATCACAGAAAGAACAAAAGGCCTCTGGCAAAGGAAGACTGAAGAGGAGCCAGAAAATCTCATCATATAGACACCCTGGAGAGCATCTAAGCTGGTTTCTTTGGAAGCATGAAATTAGGAAACTATGCAACGAATGACTCCAGGACCAAATTCATTAGCATCTGACTCCCATAATTATAAAGGATTCACCAGATTCATTCTTTAAAAAAAAAAAAAGTTTTTGTTATTTTAGAGAGAGAGAAAGGGTGAGGGGGAGAGAGAGAAACATCAATGAGAGGGAGAAATATCAATCAGCAGCCTCCTGCACACCCATCGGCTTCCCTCCAGACCTACTAAATCAGGAACTCTGGGGTAGAGACCCATATGGTAGATCTTTTATCAAGTGTTTTCAGAGTAAACGATGTCTGGTTCCTAAGAAGTAAGAGTAAGAAGTTTCCTCCTCTGTAATTGAGAACAATGCTTGAAAACGTTCATCAAGTGATAATGACACCAACCAATTACACCAAAGCCATGGTTTCTAGTGGCTGGGCTGCCAGTTCCACAGGTTATGCTCTGTGTGGTTTGTTTCCAACAATATCTTAACTGACGCTCAATTTGTTTGTCGGTAAAGTGAGGGTCCTGGACTAAATGCCTATAAGAATCTGTGCGAGTCCAATCTTAACGACATGAAAACAACAGGGCCCATGTAATGTTTCATAAAGCTAAAAAAGTATTCAATTTACAGGGCTATCCTTTCCTTGAAATTAGAAGCTTGATTCCCGGTGGGGGACGTGCAGGACACAGCCAGATTGATGTTTCTCTCTCTCCCCCTCTCTCTAAAATAAATAAGTAAAAATTTATATTTTTTTAAAAAAACTTTCTTAATAAAAATGATAGTGATAGGCCCTCCTACCATGTGAGAACACAGGAGAGAGGGCCATCGATGAGTCAGGAAGTTGATACCTTATTTTTTTTTTTCAAATTAAATCTTTGCTGCCTATTGTTGTTGTTTTTTTTTAATGTTTTTATGGAAAGGGGGAGGAGAGCAAGAGAGCTAGAGCAAAAGAGAAAGAGAGAGAGAGAGAGAAGAAAGAGAAACATCAATTGATTGCTTCCCATAGGTGCCCTGACTGGGATCGAACCCATGATCCTTTGGTGCACAGGCCAAAGCTCCAACTAACTGACCCCCCCACACACACCCCTCCCAGCTAGGGCTCTGCTGGCACCTTGATCTTGGACTTGCAAGTCTGCAGAACTAAATGTTTATAAGACAAAAGACAAAAAATGATAGCGATATAATTTTTAACAGTAACTACTCTAAAAAATGTAAGTAAAAAAAACATTTTAGCCGAAACCGGTCTGGCTCCGTGGATAGAGTGTCGGCCTTCGGACTGAAGGATCCCAGGTTCAATTCCGGTCAAGGGCATGTACCTTGGTTGCGGGCATATCCCCAGTGGGGAGTGTGCAGGAGGCAGCTGATCGATGTTTCTAACTCTCTATCTCTCTCCCTTCCTCTCTGTAAAAAATCAATAAAATATATTTTTTAAAAAAAAACATTTTAGGTCAGCAAGCGTATGTGAGTACTTCCATTTTTATAACAACTATAGTCAGAACGGATCGGGGAATCTCTGAAGTCCCTTCCAGCTCTATCACTCCATGAATCTACTAAGTTTTCATGGAGAAGCATGAAACAAACCCCTAAAAACAAAACCTTGCATTTTTAAAAATTTGTTACCAAACTACTGCATGGAAAATATAGGAACTACAGATAACTACAATGTTTAGTAAAAAGTGTATTTTATTTAGGAAAAAACTGGCTGGAGAGTCAATAGTAAAGAAAATTCTACTTGCCTACCACAAAACCACTGCTATGGCGCTCTCCTACTCAAACCCTCCCACAGTTCACAGGGCTTCTGAGACAGGTTAGTAAGCCAGGACAAGTGGAACAAGGAAACTGAGACAGACAGTTAAACGGCCAATAGTTTAGTATCAGGTAAATTGCAAAACCCTTCCTTCCCTAATCAAGAACACTTACGACAAAGAATTTAAGAAAAATGATGTGAAGATGGCAGCAGAGGTAGGAGCAATACAAGGTCAGGAACCAAGGAATGTGGGAAGCCTCTAGAAGCTGGAAAAGGCTGGGAAATGGCCTCTTCCCTAGAACCACCAGGAAGAACAAGCCTTTGATTTTATCTGGGCAAGAGCCATTTGGACTTCGGACTTCCGGGACGAAATCACACCTCAAAGCCTCACCCACCTGTTACGGGCGAAGTGACTGACTCACCACGGCATCTAGTCAGTCATCCTGGGACCTGGAGAAGGAGAAAAGGCAAGGACCTCAGGAGCACCCCAAAAGGCACACTTACAGTATCATTTTTTTAAAATGGTCTTTTCTTTCTTTCTTTCAATATATTTTGATTGATTTCAGAGAGGAAGGGAGAGGGAGAGAGAGATAGAAACATCAATGATGAGAAAGAATCATTGATCGGCTGCCTCCTGCACGCCGCCTACTGGGGATCAAGCCCACAACCTGGGCATATGCCCTTAACTGGACTCAAACCCGGGACCCTTCAGTCCACAGGCTGATGCTCTATCCACTGAGCCGAACCAGTGAGGGCCTTATAGTATCATTTATATGTAGGTGCAATATGGAACTGCTTAACATTTTCCTTTGATTTCCTGATTAGCGGGAATGGTTTCTAAATTAAAGAGTGTACGGGGGGTGGGGGTGGGGGAGCATAAATGGTTTACACTTCTCCTCTGCAACCAGGGGCGTAAATGGCTTAAATCACCCTATTCAGGGAGATAGATAACAGAAAAGCAATTAGTGCCATCTGTACCAACAACACCCTAAGGATGGATGAAGTCAGGGGAATAAATCTCATTTTGGTGCATCAGCATAAAGCTGATGAATATTCTGTTGAGATCCTCCCCTAAAATACTAGCCTTTAAAACCCTCAAGAACAAGGACCAAGACCTCGCTCTCCCTCCTGGGAGCAGCCTCTGTCTTTCTTTCTCCTTTCTTTC
>NW_006292095.1:10593811-10594632 GCF_000327345.1 Myotis davidii | reverse complement strand
TTATTTTTCTCCCCTGAGCTGTTTTTTTTTTTTTTTTTTTTTTTTTTTTAAATTTCAGAGAGGAAGAGAGAGGGAGAAAGAGAGATAGAAACATCAAAGAAGAGAGAGCATCAATGATCAGCTGCCTCTTGCATGCCCCACGCTGGGGATGGAGCCGGCAACCCGGGCATGTGCCCTGACCAGGAGGTGACCTCCTGGATCACAGGTCAAAGCTCAAGCACTGAGCCATGCCAGCCAGGCTTCTCTCCTAAACGCTTAAGAGTCCCCACCATACTTGGAACTGGGGGAACAATGAGCAGCCTGTTCTGGGCTTAAACTCCTGAACCTGTGTCTAAGGCCCCATTTTCTCTAACCTTTCAGTGAGCTAACAGCAGCCTTGCCCTGCTTCACTTCTTTCCTATAACGTTTCTAGAGAGCCAAAGCAGAGCCCCGCCTAGGCACTCCCCTGTTGCTTCTTCTATCCTAAGCCCTTCCTTGTTTCACTGTCCCCAGCTTTAATAAACATACTCTCAAAATCACCTAGACTTGTCTTGTGAAATCTTTCCTGCATGAAGTCAAGAACCCACACACTACAGGCCAGCCTGAGGCAGACCCTCTCCTGGCCCAGTCCCTGTCCGGTAACAACAGAACCCGGAACCACGTGCGTTAGCCTGCTGGGGGTGCCTCTGCCCTTCAGTCCAGAGCAAACTGACGGCAGAGGTCAGAGCCTCCCAAGGCCAAAGTATTACTTTGATTTAAAATAGTCTTCGAGGCAGATGTATCCTTCAGCTCAGCATACCCTCAGCCAGCCCAGCCCAGCACACAGAGTCCTGGTCACCAGG
>NW_006292095.1:10583822-10584622 GCF_000327345.1 Myotis davidii | reverse complement strand
GAAAATTTGGGGAACTGCTCTCCAGTAGGGTAGGTAAAAGACATCACAATTTCTTTAAAAAAATAAAATGAGATAAAATCGCCCTAACCAGTTTGGTTCAGTGGATAGAGCGTTGGCCTGCGGACTCAAGGGTCCCAGGTTCGAATCCCGTCAAGGGCATGTACCTTGGCTGTGGGCACATCCCCAGCAGGGAGTGTGCAGGAGGCAGCTGATCAATGTTTCTCTCTTTCATTGATGTTTCTAACTTTCTATTCTTCTCCCTTCCTCTCTGTAAAAAATCAATAAATATTTTTAAAAATAAATAAATAAATAAAATACCTCCCTTTAGAGAACAGATGAGAACCCAGGAGACAGAGATCCAGAGCTGGCTCTCTCTGGAGAATGCCCATGCCTTTCTTCCCTTTCAGGCAAATATCTTTACTTTTCTCTCCTGAGCTGTTTTTTTTTTTTTTTTTTTTTTTTTTTTAAATTTCAGAGAGGAAGAGAGAGGGAGAAAGAGAGATAGAAACATCAAAGAAGAGAGAGCATCAATGATCAGCTGCCTCTTGCATGCCCCACGCTGGGGATGGAGCCGGCAACCCGGGCATGTGCCCTGACCAGGAGGTGACCTCCTGGATCACAGGTCAAAGCTCAAGCACTGAGCCATGCCAGCCAGGCTTCTCTCCTAAACGCTTAAGAGTCCCCACCATACTTGGAACTGGGGGAACAATGAGCAGCCTGTTCTGGGCTTAAACTCCTGAACCTGTGTCTAAGGCCCCATTTTCTCTAACCTTTCAGTGAGCTAACAGCAGCCTTGCCCT
>NW_006292095.1:10583463-10583713 GCF_000327345.1 Myotis davidii | reverse complement strand
TATATTTTTTTTTCAGTTAGTTGAAGCTTTGGCCTGTGCACCAAAGATACTATCTCCTCACAAAACCACCCTATGATTTGAGAGAGAGGAAAGGAAACATGGATACGTTATTCCGCTTCTGTATGGTTGATTCTTGTATGTGTCTGGACCCGGAATTGAACCCACAGCCTGGGGCTATCAGATGATGCTCTAACCAACGGAGCTACCCAGCCAGGGCACACCAAAAATCCACATTTTTTACCACCGCCAT
>NW_006292095.1:10580619-10583397 GCF_000327345.1 Myotis davidii | reverse complement strand
AGCCCCTCCGAGGCTCTCTCTCTGCTGCGTCTTCTATCCTAAGGCCTTCCTCGTTTCACCGTCTCCAGCTTTAATAAACGTACTCTCAAAATCACTTGGACTGGTATTGATATTGTGAAATCTTTCCTGCATGAAGTCAAGAACCCACACACTACGAGCCCACACCAGGCAGACCTGTTCCAGGCCCAATCCTTTTCCGGTTACTGGACCCGGAATTGAACCCACAGCCTGGGGCTATCAGATGATGCTCTAACCAACGGAGCTACCCAGCCAGGGCACACCAAAAATCCACATTTTTTACCACCGCCATTACCCATTAGCTTCCCATCTTTTCAACTAAAGACACCCTCTGCTCCAGTTAAATTCGATTATACAACATTCACTGGCTCTAGGCTTTTGCCCTTACTCTACCCTCACAAAAAATATTCATCCACATATTCATCTGTTCAAGTTCAGAAAGATACTATCTCCTCACAAAACCACCCCATGTTTCCCAGGCAGAAATGATTAATTATAACTCTTCTCTCAACAGTAATTTATTACTGTAGCAATTAATATAGTCCACCTCACTTTGGGGTTGACTGTCTACCCTTTGTTCCCCAACTATATTGTAAATTCCTTCATGGAAGGGACCTTTGTCTCCAAATATCTGTATCTACCTACCCTTTTCTCTCAGCCAGCCCCCTCCAAATACTTAGCACTTAGAATTCAAAACAATGAAAACATGAACAAACGAAATAATTTGCCTCAGAAAGCCTTAAGTTTGCCTACACCTGCTTGGAAATTCCTGCACGTAAGAAGCTTATTTTTGCAACTGAGGATAACCCAGATATCTGGAATCTGAACTCCTATCTTATCTATGGGTTATATCTTCTCTCATATTCAACACATACCAACACCCTTCCTTGTACAAAAGTCAGTTTGAAAATGTTAAATTGGGGATTTCCCCAAAACATCAACGCTTACAGTAGTGGTTCTCAATCTTCTGGCCCTTTAAACACAGTCCCTCATGTTGTGACCCAACCATAAAATTATTTTCTTGCTACTTCGTAACTGTAATGTTGCTACTGTTATGAATCGTAATGTAAATATCTGATATGCAGGATGGTCTTAGGCGACCCCTGTGAAAGGGTCGTTCAACTGCCAAAGGGGTCGCGACCCACAGATTGAGAACCGCTGGCTTACAGAAAAATAAAAGTTGCTGTAATAGGAGATAAGAAAGGCCAGGCGATCTACATGAAAGCAGTAACGTACTGACTGTCCTGAGCTGTCCTTGGTTCACTCTCAGAGGCAGTTTATCTCTTAGTGTGTTCACATTACTAACAGGAACCTAAAAATGGGTCAGTCCCTTTTTGATTAATTCCAATAGAACCAGACAATGCGGAGGAACGCCACAAGCTGACTGTGCCAAAAATAAGGAAGGAGAAAAGTAATGGGGTACAAAGATGAGCAGTTATCAAGTTGTCCAGGGGGCCTCTTAGTGGCACCCTTCAATCTGCTTTTCTGCAGAGACAGACTTCTGCTAATTCAGTTTCTCAGGAATAAGGTGTCAAGGTGCAAGTTGATAATTAACAGGGATTTTTTTTTTCTTTTCTCATTCCCACTTTCATTTTGAACTTGGAAAATGAGGACTGGACAAAGGAGTCGGCCCTTTCATAGCTGTCAATATTGAGTTTCATTCATTTCACATACAGTTATTGAGTAAGGTATTTTGTTAAGATGATAAGCGGTGCACAAACACAGGAACCCATCCCTGCCCTTAAGGGGTTCCCAACTTAGTACAACGTAAACATCAGTATCCAAAGGGACTTCAGAGAACCCATGCCCAGTCCCAGGTTAATCTTGGAGACATTTTAATAGTAACAGCAAGTACCTCACTCAATCAAGTCTTGTGATAGAGCCACGCCAATCACTTGGGGACAAAACTTTTTAAAAATGATGAACAGTTTCTTAATTGCAGAATTTACAACCCTCTTTTTGGGGGGGTAGTTTTAAAATCCCCGGGCCCCCCAAAAGACAAAACAAGCACAAGGTCTGAGAATTCATTTACTAGTAAAATTCCTACATCGAGGTAACCTGGGTCAGTGGTTCTCGGCCTTGGCTGAAATTAGGAATCGCCTACGGAGCTTCTAAAAACCCTCGCGGCCAGGCTGCACCACAGACCAATGAAATCAGACGCCACGGGAGCGGAACCCAGGAAGAATTTTTTCAACTCCTCGGGTGATTCGAGTGTGCAGCCACGGGTGAGAACCACCGCTGCGAATCACTCTGCCCTTGAAATGGGCGAGGACCAGGAACTGCATTGCTCAAGGACATACACCCCTTCTCCCCCTCCTCCCATACACACGGGCCAGCTGCCCTGTTTCCAGATGCAGTTTTAGGTTGCATGGATCTGGCGATGAGCTCCGGCGTGGAACACAATACTCGTCCACCCTGAGGAACGAGGATGTAGGAAAGCTGCGTTTGCTTTAACCACTACGGCTGCCGCTGATTCTGCACCGGGGCCGGGACGACGCAGGTTTAGTTTGGGGGTTGGGGGTGGGATCGCCAGGATGCCCCTTTACACTTTTTTTTCCATTTAAACCACCTGGGATCCTGGCCTCGGCAGCGGGTGGGAAAGCGGAAAGCACAGCGCCGGTGCCCCGGCTGGGGGCCCGGAGGAACGGACCGATCCGCAGCAGGAAAGAGCGCTCCCGCAGAAGCGAGGAGGAAGCGGGGCTGCAGCAGCGACGGGGGTGCGGGGCCCGGTACTCACGCAAGTGCCGCCCAGCTTGTGGC
>NW_006292095.1:10578237-10580453 GCF_000327345.1 Myotis davidii | reverse complement strand
AATTGCTCCAGCCAGTGCATTAGCCCAGGCCATGGTCATCATCCGGAATACACTTAGATTACCAACTGGTGGGGTATATAAATCCTGGAATTGTAAAATTTATTAGCTGCATTTCATCAAGTTGAGAATAGGTGAGTTTACAAAGCATCACCTGCGTGCGAACCGCCAGCCCTACTCAAAGTGGGGAGCTTGGGGGTGGGGGAGTGACCTCTTCGCTTCCTTGTGCACCCCAGCTCCTGAGGCCCCGCACCCGAGGGGTGTCAGCCGGAGGTAGGTTTCTGGAGGCCGGTAGGGCGAGAAAGGATGAACGCCCTCTTTTCATCCGCCTTCGGAGAGTTCCCTCCATCACTGTGGAGGCCGGTGTTAGTTTGGAAGCATCGGAATAACGACTTTCGTGATTGGCGAAACCAGGGTCGACTGCCCTGATTTAGTCCACAATCGATTATTTCTAACTAAATTCACCCGAGAAGCAGGAAGAGCTGTCTGAATCTCCGTCCCCATAAAAGTAAGAAATACATCTCCAGGGTAGGTGCCCTCCCAGCCGTATCACACGTTATAAAACCCAGGATTGAAAAGCTTGGATAGCCCTGGCCAGTGTGGCTCAGTTGGCTGAGCATCGTTCCATGTAGTGAAAGGTCGCCAGTTTGACGCCCATGGTCGCCAGTTTGACTCCCAGTCAGGGCACGTGCCCAGGTCCATCCCTGTGGATGTTTCTCTCTCCCCCTCCAATCAATTAAAAAATATATGTATATATTTTTTAAAGGGTGTGTAAACAAACCTTGTAAACCCTTTACTAATTTACTGCCAAAGCCCAAACTTTTGTTTAGATTCCTCACCAGCAAATACCACCCCTTGCTTTAGATTCCTTGCCAATGAACACTTTTTTTTTGTCCTGTCAATTACTCATGTTTCTTTGTCAGAAAAAGTATAAAACATTATAATGGACATAAGGCACTGGGGGGTAGGGGAAGCTGGGGGATTGTTAAGGGCGGGGATAAAAAGGAGACATACGTAATACTTTTTGTAATACTTTAAGCAATAAAACAATTTTTAAAAAAAGTATAAAAGGGTGCCCAGTTCAATGTCTTTGAACCTTATTTTATGTTCTGAGCATCATATTGTCATTCTCCTGTGCACACGTATTGTTTTTTTTTCCCTGTTGAGCTAATGTTGTGTCAACTTTATTATTTTATAAGTAGTCCAACCAGAAGAACTAAAGAACGGTCGAGTGAAGGAATTCCCCCACTCCCAACATGATCTACAGAGGAAGCATAAAGATAGGGTAGAGCCCTGGTCGGCGTGGCTCAGTGGCTAGAGCATCAGCCTGCGTACGGAAGGGTTTTGGGTTTGATTGCTCATCAAGGGCACCGTACCTGGGTGGCAGGTCCAATCCCGGATCCAGTCGGGCACATGTGGGAGGCAACCAATTGATGTGTCTCTCTCTTTCCCCATCCCTCCCTCCTTTCCACTCTCTCTGAAAAGCAATAAAAAAAAATCTTTGGGTGAGGATTAAACAAACTAATAAAAGACAGGGTAGAGACGGAGACACAAAAGCGTTTTCCTCCCAACCTGTCCAGACTGGGGTATTGTTTTACAATATCTGGAACTACCAACTGGACAACAGAGTAGTAAGTGGGCTTTGAGTTGGTGTGATGATAGGCCACAGCCCGTGCCCATCTGCAGACCGAGAGCTACACAAGCAGAGGAGTGACGGTCCAGGTCACAGGCACTGGGCCCAGCACACTGAAGGGGGCTGGGAATCAACCACACTCCAATTCCAATTCCTTTTGGAAGGCTTTTTTCCTGATGAAAAAGTTGTATAGGGGAAAATGGGCAAGTTCTTCCAGTAAAATGCCGTATAATACATGTAAAAGGAACAACAGAGTTACAAAGGTCACCATTTTGCAACTATCATAGTAATAGTGTCACTAACAATCAGTGAATATTAAAATCACTGGATGAAAGTATGATGGCTAAAGGGTTACTACACAGTCACTGAATAGGTCCCCATAGATTGCTTATTAATCACAAAGGGAAAAATGGTAACTTAAGAGTTAAACATTGCCAGTGATGAGACATTTGTCATTGTGTACCTCATGAGATGATTCAGTAAGAAGTGTACAACTAGCCCTGCTGGTGTAGCTCAATGGTTGAACATAAACCTGTAAAACAGGAAGTCATAGTTCAATTCCCTGTCTGGGTAAATCTTGGGTTGT
>NW_006292095.1:10543733-10578156 GCF_000327345.1 Myotis davidii | reverse complement strand
ATTCATCATTAAAGTTTCTCTCTCCTCCTTTCCTCTCTGAAATCAATTTAAAAAAAAAAGAGGGCACAACTTCACTTATGTAATATTCTTGCTAAAATTTCATAACCTGAAAAACCCACATTGAGGGAAATTTTACAATTAGCCTGGTAGTTTAAAAACAATGTCTTAAAACAATGCAAGGCTGAGGAAATTTTACAGGTTAAAGACTGAAGAACCCTGGCCAGTGTGGCTCAGTTGGCTGAGCATTGTCCCATGCATTGAGAGGTTGAGAGGTTGCTGGTTCAATTCCAGGTCAGGGCACATGCCTGGGTTTCAGGTTTGATCACTAGGGTGGGGCGTGCAGGAGGCAGCAGCCAATGGATGTTTCTCTCTCTCTTCCTCTCTCTCTAAAATCAATAAATATAATATTTTTAAAAAAGATGGAAGAAATATGAGAATTAAAAGTAAGGCTTGCCCCCTAGCTGGTTTGGCCTCAGTGGATAGTGTCAGCCTGTGGACTAAAGGGTTCCGGGTTTGATTCCAGTCAAAGGCACATGCCTGGGTTGTGGCTCAATCCTCAGTAGGGGGCGTGCAGGCGGCAGCCGATCAATGATTCTCTCTCATCATTGATATTTCTATCTCTCTCTCCCTCTCCCTTCCTCTCTGAAAGCAATAAAAATATATTGGAGGGGAAAAAAAGTAAGGCTTGATCCTGGATGAGCTTTTGAATTGGGACAATTGAGAAAACTGGAATATGGCCTGTGTAACAGATAATGATACTACATCAGTATAAAATTTCCTGAGTTTGATCACTGTACTGTGGTTATAAGAAAATATCTTTGTTCTTTTTTTAAAAATATATTTTATTGATTTTTTACAGAGAGGAAGGGAGA
This sequence comes from Myotis davidii, assembly GCF_000327345.1. Classification (NCBI taxonomy): domain Eukaryota; kingdom Metazoa; phylum Chordata; class Mammalia; order Chiroptera; family Vespertilionidae; genus Myotis; species Myotis davidii. The sequence goes on along the minus strand of NW_006292095.1, from coordinate 10,577,284 downwards.
GACAGAGTTAGAAACATCGATGAGAGAGAAACATCGATCAGCTGCCCCCTGCACATCCGCCACTGGGGATGTGCCCGCAACCCAGGCACATGCCCCTGACCGCAATCGAACCCGGGACCCTTCAGTCCGCAGGCCGACGCTCCATCCACTGAGCCAAACCGGTCTCGGCAATATATCTTTGTTCTTAAGAGCTGCACACTGAAGTGTTTGGCAGTTAAGAGTCTGAGTCAGAGGCGTTTGGATTCACATCATACCACAGGCACTGTCATAGTTAATTTGACCTTTCTGAGTGTCAGTTTCTTCATCTGTGAAACTGGGAGGCTGACCAAAAAGGAAATAAGCACATGAAAGAGAAGGATGTAGAGTGGAGGAAGTGAGCCAGCAGGAGCTGGAAACAGTAGGCAAAGCAGTGTAGATAGGCAGCTTAAGGGGTAATGGGAGATGGGTGAAGTCCTGGAAGCCGGTGGTTGGAACCTGGCACAGGTGTTTAAACATTACTCCGTAGGCAATAGGGAGTCACTGGAGATTTTCCAGCGGTGTGTTTCCCTGAAAACATATGAAATGAACTGGAGGTGGTGAAACTGGCAGTGTAAGAGGCAAAAGCAGTATTGATAACAGGGAAGGAACAGACTGGACAGACGTGAAGTCAAATTGACAAGTTGAGGAAGGGGTCAAGGGTCAAAGATGACAAGTCTTGAACCAGGAAATATGGGTGGGGAGTGGGGGAGAATGGCTCCATTAAGCAAACATAAAGAAGATGAAAGGAAGTAAAAGTCTATGATTCCGATAGTTTCAAAGGAGAAAGGAATTTTTAATCACCTAGTTACATAATCCATGCAATATGTTGCAACCAAAGGTTCATAAGGTATTATTTAGGGCTAAATTATTTTATTTTCATGTAAGCATTTTACCTTTTTGCTTCTGACTTATGTGGGAAGAGGAATAGGTAGCCATATCCCAAACAGTTGAAGATTTCTGACCTTATTTAAATTTTCTCTTTAAGAAATGTCAGCTAGCCCAGCTGGTGTGGCTCAGTGGGTGAGTGTTGACCAGGAACCAAGAGGTGGCAGGTTCGATTCCCAGTCAGGGCATATGCCAGGCCATATCCCCAGGGTGGGCCGTGAAGGAGGCAGCCAATCAAAGATTCTCTTTCATCATTGATGTTTCTCTCTCCCTCTCTCTTCCTCTCTGAAATCAATAAAAATATATTTTTAAAAAACTACACTAAGATATCATTTTAAAAAAAGAAATGTCAGCTAAAGTAAAATTTTAGTTAATGCAGTTAGTAAGAGGTAGTTTGGAGGTGGTTAATGCCAAGAATAAAAATCAACTGAGTTACTGTTCAAATGTAGCAGTCTTAAGACATCATGATAAATTAGCACGATTTGTGGGAAACAGCAGAGCCCAAATTATTTCACCTTTTAATAATGTCATCATTAAAAATATTTTTAAATGTTTTCTTACTACTAAATAAACTTAGGTGATTTCCACAAAAACACTGAAATATTTTTCAGAAATAATAAGCCTAGTCAGTGTAGCTCAGTGATTGAGCATCGACCTACGAACCAGGAGGTCATAGTTGGATTCCCGGTCAAGGCATATGCCTGGGTTTTGGGCTCAATCCGCAGTATGGGGCATGCAGGAGGCAGCTGATTAATGATCTTCTCTCGTCATTGATGTTTCCATCTCTCTCTTCCTTTCCCTTTCTCTCTGAAATAAATAAAAATATATTAAAATAAATAAATATGCATTGAGCTAAGCCTGGCTCTAAGAGCTTTACATGTTATCTTCTCCTCAACCTGAGAAATAAACACAGTACTATTATCTCTGTATTATCTCTACTAAGTGACTAAAGAGCAGGAGCATCTACAGCATGGAGACATGGAGATACTGGCCATAGGGATGATTCATATCCTGGCAGGACGGAGTAGCATGAGATTTCATCATAGGTCTCAGAATGGAGCACAACTTAAATCTCATTGTTTATTGCTGTATTTTTTCATTAAGATTTTCAAACCATGGTTGCCTGCAGATAACAAATTGCAGAAAGTGAAAACATGGATAAAGGTGCCTACTGTACTTCTGTAAACAATCTGAGAAGTCTGTATGAGAAACTGGTATTATAAAGAACCTTGCTCATACAGGTTGCTCAATGAAATGTATTTCTCATGAAGCATATATGAAAATAATTGCAGTCATTTATGAAGATAAAAATAATATGAGGAAAGAAAGAAAACAAACATTACTCCATAGCACAATTTCAGTGTTTATTAAGGCAAAGGATAAACACTAAAGAGATAGAACTATAACTGATTATGAAATTAACAAAAAGCAACTTTTATGATGGGAAGGAATCTGAGAATAGGAAGTTTGCTTTGTTGGGAAACTGGATACCTCAGAAGACACTTCTAGCAGGAAATGATACATGTGGTGAATAGCTTTTCATTCTTTGATCTCAAATTCATTGTTTTACAAATGTATTTGAAAATATAAAATGGGGAAGATCATAAAAAGCTTTAGAAATAACACTAATATTCCTATTCTGAATCTAAATATGTGGTTTTATTTCTGTAACTATTTACAGAACAAAACGCCCTCCAAGTTAATGTATAATATTAACCATCACACACTAGAGTACAAACTCCAAGAGCAGGAATCTTGTCTGCCATGTTTGTGACTACGTCCCCAGCATCTGTAACAATACCTGGGGCATAGTAGTTGCTTCATCTTTGTTGTTGATTGAATGAATCAAGTCTATAATATTTGAATCATGGTTCCTCATATAACAATACCATTCCTTGTCTAAATTCACCCTTCCTCTCCTCATCACTGATATCTAAATATGGCTTCTAAAACTTACCTGTGGAGCCTTGGACAGGTTGCTCAGTTGGTTGGAGCATCGTTCCATAGACCAAAAAGGTTGCTGGTTCGGTTCCCAGTGGGGGCCATGCAATAGGCATCGAATCAGTGTTTCTCACTGACTGATGTTTCTCTCCCCCTTCCCATCTCGCTAAAAATCAATAAAAACATATTAAAAAAAAAGAAATTCGGTCCATTCTCCTTACTCAAGAACTGCCTATCATCATGGAAAGATTAACAGCCTTGTTGCTGAAACAACGGAGTCCAGGAGGCACCTGCCCTTTGCAGCCCTCAGCCCTAACTGCCTGTAACCATTATATCCATTTTTTTTCCTTTTGCATACCCGTTCTTATTCCTTCTGCTTACTTCCCCGTGTAATCATTGTCTTTCCACCCAATATAAGCAGCTGGCTTATCAGGTGAAGGGGTGGTAGAGCAGATGTCTGTGGATTACCTGCTGCTCTCCCATGCTGCCGGCAATATTGGAAAATAAAAGTACTCATATCTTATTCAACCCTGTCTCTGCTTACTTGGCCCAAGTAGTGACAGGCAGCCTGGACCCACTCGTTGTCTGGGTTCACCTCTATGCACCTCCATTCAGATTTTAAACTGCAATATTTTAACTGCTGGTAGTTCCTTTGCATTGTTTTCTAAACTTGAACTCTCACTCTTCTTGTACCCCCGCCCCCATTCCTAACATTTACAACACAATTTTGTCATGATTTCTTTCAGGAAAGTTTTTGCCCAAGCCTTGGAGTATTCCTATCACAGCCCTTAGACACTGTATTGCATTTATCTGTCTACAGGTCTATCTTTCCCACCAAACTAAGTTTGTGAGGACAAATTCAGTAACTTATACGTATTTGAGTATCTACGAGTTCTACAGTACCAGGCATATTGTGGGGCTCAATAAATGTTGGCTGAATTGCATTGAAGGGTGAGGTGGGAGGATTGATGGGTCAGAAAACGAAAATTTAAAGCATGAAATCTTAAGTTTTGAGGACCTCCATAGCTTAACTGAGTTGCAGGTCGGCAAAAACGCCATAGAGGTGAGCCATGCGATGGCAATGAGGTCATATAACTGTGAAGTCAAGTCATCTATATATATAAAAGCATCAGCTACCATTGTGACCAAATGACCTGAAGGACCAGTTGATCAGTCACTATGATGTGCACTGACCACCAGGGGGCGCTCAATGCAGGAGCCAGCCCTGGTGGTCAATGCACTCCCACAGCCAACCTCCCACGGCCAGCCAGTCTCCTCCAGTCCCTCCTCCCCCCAGCCAGCAAACCTCCCACGCAGTCCCTCCCTACATCCCTCCTGCCCCCTCCGGCAGGCACCGGCCAGCCCGGTCCTGATTGGGACTGGGTGAGACTCCCCGATTGCTGACCAGGCCTAGGGACTCCCCATCAAGGCATGAATTTCATGCACCAGGCCTCTAGTTAACAATAAACTGGTGGGTAAAAGTGATAAGCAGGCAGGCAGAACAAGGGGTGGCGAGTCTCTGGGATCTGGAATTAGGTGCTAGTCTCCACTTGTTAATTCAATTTTACACTTTTTCAATCACCATGTATCCTCTCTATGCCCTCTTCCACCATCCCCCCTCCCTGCAATCACCACACCAGTCTCCACTTTTGAGTCATCTTTCCAGGGTCACCAAAGACCATGGGATGTGCCAGGAACCTTGCAGGGCTGGGGAACCTCCAGCCTTCAAAATCATTTGCTCTGGCCCTGCTGAGGCACTAGGGATGAGTTAATTAAATGTTGGACCAAATACAGAGGCTAATTTTGAAGTTGATAACTTTACATGCCCCACCCCCCAATCTTATGTAACAAAAGGCTAATATGCAGATTGTCCCCTGGACCAGGAGTTGGACCAAGAGTGGCTGGCCAACAGCCCATGGCCCCGCCCCCCCCTTTCCCGCTGCCCCCTCTCCCCCCAGCGACTGGCTGGACCCCCACTGTGCGTGAATTCTTACAGGGGGCCTCTAGTTGTTATAAATATCCTAATGGTCTTTGGCAGAAAAAAGGTTCCCCACCAGGGAGAGAAGAGGCAGGTGCTTGGGAACCAAGTGGTGCTTAGTAGCTCCGACCCAAAAGCCCACAATCACCCGTTAGAGTCTCAAGGCCAAGGGGCCAGGCGGTCTTCCCACTGTGTCCACTTTCTCTTCCAGCTGATTGTACTCTGAGCGAGCGCTCTCTCTCTCTCTCTGTCTCGGCCTCCACTGCCCCACGCGAGGGGGAGCCGCCACGTCGGAGCTCTCGCGGGGCTTACACAGCTCGCGGCTGGACAGCGGTCAGGGGGGCCATCTCCCCGGACACCACGTGACGTGGGGAGGGACTCGTCTTTCTCCCGACGTAAAGCGACAGATGATGAGCTCAAAACAGGGGCTGACCTCAGTCTGTGCACCGACAGGGCCCTAGGCTCTAACCCTCGACCCCAGGCCCAGCCCTCTCCGGCGAGGGCTCCACTCCGCCTTCCCCAGGGGCGGAACCGGAAGGGGCGGGCCTTCTGCCGCCATGGCAGCCCGAGGGGTGGTGGGCATTTTCCTCCTCTCTGCGCTCCCCTTCTTGTGTCTGGAGCTGCGGCGTGGGATCCCCGACCTAGGTAAGTGTTGGTGCTTCCCTCTGGGCGCCCACACCGGGTAACTTCCCCGCGAGTGTGACGTAGAGGTACCCGCGTTGACTACAACTCCCAGGCTGCATCGCGCCCACGTCCCGCTTCCGGCGCCGGGTCCCTCCCCACTTCCGTCTGCGGTAGACTGGGGAGGCCGACTCCGCTCGGAGAGAAAAGTGTCCCCGCAGACCTGGCGTAGTTTTGCGTGTAAGGGGACAGACGCAGGAAGCAAAGGGACAGACAGAGACACTACTTTCAGGTTGTGTTGAATGCTCTAAAGGAAATCAACAGCGTAATGCGACATAGGCCGCCTGAGGAATCTGAAGAGATTTGAATGATCAGGAGCCAGCGCTTTGAAAACTCGGGGCAAAAACATTCCAGACACAAAAGTATTGTGACGCGTTGGAGGAAAAGGACGAAGACCCCGGGCTGGTCGGGGAGAATATGGGGGAGGAGAGTGGCCGCAGATGCATTCATTGAGCGCCTCTGAAGAGCCCAACACGAAATGCTCTTTCGTTCATTGTCTAATCTGGGTACTCTGACAGCCCTAGTGAGAGTGGAGGAAACTGAGTTGTAGGGAGTAAGGTGTCCGCAGGTTTTAAACCGGCCACGGGGTCAGGGTGGAGAGTGTTCGGGAGGGAAGCTGTGCGGAGGCAGTGGGGCAGCCGGGCTTGGAGGTGGGCGAGCGGCGAAGTAGCCGGACAAGGATGGTGACCGAAGGCGGGTGCGCAGATGTGGGGCATTGGCAGAGGACAGCCCTCTGGGTTTGTCGATGGGAGAAGGAGGGGCTCAGGGATGACTCTCAGGTGTGAGTGGAGCAGGCCGAGCAGCCGGTAGTGCCAACAATAGAGGGAAATGGTGGTCCTGTGGGACATCGGGCCGTTTTTGGACTTATCAGGGGTCAGTTTAGGTATCTCCTCATTAAACCTGGCTCTGAAGTTAGAGACCATGATGCAACTCATCTTTAATATTTCCTGTCTTTCCATTCTCCCTCAGCCCACCTCTAAGAAGTCAGGTACCCATGAATGTTGCCTGAAATAAAAGAATACACTAAGGTTGTGAGTGCAGTTCCTGGTCAGACCACATACAAAAAGCCACCAAGAAATGCATAAATAAGTGGAACAACAAATCCACACTTGCCTCTCATTCCCTTCCTCTCCCTCTTCAAATCAGTTTAAATTACATTTAAATTTTTCAAATCAGTTTAAATCAATACATTTAAAAAAAAGACATTAAAATGCTTTTAAAAAATCTTACAAAGACCCTCCAGAGGCCTGATTCAAATCTAACACGACCTTTATCCAAATGAGATATCCAGATGTCTCCAAAATATGTATACACACTTTAACAGCTGGTAGCTCAATTTTGAAAATGAAATGTATTTTAATAAACACTGCCTTTATAATTACTCAAAGTGTGTGTATACATTTTTTGGGATACCCTATAGAAATGTTAAATTCACACTTACCTATTACAGAATTCACTTTGCTCCTTTACCTCTATAGCGTCCACCCCTACTCTGCCCATTTGGAATCGTCTACTTTGCACTAATATTTGAGTCACAAGTCAATGAGAAGGTGGTTATTGAGGTTGCAGAAGGATATCTGTTCACACAATCAGCTCTGACCACACTTCTGTACATTGCTTGAGGGCAGAGACCAATCTAATTTGTTTTTGTATTCACAGCACTTACCATAATCTCTAAATTAATAAAGGCAGGCCAAAATTTATAGAAAATGCAGCTGGGTCCCTGACAGCATCTCCATCTAGTTCCTTCAATTTTCACTTCTTTTTCCTAGAATCGTCTCTCAAGTTGTGAAATTATGGCCATTTACTTTTTAAAAACAATATGTTTTTAGTGATTTTTTAGAGAGAAAGGGAGCGAGAGAGAAACATTGATGGGAGAGTAACATCAACGTTGATTGGCTGCATTGATATTGGTTCTGCGATTATCCACCGACCTTATTTAAGTCTGTTTTACCACTCACACATCCCAGTGCAGCAGCTACAGGGCTAGTTATGTGTGAAACTGTACTCAAAGATATTGATATTCTTAGCTGGAGCTGCTAATTGAATTTCCAGGGGGGAAAGTGGAATTCTAAGACCTATTCATTCACCTGGGCTGCATTTTTGGACAAACATTGAAAAATGATCCCTGTTTTTTTCTACTGTATAAAAGCCTTCATTGCCAATGCATTTTTACTTGTACTCAAGATAAGTATTTTAATGCTGGTTCCTTACACTTGTTATCCTTTAAATGACCTGCACATGGGCTCTTGAGAGTAGGCACACAAAAATAACTTTAAACGTTTTTTACCTGAAAAGTGTACACACAAACTAATTATTTTCTATTCCCATATAACATTTGCAAATTGCATGCTCGTTAGAACAAAAAGCAATATTATCCTATGTAATAGAAGGCTAATATGCAAATTGACCAAACAGTGGAACAACCAGTTGCTATGATGCACACTGACTACAGGGGAAGATGCTCAATTCAGGAGCTGCACCCTGGTGGTCAGTGCTCGCCCACAGGGGGAATGCTGTTCAGCCAGAAGCCCTGAGCTGGGCCCACGGATGGCGAGCACAGCAATGGTGGCGGGAGCCTCTCCTGCTTCCACAGCAGTGCTAAGGATATCTGACTGCTGGCTTAGACCTGCTAGCAGTTGGACATCTCCTGAGGGCTCTCGGACTGCAAGAGGGCACAGGCCGGGCTAAGGGACTCCCACCCCACGAGTGCACTAATTTCGTGCACCAGGCCTCTAGTGGAACATAAATCCCATAACTGAGAGGTTTCTTTAAATACCACTACTCTAGTATGAAATTACTTACATAATGGCCAGTTACCCCAGATTTACTTGTTGTATTGAGCAACACCTGAATCAGTAGTTAATGCTGTCAAAAGTTGGAGGGACTGTAATGCAAAAAATAGAAATGTAAATATAAATATATATCTGCCTGCATATATAATTCCTTCTTTAATTTTTAGTTAATTCACTACTAGCCACATCACACTGGTAAAATGTTTCCTCTACTGCTGCCTGGTAATTTTTGAGACTTACAAAATTAAACTAAAAATTCCTGGCAGGTAGTAACCATTTGTAACCCAACTTTATAGCTCCATTCCTTCACCATTTAGCAAATTATATTACACAAAGTGGGCACTTGTTACATTTTTGCTGACTTCATTTTCATCTTGGTTCTTAAAACAATATGTATGACCAAATACTGGTTTTTTTTCTAGGCAGACATACATATAGTAATGACCAAATTGAGACATAGAGTGCACACACACACACACACACACACACACACGAAGTAAAGTACAGTTTCAAAATATAACGGTGAGAAATAAGAAATTGGTGTTTCAGTGGGAATGATTGTGTGTGTGTGTGTGTGTGTGTGTGTGTGAATGACTTTTTAAATAGAATTAGAATTTGAAAAGATGATAACATCACCATCATTTAATTTTTTAATATATGGATAATTTTATCTCCTTCTCTGGGCAGAAGGGAAACCAGAATTTATGCATTAATTATAGTCATAATATGTGTAATGTAGATAGTCACTTGAATTAAACTTATATTCATGACACAAAAGATGTTCTAGAATTGTTTTCTGAAAACTTTTTGGTATTGACAAACATGATGAATTTTGATGCTTAAAGGATATGAAAAGTCATAAGACAGTTGCATAACTTAACTTTTACTGTATTTTTCTAGGACAAATAATTTTCTAATGTGTTATAACTTATTAGTAGTATCAAAAAGTGTTTTTAATTTTATTTTTTTCCTTTATAAGGAATTAAAGATATAATTTTGCTGTGTGGCCGGATTTTCTTACTGCTTGCTCTTCTTACTTTAATTATTTCTGTGACTACCTCATGGCTTAACTCATTTAAACCTTCCCAAGTTCACCTGAAAGGTAAGTTTATTGTTTATCTACCTTCTTATACTATTCTTTAAAAATTTTTTTAATTGTTTAAAGTATTATATATGTCTTCTTCCCTGATTGACCTCCCCCACCACCACTCCCACCAACCAGGACAAGCCCCCACCTCATTTCATTATTTCAAAATATCTGTTTTTCATTATTTCAAAATATCTGTTTTTTGAAGGCTTGTCTAAAAAAATGTTAAGATCTACAGACCATTTTCAGAGAAAATAGTATTCAACTTATTGATACTTGGGAATTAAAAAACACTTCTATGTTTTGATGTCTTAGATGAAGAAGAGAAGAATGTGCAAAGGCAAAAACTTGCAAGAAAAAAACAACAAGAGGCACAGGGTGAAAAGGTAAAGGATAATTTTTAGCGAATATATCTAGAAAGAATACAAAAATATCTGGGGCATTTAAAATTTAGGTCTATTGCTGTCTGTGCTCAGATTTTTTAAATTATTGAGGTCAAATTCAATGATATAAAATTAACCATTCTAAAGGGTACAATTCAGTGGCATAACAGTCACAATGTTGTGCAACCACTACCTCTATCTAGTTCCAAGACATTTTCTTCGCATCCAAAGAAAACCCCACCTTTCAGCCGGAACTGCCATCTTCCATTTAATTCACCAAAATGACTAACACAAAGGAAAGAAGAAAGGCATCCGCTCTATGTTCTCAAGTCTCAAGGCCTTTTAGAAAACCTGAGTGACTCGTTTGGCAGAATACATTGTGAACCTACAAGAAAGGTGATATTTTAGACATCGAGGGATTGGGCACTGTTCAGAATGCCCCACAAATGTTTCCATGGCAAACTGGAAGAGCACAATGTCCCCCCATGTGGTGGGCACTGTTGTAAACAAACTAGGGCAAGATTCTTGCCAAAAGAACTAATGTACCTGTTGAGCATGGTAAGCACTCTTAGACCCGAGATAGCTTCCTAGAAAGTGGGAAGGAACATGATTAGAAAAAGAAGGAAGCCAAAGAGAAAGGTACTTGGGTTCATCTGAAGTGTGAGCCTGCTCCACTCAGAGAAGCACACTCTGTGAGAACCAGTGGGAAGGGGCCTGTGTGTTGGAACCCATTCCCTATGAGTTCATGGCATGATAAACGGCGGGAAAAAAAAGAAAACCCCATGTCCATTAAGCAGTTACTTCCTCATTCCCCCTCCTTTCATCCTCTAGCAGCCATCAATCTGCTTCTGTTGGTATGTATTTATCTATTGTGGATGTTGCATATAATGAAATCATATAACATGGCCTTTTGTGTCTGGCTTTTTTCACTTAGCATAATATTTTCCAGGGTTCATCCATATAGCATGTATCAGAACTTCATTCATTTTTATGGCTGAGTAATATTCTATTGCCTGGAACTATCAGAATTTAATTATCCATCCATTCCCTGATGGACATTTAGGTTGTTTCCTCCTTTTGGCTATTGTGAATAGTGCTGCTAGTGTTAACTGTTCGATAGAATTAACCAGTGAATCCATCTGGTCCTGAGTTTTTCTTTGGTGGTTTGTAATTACTGATTCAGTCTCTCCTTAGGTCTGTCCTGTTTCTTCTTGAGTCAGTTTTGATAATTTGTATATTTTTAGGAATTTGTCCATTTCATTTTGGTTATCTAAGTATTCTGTTATATTCTTTTTTATTTCTATAAGATTGGTAGTAATATCCCCATATTTATTTCTGATGTTATTTTTTCTTAGTCAAGTTATAGGTTTGTCAATTTTACTCATCTTCTCAACTAACCCATTTTTGGTTTTGTTGCTTCTATTGTTTTCTAGAATTCTGTATGTTTTTATCTCTCTGTAATCTTTATTGTTTGCTTCCTTATTTATTCTAGCTTTGGGTTTAGTTTTTTTTCTATTTTTTTATAATGTAGAGCTAATTTACTAATTTGAGATCTTTCTTCTTTAGATGTTATATCAGTTACCACTCCTCCATCTGCCCCTACATACAGTGGTTTGGGGGTTGTAATATTTATTTCATCAGTGATGGAATTTGGAATCCAAAAATAGTTTCTACTTTAATATGATCGAGCTATCAATTTATGTTTTCCTAAATTGTTCATGTCTTGGATAAATTGCCCTGACTTTAAGCTCCTAGAAGGAATCTTTGCATCCCCAGCCCTCAGTTTTTGTTGCATTGAAAACACATTAAAGGATATAGAGGGGACTGCCATACAAGCAAAAGTATAGAACATTTGTTTTTATTTGCATTATGTACAAATGCAAATTTTTTTTATATTTTATTGATTTTTTACAGAGAGGAAGGGAGAGAGATAGAGAGTTAGAAACATCGATGAGAGAGAGACATCGATCAGCTGCCTCCTGCACATCTCCTACTGGGGATGTGCCTGCAACCCAGGTACATGCCCTTGACCGGAATTGAACCTGGGACCTTTCAGTCTGCAGGCCGACGCTCTATCCACTGAGCCAAACCGGTTTCGGCATACAAATGCAAATTTTTAGAGAGTGATGCAAAGGTGGTAGATGCTTTTTTGGCAAAATTGAGTTAATGTGAAAACAACTTCTGACTTGGTTCTTACTGACAACTTTATAGACAATGTAAAACCTTAGGAATGTTAATGTATAGTAACAACACCTAATTTACTTTTTTGAACAGGCCAGCAGATATGCAGAGAATGTTCTAAAACCTCATCAGGAAATGAAATTGAAAAAACTAGAAGAGCGCTTTTATCGAATGACGGGTGAAACCTGGAAGTTAAGCCATGGTCATAAACTTGGGGTTAGAAAATATTCCATTTTGAATTCTATTATGTTTTGTTTTACATATATTGATTTTTTTTAAATTGCAAATGATACTAACCTGTTAATACAGCCTTTTTAGGAATTTTTATTAGTGACTGTATATCAATTTTTATTCAGCATATTTGTGTGTTGAGCAGTTACGTGCCGAAGAACATGTAACTTAGAGCCTTGAAAGGCTCTAACATAAGGTAATCTTTAAGAAAACTATTGACTCTATCACTGTGTTTCATATGAGGGAATTCATTTTTCCTCAAGGAAGATCTCCGAGGTATTATAAGCTCACATTATATTCACTTTGTTTGGCTCTTCTTTTGTAAAGCCAGATAACCTTTGACTCTTTTTTCCTTTGGCCTCAAATATGAATTTTGTCATTTGCTACTGGAAGTTTACAATTTCGTTTTCCTACAGAGGAAAATGGACATTCATAAGCGAATTAAGTTTTAGAATAACTGGCCGTAATTTTATGTGTAATATTATTTCTGTCCCCAAAACTTAATTGCTTTCTGTTTATACTGCACCTGTCACCATGTTATAAAGAAAATGACTTAGTAAAGGTGAACAGGATTCTTATAGTGAAGCAGAATCAGTTTTTATTCATTGCATAATGGTAAACATATCACTAAATAATCCAGGGTGGGTAATAAAATTAATGCGAAATGCACCTGCTCCATATGGGGATTTCACTTCTGAGTTGAATTGGCCTTTTGTTCAGTTTTGTGGTGTTAGACATTGAGAGCCTTATTTTAGTCCGCCATGTCTCTTTCTGAAGTGGTCACAATGTGAATTAGTCATTCTGTCCCTTGCTTTTATTCTGTATCTTCATGGTACTAGTAGTACCATGGCTAGTGGGGACAACAAAAAGTTGGACTGGGTAGACCTTCAGTGTTATTTATAGCGTAAGGCTCTCAGGACTATCAAAGAACATGAGAATTGGAACGTAGAACGTAGAGTTTGGTCAGTTAATTGTTCAGCATCAGGATCTCTTGACTTCCATTCCCTATGCTCCTTCCACAACTTCTCTTAGGATAAAGGAATGGGGAAAGCCGCCCATTTTAGTCTGACAAAGAGAACTTTTAGAAAGTCAGTAGATATGGAAGAAAGACATTAGTGAGTTAATAAGTATACATTTGAGAATTTGACACTTAAGTGAATTATCTTGCTAAGGAAGAAATTTTGATACATAATATTAGTACAAATAATCTTTATGATTTCTGGAATAAAATCCTTTGCCTCCTAAAGTGATTAATTCAAATGGAAGCTCAAAGTTTGAATTTGAGAACTAAAATATGTGTACATATATAACAAGGTACTAGGCTGCATTCAGCTGTGGAAGTCTTGCATCACACAAGCATGTCAAACTCACAGCCAGCGGGCCACATGTGAGTTTGAGAGACGTGTTTTCACAGATGTTCTATTTTCACAGCCGTTCAAGGCATCATTCCTTGCACTGCCTTGCTTCCTTCACTGACAGGAGGAAAGGATATCTCCAGGTTTCCTTCTTTCTTCCTTCCTACTGCAAACCTTGGGAGTCGATTAAGATGGACAGGCCTGTCTCAGCCTCGTATCTATCAGACGGAACACCAGCGCTGGATAAGGGCAGTGTCTGCAAGATGTTAAGCTCCATGTTTTCCTGTCTAAGGAGATAATGCCTTAGTTTTCTGGATCTTATAGTGACTTAATTCTATTTTCTACTGGAATGCCATCAGGGTAAAAGAAATAACCATTGTGAATACAGTTGATAGGAAGCAACTCTTGAGAAAGTGTCCGTTGTTTTTGACTAGGGTGATGAAGATTTGGCGCTTGAAACTGACAGTCAGGCATCTTTTGAAACAGCAAACAGAAAAGCAGCAAAGAGACGGAACTTGCCTAAGCCTTCAACCAAGGTTTCACCACCTGCCGAACAGCCCGTGCAGAAGGAGGTTGGTTACTTAATGCCTGCTCATCGCACTGTCTCATTGTATTGCAAGAACCTTGTTCTGTGGGTGAGGTGGTGCACTGAGGAAGGAGGACTGGCTTTTTAATCCAGATGTTTTCCCACTAATTTACAAAGCGATCGCCTTCATTAAGGGTCACTTTCCCTGCTTAATATTAGTGTTTGAACCAAACTTAGAAGGAAGCTATGAAGAGACATGATAATAGGTTTAGGAAATAGTTCTTTTTGAGGAAGTAATTTGGTTATGTAGAAATAAAAAATACAATGTTTACTAGGGAAACATCCCTATGGGTCACTAAGACATGGTTAAGCCATATTTACTGAGCAGCTGCCATTAACATGCGTGTGTCATTTTCCTCAGTAGCACTTCTAGAGAATGGGGTAGTGACCATTCACTTTGGAACAGTGCCCAGGTTTATTATTCCATCTTTCCTTTCAAACTTTTAATCCTTAAGTTAAATTTGGAGCTCGCAAAGATTGGAAATAAGAAGTCTGTTTTTACTGCCTCTTAGGGAAAGCTGGTAGGTTATCTATGCAGTCCTTGAAAATGGTTTCTAATGTATTGCTTCTCAGTCTGAGGTTTCCTGATCCCTTAATGGAGCTTGAAGGTGAGAATCAGGTCATGGAACTATTTCTTACATTTCAAAAGATCTAAGGAACTGGATGGACTAGTTAAAAATTCAAGATTCTTTGCTGTGACTGTCACATGCTTTTGATACCAAAGGAAAACAAATGGTTTATTTAATAAATGCAACTAGTGTTTGTTAGATGAAATGTTATAAAACGTGGATTTCTATGATATCAAACAACAAAAAGTGTACCTAGAGGTGAAATTGTTGGTAATAAGTATTTTAATGAGAGAAAATGGTCTGAACATCTGTTTTTTTAAGAGATTAACCAAAATAGGGAAGCATTGAGTAAATCATGAAAGCAACCAAAGTGAATGGTTGTTAACCAGTCCTGTAGAATTGCCAGTGAAGTATACACTCGTCTTAAAATGTATATATGTATGAATCTAAATTATTTTTGGGTCTTAATGAACTAAATATGTACAGGTTGGTAGCTGTCATCTTAAAATTCTATTTTTATGATCTTTTGTTAGCACAAAGTTGCTTACCCAAAAATGTTTATTAATTGAGCTCTCATCTGCATTGCAAGCTTTCTTCAAAATGTATTTATTCCTATTACTAATACTTACTTTTCCTTAGGTTTCAGATTTACCTGAAGAACCCTCTGAAACAGCTGAAGAAGTAAGCTTATTTTCTTTCTTTAAAAATTAAATATATTTTCTATTTCCTTTAACATTGAGTATGTCTTGTCTAAACTTGGGTTTTGAAAATGAAGATAGCAAACGTGTTTCTATGATTGCACTGTAACTAGTCTTATTTTGAATATGATAATAACCCCCCGCCCCGCCCCCACTCGTGTCCTGTTTTGGAAGCCTGATGTCTGCAGAGTGTTTTTTTAGAGCTTAAATAAAGGTAGAATACATGGCTTTTCTGTAGATATGTAACCCTGTCTAAACTTGGGTTTTGAAAATGAAGATAGCAAACGTGTTTCTATGATTGCACTGTAACTAGTCTTATTTTGAATATGATAATAACCCCCCGCCCCGCCCCCACTCGTGTCCTGTTTTGGAAGCCTGATGTCTGCAGAGTGTTTTTTTAGAGCTTAAATAAAGGTAGAATACATGGCTTTTCTATAGATGTGTACACCTGAAACCTATATACTTTTATAACCAATGTCACCCCAATAAATTCAGTTGGAGAAAAAATATATATATGTATATGGGCTTTTCCAGAACTTCAAGTCAGCAAATGAATTCTTTTATTAAAGATGAAAATAGGCAGATGACTTCAAATTGCAGTTTTCCCCTTAAAAAAGAGAAAGCAAAGAATGCAGCTACTTTTTAGATGTTTGAATGGAAGGATGGTTTGCTGTTTGGGAGGCAGGATCGGACTGAACCCCACTCTGCATTGAGTCTTTCTGCCCAGTTGCTTTGTTACAATCTAAGCTGCAGTTTGGCCGTTGCCCAGCTTAGTTTTAGACACATCTCCAATGCACTGGAGCACTTATCTTTAAAGCGATTAACTCATTTAGGCAAAGGAGAGCCCTAGTGGTTTTCCATTACTTGGGGCTCAGGGACTGTTACACTCCTTAAAAATCATTTTTGCAACAGTCAAGAAAGCCATTGGGAGTGGCTCATTTTTATCATCACATTTGTAACATTTAAGTTTAGTACTTTGGATGTCATAGGAAAATCCAAAAGTCCTACAGAAATAATGAAGTGTATAATGCAGGAGAAGCACAATGTTTTTTTAAAACACACACACATTCCTAATTCCTCCCCATTATACATGATAAATTCATGCCTATGATATGTCTGTCCTGACACACATTCTCACTTCTTGTCAAGCCTGGGTTGGTATCCATGACAACAATTTATAATACAGGAGTATTTAAATATAGCTCATGTTTGACAGGGAACTCCTTTGATGAATTTACTTTGGCTTTAAAACATATTAAGTTATTTTACACAACTGCAGTTTGCCACCAAAGGTGCATGGATTATAGACCTCAGGTTGTCAGTGAATCCTTTTAAATTATACCTTTTTGTGATTATATGTAAAAGGACGGTGCTTTTTTTCCCAATCTCAGATCTTCTGTCCCTAAAAAGGTTGAGGAACCTCCACCACAGAGGCAGTTGGTGTTGTTTTCCTCTTGTAGAGAGTTTTTTATAGTCATTCCATTTTGCTTTCTTCTCTCCTCTTTTCCAGTACTTGTTAAGGGGATATTTTGTGTTACACTCATTAAAGTTTATGTCAGACTAATGGAATTTTTGAGCTGGAATGAACCTAAATAACTCATCCCATCTCCCTACTTGAGGCTGAAGCCACAGAGAGGAAGCGTTTCCGAGGAACCTGCTGGGAAAACTTAGGCCTCTGGCTGTAGCCAGCACTCCCCACTTATTCACTCTAAGCAATACTGTCCCTCTGAACTTCTCCCTTCTCTGATGTTTGGTCCTCTTTGTTCTGTTTTTGGTTAATAAAGTCAACAAAATTATAGTAAATAATTGTTACCTGAGAATCACATGTAAAATATATGCACTATATATTGTTTTAATTGGTATAAGCAGCTTTTAGAATAAAGTTTTATTAAGAATATTAAGAATGCCACTAATGTATAGTTAGTTGATACTGCTTGATACTTTTACAGTGTATTCTATTCCCCACTAATCAAGAAAAGCTAAGTATTGGAATATTTTGATTCTACCAGAATCATCATTGGGAAAGGCATTTTCCATCTGTACAGTTGCTACTGCTTATAGACTTCTAAGAAGTCAGTGAAAAAATTCTTAACTCCCTACTAACCACTCATAAGCTGTTAGTCTTATTTCCCTGGATGACTTTAAATAAATACGCTTTTATTGATTTCAGAGACAGGAAGGGAGAGGGAGAGAGGGATAGAAAAATCAATGATGAGAGAATCATTGATCGGCTGCCTCCGGCACGCCCCCTACTCGGGATTGAGCCCACCACCCAGGCATGTGCCCTGACCTGGAATCGAACGGTGATCTGGGTTCATGGGTCCAGATTTATGACAAGGGAGGGAGGGATGTGAAACATAATTAATGCAGTTCTTTCTTAAGTAGTACACTCTGAGTTTTGTAATACTTGTTACCATATTACCACAGTAACTACTTTCATTATTGTATGCTATCTTACTTCATTTTAAGAAGTACCTGGAAGCCAAATTTTAATTATTGCTGCTACTTCCAATTTATATGTAATTTAAAAATCTGCATTTGTGACAATATGTACTTTCTAATTTTGGGTTGTATCCCAGGCATTTTATCCATTCATAAGTCAGTCCACTACACTGTTGGTAATATTAAGAGAAAATGCACAACCGACTTTCACGGTAATTGTAATAACAGAACAGTTGCTAGATTTCAAATAATAATCATTTCTGTCAAGTTTCATTTAATCATAATGCAAAAAACATTAATTCACTATATTTGAACCTCAGTTTCTCATAAAGCATTTGGCTTTAATTCTCTACCAGATCATGGAACAAACCATCACTGAAAAAGTTAAATCTTATTTCTAAAAATAAGCAAAATTGACCTTTTAGTCTGTGATTCAGTTATTCTATGATTTCTTTGTTTTACTATAAAACTTTTATGTAGAAATAAATAACAGCCCAACTGATTTGGATGTGAGCCAAATACCTTACCTACTTGAATGGAAATATTTTCTAATATGGCTTTCCTGAAGGGGGTAGGTACTGTTATAAAACCACCATTTCACTCTAGCTGGTTTTGCTCAGTATATAGAGCATCAGCCTGTGGACTGAAGGGTCCCGGGTTCGAGTCCCGTCAAGGGCACATGCCTGGGTTGTGGGCTCAATCCCCCAGTGGAGGGTGTGCAGGAGGAAGCCAATCAATGATACTTTTTTATCATTGATATTTCTATATCTCTCCCTCTCCATCTCTGAAATCAATTAAAACATATATTTATATATAAAACACCATCATCCTATCTAATAAAAGAGAAACATGGTAATTGACGTACAACTGCTACCCTTCCCATTGGCTAATCAGCGAGATATGCAAATTAACTGCCAGCCAAGATGGCGGCCGGCAGCCAGGCAGCTTGAAACTAGCATGAGGCTTGCTTGCTTCAGTGACGGAGGACTCCAACGTTCCCTGCCTGCCACTGCAGGCCTCTGAGTTGCAACTCTAAGCAACTATAGAACAAATATAGAAGCTAAACAAAACCCCAGAAACCTGCTTTAGTCTGCCAGGCGTCAGCCAGCAGGATTGCAACATTGTAAGCAAAGGCCAGAAACCTACTTTCAGCAGTGGAGGCCTAAGAGCTGGAGCCAAGTCTCAAAGCTAAAGCTGGCCCAGAATAAAAAAAGAAAAAAAGGAGCGGTTGGGAGCTTCAGTCACCCCCAGCCTGAAAACAGCCCTCAGCCCCTCACCCAGACTGGCTAGGCACCCCAGTGGGGACCCCCACCCTGAAGGGTGTGTGACTGGCTGCAAACAGCCATCATCCCCTCACCCAGGCTGGCCAGGCACCCCAGTGGGGACCCCCACCCTGATCCAGGACACCCTTCAGGGCAAACCAGCCAGCCTTCTACCCTATATAGTAAAAGGGTAATATGCCTCCTAGCACCGGGATCAGCGGAGCCACAAGGCCTCCCACCGGGATCAGCATGACAGGGGGCAGCGCCCCAACCCCCTGATTGGCCCTGCTCTGTGTGTGACAGGGGGCGGGGCCACAACCTCCCTATTGGCCCTGCTCTGTTCGTGACAGGGGAAGGTGCCCCAACCCCCTGATCAGCCCTGCTCTGTGCCTGATGGGGGGAGCTCCCCAACCCCCTGATCGCCCTGTGGCTCTATGTGTGACAGGGTGTGGCGCCCTCCCCCCCCCCACGGGCCCTGCTCTGTGTGTGACAGGGTAGAGCCATAACCTCCCCATTGGCCCTGCCCTGAGTGTGAGAATAGCGGCGCCCCGACCCCCTGATCGGCCCTGCTCTGTGGGTGATAGAGGGCGGTGCCCCAACCCCCTGATGGGCCCTGCTCTGTGCATGACAGGGGGCAGCACCCCAACTCCCCAATCGGCCCTGCTCTGAGTCCGCCCAGGGGCTGCACCTAGGGATTGGGCCTGCCCTCCGCCACCCAGGAGCAGGCCTAAGCCAGCAGGTCGTTATCTCCCGAGGGGTCCCAGACTGGGAGAGGGCACAGGCCGGGCTGAGGGACCCCCCTCCCCCTGAGGGCACAAATTTTTGTGCACCGGGCCTCTAGTTTTTATATACTGTGGTACTCATATAACTTCAGGATAGTTACTATGATAAGACTGTAACAAAGGATTTCCTGACAGGTAAATAATGAACATCAGAAGAAATGACTAATTCATCATCTTTTTAGAATGTCCTTTATATACTAGCAGTTTGTAAGCCCTTTATAGTTGTTTTACTTACAGTTTTATCAAAGGGAAGAGTATGGGAAAACTCAGTACATAATGCAGATAAAGCAGGACTGCTCCCACGACAGTTCTCCGAGCTCTCAGCAACCAGGACCAGCTCTAGGCTCGTCTCCTTTGCTTGGATGACCTAGGCATGGTGCACAGCTCACAGCAGTAGAGTGGACGGGGGAACTTTTGTTCCCTTCAGCCAGGGTTTCTCTTGTCTGTAGACTGGCACTGACCTTCCTGGGTGTGTAGGTCACTTTTGAAGCCCAATTGCAATCTGGATGTGATCTGGGCAGACAGCTTGTTTAGTCTCGGGTGTCCTCTCTGGAAGGCTCTCCTCAGTCAATAGGAAGATGTTTTCAGTTTCAGAATTACTTCTGTTTAGTGAATTTTATATGGACCTTTATGTTGGTCTACTCTCTCAGAGCTAATTCCTGCAAAATCCCTCGTGAGTTTTTATAATCACAGATGTTGTAATTTTGGGATTGCATGGAGCAGTGGATTGGAATTCTTATCTGAACATTTTTATTCCTCAGGTAGTTACCATAGCTCTCCGGTGTCCAAGTGGGAGTGTCCTGAGGAGAAGGTTTCTTAAATCTTGCAGTTCACAGGTGAGGAAATACGTATTTTGAGAAATATTTTTATTGAATTTGACAATAGTATATTCTCATGCAGTGGGAGAGGTTTTACTAGTCACACTGTTACCTGGTACTCTCATCACTTACATGTAGTCCATGTTGAGGATAAAGGGCATTTCTATGTATACTACATTGCAGAAACTTAGGTAATTAGGCCTGCTGGGTCCTTTTGAACTGTGATTGCTGCAAATTTTTTTTCAGTTTTCCATTTCCCTATTTATTTTTTGTCTTTTTTTAAAAATACATTTTTATTGATTTTTTACAGAGAGGAAGGGGGAGGGATAGAGAGCTAGAAACATCGATGAGAGAGAAACATCGACCAGCTGCCTCCTGCACACCCCCACTGGGAATGTGCCCGCAACCAAGGTACATGCCCTTGACCGGAATCGAACCTGGGACCCTTGAGTCCGCAGGCCGACGCTCTATCCACCGAGCCAAACGGGTTTTGGCTATTTTTTGTCTTTTTGTTGTTGTTACAATTACATTTTCACAGGTTGGTGGGTAAGATGCTTTCAAAGCAGCCAATATTAACTTTGTTCCCATTATATATTAGTTCCTGCTTGATTTTGATGTGGCTAAAATTATGATCCAAATCATTCCCTCCCCGCCCCCAAATGCTAACCTTTTGTTCTCAATCTTTTTTTTTCATTTTTTCCCTTGCTTTTTCTCAATTTTTTTATTGCATAATCTTTCCCTTTCCTATGATTGGGGCCTTGCTATTTGTTAAATGCCTCTGCTGACCATGGGTGCCAGTAGTCCCTGGGCCTTAAACAAAATGTATTAAAGGTTATTCACATCTCAGAATCCATGGTATGGTATTTTCTTTACACTCCAGAAAGTCCCTTTGAAAGGTGTAAGCATTGTTTCATTATTCCTAGAGGCATGTTAAACAATGTACAAATTGTAAAATATCATGATGACCCTGAGGGACACCAGAGTGTACAGTATTGACAACTACATTTCTTATCTTTTAGGTTCTACTTGACTGGATGGTGAAAATTGGGTACCACACATCCCTATACAGCCTTTCTACTTCCTTTCCAAGAATACCTCTGGAAGTTGAGGGAGGCTGTTCACTGCAGGACATAGGAATAACTGTGGATACTATACTCAATGTGGAGGAAAAGGAGCCATGCAACTAGAAATGAAGAATACCTATTCCACATAAAACCAGTTATGTTGTGACCTTACAGGACAACAAAGGATTCACATTAAAATCATGGCACACCTTGATTGAGCTCAAGGCATTAAACATGTTAGTGTTAATATCCATGGGAATATATGGACATAAAGGGTTAGGAAAGGAGTGCTTTCTGCCTATGGTGAATCTTATTCTTTGGTATCACTTTTGCTCATTTGCAGATCTTTTGTTTCTTTTTTTAAATTTAAAAAATTTTTTCAACTACAGTTATTCAATATTATATTAATTTCAGGTATACAGCATAGTGAGTAGGCATGTGATTAGACATATAACTTAAGAGGCAATCTCCCTCGTAAGTTTAATACTCCTGACCCCATATGTAGTTATTACAATATTATTGACTATATTCCTTAAACTGAACTTTATATCCTCATGACTGTTTTGTAACTGCCAATTTGTACTTCTTAATTCCTTCACCTTTTTCTCACCCCCCAACCCTGCTCCCATCTGGCAATGGGAGTTTATTCTTTTTATCCATGAATTTGTTTGTTTTGTTTGTGCATTTTTTTATATTCCACATACAAGTAAAATCACATGGTAATTTTCTTTCTGTCTGACTTATTTCACTTAGCATAATACCCTCTAGGTCCATCTATGTTGTCACAAATGGTAAATTTTCATTCTTATTTATGGCTGAGTAAAATTCTACTGTATATATGTACCACATCTTATTTATCCAATCACCTGTCATCAGTAACTTGAACAGACACAGAGACGTAAAAATTAAAGAGGCCTTTGGACCCCCCAAATTCAACTGGCAGGAAGCCAGCTGAGGAAAATGGCTATGCTGTAAACCCGTGCTACCTGTCATGCAAAAGGAGTGACACCGAGGCCTTCAAGGGCCGAGTCAGGAACCACTGGAGCGTAATTTCCCGGCAGGGAGTAGGGCTGAGTTCTGGTTGAGGAATTTCTAATACTTGCCCACCTGGGCTTCAGAACTGCTCGCGGGCAGTAACTTCCGTGTGCCATTCATTTTCAGTCTTTCTGACCAGAGTCATCGTCAACCCACCACTATGTATTGGGTTTGTGGAGGGGAAATAACGTGCCTTTAGTTCACAGGCCTACAGATCAGAGGAAATGTACGTGAGAGCTGTACTAAGAATTACACACGCCCAGTCTCATCTGCCTCTGGCGCTGATGCTGTAATGGGTGTAGACTTCTGTGTGCTTTGGGAGGGAGGGAGTCACTAGGTGCTAGAGGACAGGCTGTGGGAATCAGCCTCCAAGATGGCCCCCAACGATCCCTATGTCCTGGTAGTTACACTTTCGTGTTGCTCCCTCCCACAATATACTAGTGCTGATCAGTATAACCAACAGAATTACCCAGAAGTACAGAAGTCCTCACTTAACATAATCGACAGGTTCTTGGGAACTGGGACTTTAAGAGAAATGGAGTCCAGTCATGGGTAGCATAACAGTGTTTCAGTCAACGAAGGACTGCAAGTATGAACTGCAGATACATGTCCTTCAAGATTATAAAAGAGCTGAAAAATTCCCGTCACCTAGTGACATAATAGCCATCATAATGTCCTCGCTCAGTATGTTACCCATATATTTGTGGTGATGCTGGTATAAACAAACAACCTGCTTAACAAATGTATTTGTTTTTAAGCTAAGTATTACTACAAAAGAGTTGTTAAAAAACTAAAAAGCTTATAAAGTAAAAATGTTATAGTAAACTAATATTTATTATTGAAGAAATGTTTTCAAATTTTTTTAAAAATATATTTTATTGATTTTTTACAGAGAGGAAGGGAGAGAGATAGTTAGAAACATCGATGACAGAGAAACATCGATCAGCTGCCTCCTGCACATCTCCCACTGGGGATATGCCCGCAACCAAGGCACATGCCCCTGACCGGAATCAAACCCGGGACCCCTCAGTCCGCAGGCCGACGCCCCATCCACTGAGCCAAACCGGTTTCGGCAAAATGTTTTCAAATTTATAGCCTAAGTGTACAGTGTTTATAAAGTCTACAGCAGTGTACAGTGATGTCCTAAGCCTTCACATTCCCTCACTGCTCACTCTCTGACTCACCAGAGTAACTTCCAGTTCTGCAAGCTCCATTCATTTTAAGTGCTTTATATACCAGATTGTACCATTTTTTACCCTTTATGCTACATTTTTACTGTATCTTCTCTATGGTTAGGTATATTTAAATACATAAATATTTACCACTGTATAATGGCCTACAATATTCAGTAACAGGCTGTATGGGTTTGCAGCCTGGAAGCAATAGGCTATACGATAGCCTAGGTATGTAGTAGGCCATATACCATCTAGGTGTGAGTAAGTAAACTCTATGATGCTCACACTCTGATTTAAAATAGCTTTAGATTATTTTAAAAAAAATATGGAACACTTCACGCATTTGCCTGTCATCCTTGCCCGGGGCCATGCTAATCTTCTGTGTCGTTCCAATTTTAGTGTAAGTGCTGCCGAAGCAAGCATTAGTTTTAGATTTTTTAAAAAAGCCCTAGGGAAAACAAATGAATCCTATTTCCACCTAGCTTGTTTATTATTGTTTTTAATAATATACTTCAGTGGAAAAGTAAAATTGAAAAATGTTAAAGACCTCCATCTCCAGTATACTAAAGAATATTCTGAGTATTTAAAACCAGTCAAAATGCTCAAGAGTGCACTATATAACCTATATATCTCTCAAACAGCGGTTCTCAACCTGTGGGTCGTGACCCTTTGGGGGTCAATCGACCCTTTCACAGGGGTCGCCTAAGACCATCGGAAAACACATAATTACACATTGTTTTTGTGATTAATCACTATGCTTTAATTATCTTCAATTTTTAACAATGAAATTGGGGGTCACCACAATATGAGGAACTGTATTAGAGTCGTGGCATTAGGAAGGTTGAGAACCATTGCTCTAATACAAGCCACATATCCTTGCAGTGGTTCTCAACCTTCTAGCCCTTTAAATACAGTCCCTCATGTTGTGACCCAACCATAAAATTATTTTCGTTGCTACTTCAAAACTGTAATGTTGCTACTGTTATGAATCGTAATGTAAATATCTGCTATGCAGGATGGTCTTAGGCGACCCCTGTGAAAGGGTAGCTCGACCGCCAAAGGGGTCGCGACCCACAGGTTGAGAACCACTGCCTTAGAGAATTTCCCTTTTATTACTCTTCATCTCTGTTCATTCTTCACTTTGTAAACTCCCTGTCATGGAGCGATGTGGGAGTGAGTTTAATAATACAATAGCTGCCTGTTGTCAAAACATGTCATTTTAGATAGTTCTACTACAATGACAGCAGCACTAAAGGGTATTTTGAAGAGAAAATAAAAAGCATAAAGCCATCTTTTTCTGAAGGAAACTGTAAAAAAAAAAAAAAAGGACATTCCCCTTTAAAAGGGGGAGAGCCTAGCCTTAATCAGCTAATTGTTCAGTTCACTGAAACCGAGGTCCTAAAAATAACAACTTCTAAATGTGCAGCAGTTTCAGACTTTTACTTAGGATGTACCAGGTAGAAAGCTGCAAAGAATGTTCCTCCCACCATAAGAAGAAACAGCTGAATGATATACAAAATCCTAATACTTTTGAGCCCTTAGGTCTGTGGTTCTCAACATTGGCTGCACATTAGAATCACCTGGGAATCCTTTAAAATCCTGATTTCTGGGCCTCATCCTCCGGAAATTCTATTTCTTTGTTTTGGGATGGGGCCACAACATTAGTAACAAAGAAACAGAATTTCCGGAGGATGAGGCCCAGAAATCAGGATTTTAAAAAGATTCCCAGGTGATTCTAATGTGCAGCCAAGGTTGAGAACCACTGCCTTAGGCGGTGGAGGCTGCAAAGCACTCGGGGAGAGATAGAAGTCTTGTTTTTGGCAGGGCATAGGAGAAAATGTGACTGCTCTATAAGCACGTGAGGAAATTAGATTTTAACATTTTTAATGGCCAAGCATGGGCTACTGCATCACTTTGGAACAAGACTGGCTATCCTATCTAATAAAAGAGAAACATGGTAATTGGTGTACGACCGCTACCCTTCCGATTGGCTAATCAGGGTGATATGCAAATTAACTGCCAGCCAAGATGGCGGCCGGCAGCCAGGCAGCTTGAAGCCAACATGAGGCTTGCTTGCTTTAGTGACGGAGGACTCCAACGTTCCCCGCCTGTCGTTACTGGCCTCTGAGCTTGCAGTTTGAAACATTGTTACAAATATAGAAGCTAAACAAAACCCCAGAAACCTGCTTTCAGCCAGCCAGGATCTCAGAGCTGGAGTTGATACAGTGTTTCAATTATAGAACCCAAACAAACCAGATACCTGCTTCCAGCAACCGAGGCCTAAGAGCTAGAGCCAAGCCTCAGAGCTAAAGCTGGCCCAGAATAAAAAAAAAAAGGAGCAGTTGGGAGCTTCAGTCACCTGCCTGCTTGTGGCTCTGTGTGACAGGGGGCGAGGCCACAACATCCTTATAGCCCTGCTCTGTTTGTGACAGGGCAGGCGCCCCAACCCCCTGATCAGCCCTGCTCTGTGCCTGATAGGGGGGAGCTCCCCAACCCCCTGATCGCCCTGCGGCTCTGTGTGTGACAGGCTGCGGTGCCCCAACCCCCTGATCAGCCCTGCTGTGTGTGACAGGGGGCGGTGCCCCAACTCCCCTATCTGCCCTACCCTGTGAGTGACAGGGGGCAGTGCCCCAACCCCGATTGACCCTGCTCTGTGCGTGACGGGGTGGTGCTGCAACCTCCCCATCGACCCTGCCTTGTGTGACGGGGCGGTGCCCCAACCCCCCAATCAGCCCTACCCTGAGCGTGACTGAGGGTGGCATCGCAACCTCCCGATCGCCCTGCTCTGTGCATGACAGGGGGCAGCACCCCAACTCCCCAGTCAGCCCTGCTCTGAGCCTGACCAGGGGCTGCACCTAGGGATTGGGCCTGCCCTCTGCCACCCGGGAGCAGGCCTAAGCCAGTAGGTCGTTACCTCCCGAGGGGTCCCAGACTGCAAGAGGGCACAGGCCGGGCTGAGGGCCCCCCCCCCAGTGCACAAATTTTTGTGCACCGGGCCTCTAGTTTAATATATGGTTCATAAAATGAAGGCAGGACACCTTATTTAAAAATGAAGAATTCATGTGTGGCTCAGTGGTTGAGCATCGACCTATGAACCAGGTCAGGGTTCGATTCCCGGTCAGGACGCATGCCCGAATTGCGGGCTTGATCCCCAGTGGAGGGTGTGCAGGTGGCAGCCAATCAATGATCCTCTCAATATTGATGTTTCTAGGTCTCTCTCCTTTCCTCTCTGAAATCAATAAAAATATATTTTAAAAAAAATAAAAGTGAATAAGATGGGGGGGGGGGCGTGCAGGAGGCAGCTGATCGATCTCTCTCATCGATGTTTCTAACTCTCTATCCCTCTCCCTTCTTCTCTGTAAAAAAATCAATAAAATATATTTAATAAATAAATAAACGAACAATTCAAGACATTGACAGCACAGCATTATAAGTGTGGGGCTGTGAGTGACTGCACAGGTCACACCATGAAGCCAGTCCGGGCTGCGGGCCTCAGACACACACAGAGTTCCCACTCACCTGAAAGCTCTTCTCCCACTGGCCTTCAGCTGGTGTCCATGAGGAGTGAGAGCAGTGCAGATGACTGGAGAAGACAAAACAACCACGATGCAAACGAGGAGGTAATTGGCGGCTATGGAGGAATAAACTCAAAGCCCCACCAGCTCCTTGGTATCCTCTACAAAACCAAAGTCATAACCCGCAGGGGGCAGTGCACCAAATACTATGGTCACAGGACATTGGCAAATGTGTTTCTAGAGAAGCAGTAAAAGCAAAACCCATCCTCCTCCCCCAGGACAGGCAAACAC
Source organism: Myotis davidii (assembly GCF_000327345.1). Classification (NCBI taxonomy): domain Eukaryota; kingdom Metazoa; phylum Chordata; class Mammalia; order Chiroptera; family Vespertilionidae; genus Myotis; species Myotis davidii. The sequence continues at coordinate 10,549,512 of NW_006292095.1, read as the reverse complement.
TTAGTGCTGCTGGGGGAAGGGTAGAAGCAAATATTCTCTACTCTTGGTGGAGGAGCAGGTTCAGGTAACAGATGTTTGCTATTACTGGGGAGTAACAATCACAGTCTACAACCGGGGAAGTGTAAGAGCAGGAGGAAGGCCCTCTCTGATACAGGTAAGCAAGGCCAATGGAAAGCTGAGGGCAGATCAGGCACACAGAAAAACCTAGCATCTCCACCCCTACCCTAAACACAAGGTAACAGCAGCCAGCCCATCATTAGTACAGCTTGAGGTCTATGGGCTCCGAGCCTCTGAGTAACAATAGACTTCTATTGTAAAAATATCTTTCAAAAATGAACATGAAACACTTCATACAAAAGTTGAAGAAATTCATCACCAGCAGACTAGTACTATAATAGTTAAGTCTTTAAGGCAGAAGAAAATTAAACCAGGAGGAAATACGAATCTATACAGACATAAAGAGCACTACTTGGGTTATTTAAGAAATCTTTGCCTAACCCAAGGTCTCAAAGGGGTCTGTGTTTTCTTGTAAAAGCTTGTATTAGGTCTTATGCTTAAGTCTATGATCTATTTTCAGTGAATTTCCAGTCAAGGCATGTGCCTGAGTTGCAGGTGTGTGCAGGAGGCAACCGATTGATGTCTCTTGCACACCGAAGTTTCTCTCTCTTCCCCTTTCTCTGAAATCAGAGAGGCATATCCTCAGGTGAGAACTGAAGAAGAGAAAAATAAATAAATAAAAGATTCTTCCTAGCTATATAATATTCTACAGTTCTAGCATACAATCCATATAAAGACATTAACACAAATTGTCTAAAGAAAAAAGATTTTTTTATAGTCTAAAAGATATCAGGTACTACTTGATTTTTTTCTTATGAAAATAAGCCCTATACAAAGATCGTTAACTCAAACTGCCTCAACACAATTGTTCACTATGAGATTTTATATCAAATTTCAAAATAAAACTTTCATTTCAAGTATACCACAATAAACCAATGATTTTGTTTAAAATGAAAAGTTTATTTGCTCAAAACACCAAATAGGATGCAAGCAATGTCATGACAAATATATAGAAATATGCAGACCAACATAAAACAGTAATTCTGTTTAAATGAAGGGGAAATCTCTTTCAATGTTATGACAACATACTCCCAAAAAGAATCTTTTCTTCAGTTAATTATACATTTCAATAAAATAAAGGGTAATGGATTAAGAGGAAGTTAGCTTGTGAATTTTTCTTAGAAATAAGACTCCAACTCTATTAATCCATGCCAGTTAAACATTATAACTAAAATTTCCAAAGAAGTGCAAAAGGAGATAAAGGGGTTAGTTACGTTTTTTGTTTGAACAGTCCAGAGGAAAATGGTTACTACAAATACAGCAGGCAAACTGTTAAGACTGACTGATCTAGAACTGTACTAAATTTCAGTCAATGCTCGTCATTGTGCTAAATGCTCGTCATTAGTATGGCACATTTTGGTCCATGATATAGTTTAATGCCAAGATAGATCCCAATTTGTTACAGATACACTTAGATTACTGTTGCTTGTGTGTTTTTTTTCTAAATATATATATATATATTTAAAAAGCCAGGATACTTCCACATACAAAGGCAGGTTTTCCCAGGAGGGACTTATAGGAAGTAGTCTGGGGTGCGCCGGGTGACGTGAGGCTCTCCACGACGAGGTGCTGGGTCAAACTGAAGGCTATAAACGGCAAAAACAAACACCCAATAGTTAAAGGATTTGAATTTGTAAACAAACAAATCAATGTTATGACGGGAATGGACAAGTCACTGCCGGTGTTCTCCATGAAACTACCTCACAGAGCTATGGCAAAAATTTAAGCAGATGAAATGTCCAATTCGGTGCCTGGCACAAAACGTTTGCAGTATTATCACACTGTATGCAGGAAATGTATTTATACATTTTACGTTGACTGGTAGTAGAGCAGTGCGGGACACGTATTAATAAGTTTTTTATAGACTAGCGGTAGAATGCAGCTAAAGTATAAATATGTAAACTAAAATTATTGTAATTTTACTGAACGTTGCCATTTGCGCAAAAAATTAGCAAAAATGGCCCGCACCACCTGTTAGCGCGCGATAAAAACTACCCGCAAACAATGTGTTATCATCAGCTAAATGGAAGTGCCAAGAGCAGACTTGCTTGTTTTATGCTAGACTTTAGGGAGAAATATTTAGCCTTTTACTATTAAGAATAATGTTAGCCCTACCAGCATGGCTCAGTGGTTGAGTGTTGACCTATGAACCAGGAGGTCACGGTTTGATTCTAGGTCAGGGCACATGCCTGCGTTGCAGGCTCAATTTACAGTAAGAGCGTGCAAGAGGCAGCTGATCAATCATTCTCTCTCATCATTGTTGTTGTTTTTTCCCCCCCATCATTGATGTTTCTCTCTCTCCCTATTCCTTCCTCTCTGAAATCAATTAAAAAGTATATTTAAAAAAATGATGTAACGTGTTTTGTAGATGCCCTTTATCAGGATAAGGAAGTTCCCTTATTTAATTATTTTTATTATGAACTAGAGGACCAGGTTCATTCGTGCACTGGTGGGGTCCCTCGGCCTGGCCTATGGGGATCGGGCCAAAACGGGTAGTCGGACATCCCCCGAGAGGGCACTCTGCAAAGTTGCTGTTGCTCGACAGCTCCTGCATTGAGTGTCTGCCGCCTGCTTGGTCATTGTGCATCATAGCTACCAGCTGGTCGCTTAGGCTTTTATATAGATAGATGGGTGCTGGGGTTTGGCTTTACTGGGATGATCATGTGTTTTTTGTCCTTTATTCTATTCATATAGTTTATCACATTAGTTCTACGTTTTGAACCAACTTTGCATTCCTGGGACAAATTCCACTTGGCCATGATGTGTAATCCTTTTTACATCATGGATTACACATTGCTGGATTCAGTTTGAGGATATTTGGTTGCACACATTTATATTTAAATGCATTAACAGTACCCATCTGTAGTTTCCTTAAAATGTCTTCGGTTTTGGTATTAGGGGTTACACAGCCTCAAAGAATGAGTTGGGAAGTAATGCCCCTCTTCTTTTTTTTGAAGGTTTTGTGGACTGGTGTTAATTCCTTTTTAAATATTTGGTCAGTTCCCCAAAGAAGGCAATTGGGCCTGGGTTTTTATTTGTAGGAAGTATTAAAATTATGAATTTAAATTTCTTCACTTGTTACAGGTCTATTCAAATACTCTTTTTAATTGAGTCAGTTTTGGTAGTTTCTAGAAATTTTTCAAGTTACCTAATTGTATTATTATACAGTTACTCACTGTATCCCCTTATAATGCCGTTTATTTCAGTAAGGTAACTTTGGTAATGCATCTTCACTCCTCTTTTCTTGGTCAGTCCAGTTTTCTTGTTAAAAATAATCAACAAATTTGTTGAAAATAATCAACTTTTGGTTTAGCTGATTTTCTGTTTTCATAGTATTTCATTTTATTTTCACACTAAACTTTCCTTGCACTGAGTTTAATTTGCTTTTCTTTTTCCAGATCCTTAATGTGTAAAGTTAGGTTTTTGATTTGAGATCTTTCTTGATTTGTAATATAGGCTTTACAACTATAAATTTTCTTATAAACACTGTTTTCACTGCATCCCCTAAGTTTAGGCACATTCTGTTTTCACTTTCATTCATCTATAATTTTTCTAATTTCTCCTGTGATTTCTTCTTTGACCCACTACGTTATTTAAAAGTGTTAATTTTCACACATTTATACATTTTCCAGTTTTCCTTCTGTTATTGATCTGCCTAGTTTTATCATTGAAAGTGGTATAATAAAGTCTCCAATGATTGTTGTTGAATTGTCTAGTCCTTCGATTCTGTTAGTTTTGCTCAATATATTCTAAGGCTCTGCTGTTGAGTGCATGTTATAGCTGATATATCTTCCCGGTGGTGTGATTCTTTTATCATTATGAAATGTTCTTCTTCGTGTCTAATAACAATTTTTGTTTTGAAATCTATTTTTTTCATTTTTTTGAAATCTGACATTTGTGTATCCAGTGTTCTTGTGGTTGCTATTTGCATGGTGAATTTTTTTCTACCATTTTACTTCTAACCTACTTATAGAAGTAACTATATTGTATTTCTGAATGTAAGTTGTTTCCTGTAGACATCGTAAAACTATCTTAAAAAACAATGGCCTAATAATCTCTGCCTTTTGATTGCATTGCTTAAACTGTTCACATTTATTATTATTGATATGAGAGAATTTATACCTATTTTAAAAATGTGTATTCTGTTTCTTGGTTCCTGCTTTAACTGCTTTATTAAAACGATATTTTTTAGTATACCACTTAAATTTCTTTAATAACTTTACAATTATTTTTCATTTTTTAATATGTTTTAATTGATTTTATAAAGAGAGGAATGGAGGAGAGAGAGAAATATCAATAAGAGAGAATCATTGATTGGCTTATCTCCTGCATGCTCCGTACTTGGGATCAAGCTCACCACCTGGGCATGTGCCCTGACTGGGAATTGAACCAATGACCTCTTGGTGCATGGATGATGCTCAACCAACGGAACCACACTGGCTGGGCTATAATTGTTTTTCTTAAATTATTTTATTAGTGGTTGCTCTAAAGCTTACAATACACAACATAAAACTACTACAGATTTATACTAACTTAATTGTAGTGCCTTATAGAAGTTTACTCCTATATAACTCCTTTCTATTCTCCTCCCTTTTATTGCTACTGATGTTATATAGATAGTATATCTGTATATGTTACAGACCCCCAAATACTTAATTTATAGATTTTGTTATATTAACCTTATTTTTATTTTCTTCATGTTCTTCCTTAGGATTCAAGTTACCATGTAGTGTCACTTCTATGTACTGTTACTGCCAAATATACTACACTTGTATATATTACCTTTCCTATAAGTTCAATTATACTTCACAAAATGTGTCCATATTGTGTAATGCAACTGGTTGTAAATCAGTTAAGAAAGTTGCAATTGTGCTTTTACAATTGCCACTGTGTGCGTGCGCAGACATTTGATTTACTTTCTGGTGTCATTCACCTTCAGCCTGAAGGGAGACTCTCTTGGCAGGTCTGCTAGCACTGAATTTTCTCCATTTTGCTTATCTGGGCACATTTTTCTTTTGCATTCATTTTGAAATTTTGCTGGCTGTAAGATTCTTGGCTAAGTTTTTATTTTCAGCACTTTGAATGAATATATTGTCCCATTGCCTTTCTGATGAGATGTCAGCTGATTATCCTATTTAGGTCCCCCTTTTTAAGTCATTTTTCTCTTACAGCTTTCAACATTTTTTCTTTTACACTTTCAGCATTTTAACTATGACATAAATGGTTACGGATTTCTTTAAATTTATCCAAGTTAGAGTTAGTTGAGCTTGGGTATGTAAATTAATGCTTATCATCAAATATGAGAAGCTTTCAGCCATGATTTCTTCAAATATTCTTTCTGTCCCCTTTTCTCTCTCCTCTCCTTCTAGAGCTCCCATACACTTATATTGGTGTGCTTAAAGGTGTCCTACATTTCTGAGCCTCTATTAATTTTTCTTCTCTTATTTTTCTCCTTGCTCTGCTGTTTTGCTTGATGCTACGAGAGCCCTCTTAATTGGTCTCTGCCATGATACTCATTGTTCAACAAAGTACTCAGGCTTGGAGTTCTATGTAAGATCAGTTCCCTCAGGCAGAGCTGAGGAACTTTTTGAGCTGCCTCTCACCCTGAACAGAACTTCTATGCAGTTGCTTTGGAGCTGTTTTCCACCTCCCCCCACTAGTA
>NW_006292095.1:10539651-10543709 GCF_000327345.1 Myotis davidii | reverse complement strand
TATATATTTTTCTGAAGCTAGTGTGCACAGTTACAAGGTTGTTTTTTTGTGTGATGACAGCTTTGAAGATCTATTTTCCTAGCATCTTTCACATATATAGTTCAGTATTAACTAGTCACTGTGGTATACACTACACACCCTCATAACTTATTTACTTTATAACTAGAAGTTTGTACCTGGTGATCACCCTTCACCTACTTTCTAGTGCCACTCCTATTCTATGAGCAGGAGCTGGGAAATAACACTGCTTGCCATGCATGCCGGGAGGGAATTTCCATCCTAAGAGCTAGAGAGGGGAAGGGAATCTCGCTGGCTTGACTGCACCCTTCCGGAATAGAGCGTCTGAAACCCAGGCCTGAGGTAGGTGTGATATACTGGCATATGCCCCCCTGGGGATGAAACCATATCCCTGAAACTGGAGCTAGGGAAGGGGAAAAGCCCCCATCTCTTTGTCCACACCCACGAAGAGCAGAGTGCCTAGCGCAGTTTCCATACACGTGATCCAGGACTAGGGAATGAGTCGTGGCTCAAATTCCACAAACTCTGGCTGTTATTACCCAGATTTAGATTTTCTAGAATAAGTATTTCTTTATCTGTTGTATATACTTAGAACAGTTTCCAAAAATTTGAAATACCTGTTTAAAATAAAATAATGTTCTCTAGCTAAGTAGTTGTTTTTATTGGGGAGATAGTTTGCTATCTTCATTATTCCAGAAGCAGAAATCCTATGTCACATTTTCAATTTTCCTCCTAAAAGTGATCATATACAATTAAAGTTTAAGGTAACTTACAAGGAATATTTTAAAGTGTCATCTAATTCCATGATAGCAGCCTGGTTCCCACAACGGTAACAGTAATTGGGTGCACTGAAAATGGTAACCACATTCCGATCATGACACCAATTGTATCCCTGCATTAAAAAAAAAATCAGTATTTCACTATAAAATTATAATCTCAACACAGAGAAGGTTAAACTTAGAAATTACAAGTATTTTCTGTGGAAATGCAGTCTTCTAAGTTACTTTATATAGTATCCTTCATTAATATTGTGCACCTGCACGAATACGCAACTGTTGGGTAACTGGGTTTTATTGTTACATGGAGCTTAGTAAATGCACTGTTCTGGCTTAATCTATGCTTGCAATCTTGGCTATGATGTGTACTCAATTTCTCCCACCATATGAGTTTCCTTGTAAATTATGTCAAATTTTGCTTTATATATTTTGAGTCTATTAAATAAGTACTTAAAAATTTAGAATTATTTCTTCCTAGAGAACTGGGACAGTTTTCTCTAATAACCTGTTTTCATTTCTCATTACACTTTTTATTTTAGAACCTATTCTGATTAGCTGTATATTGGATAATTATCTAATTAGTATACCAATAAACCATTTTCCATCCCTCTACTTCTAATCATTATCCTATCTAATAATAGACAAACAGGGTAATTGACTGTACCTCTGCTACGCTTCCCATAGGCTAATCAGCAAGATATGCAAATTAACCACCAACAAAGATGGCGGTTAACTTGCATATGTAGGCGCCAAGCAGCAGAGTGAAGACTGAAGGCAGCTCCGGCCAGAGCAGTGAAGGCTTTGAAGGCGGCTCTGGCTGGAGCGAAGGCCTGGGTCCCCGGTGCCGAAGGAAAACTGGTGCAGGCAGCCAGGGGAAGGGAAGGCAAGGCCTATTGCATGAATCTAGTATTTTACATAAATCCCAATAGCTGAATTTTGATTATCTAATTTGAGTCTTCTAAGAAAAATTTTCATCCATTTAACACTGTATATAACTACTGATATAATTAGATTTATCCTCAGCATAAGAATTGAGGTTCTTTATTATGCTCTCACTCCTCCTCTTGCTTTATTGGGTTTGTGAAGTTTTCTCTTACATTTTAAAGCTGCTCCTACTGGTTTGGAAGTATTATATTCTATTTATATTCCTTTAGTATTTGCAAAATAGTAACATCATAGTAGAGAAATCTGGCAGGCATCACCTTAACTAAGTGATCTAAGTTAAAACTACCAGCACTGGGATAAATTTCATTACCGCTGTATGATACACTGAAAAGCACACATCAGTATGTGGCATACCCACCAAAATGCATATCCTGAATCTATAACCATAAGGAAGCATCAGTTAAATCACAAATGAAAACTACTTACACAAAATAAAATTGCTTGTACTTTTAAAAAATGTCAAGATTATATAAAACAAAGAAAGTCTGAATGCAGCACCATCCTGAATTAGATTTTAGATATACATATTCAACTAAAGGCCATTAGTGAGATAATTAAAATTTGAATGAAGTGTTTAGGTTAGATAAAAATATTAGATCAATGCAAATTTATTGACTGTGACAAGTATACTGTGGTTATGTAAGACAAAGTCCTTATTTTTATAAATACACATGGAAATTTGGGGGCAAATGAGCATCATGTCTGCAACTGACATTAAAACAGTCAAAATAATGTAACGTGTGCAGGGAAGGGGGGAAGAAGAAAGAAACTGAATAATAAAGCAAGTATTAAAATACTCATATTTGAGGACTCTGACTTCAAAGTGAGTTACAATTTTGCTTTAGCAAACTAGTACTTTCCTTACTTGCTAAAGCAGGCCAAGGTTTTCCTCCTTTCACTTAGATAACGGTGAGGAATGTTCCTACTATTCCAAGTTATGAAGGCTTTATTACAGACATATGTATTTATCAGAAACAAAGATCGCCATCCTGTAGGAAAAGGACATACCTCCATTACAAGTTGGTGAGCGCGAGAAACCAGTGTGAGACCATTGGCATGATTGAATGTTTCAGAAATGTCTTGTCCAAACGTATAGCCAGCACCACGTGGTGAAATACCCCATCCACCACGATCATCTGGATCTGACCATAACAGATCACACATCGGGCCCTGGCCAAAAAAATTAGGTACTTATTATAAATTATTAGCACTCATATTTAACTAATTAAGCTTTACTACAATGTGGTTATGCTTCTTTTTCTTTTAATTTAAAGTAAGTTTACCTCATGTGGAACTTCTTGTAAACGATCCAGGGCCCTTATATGATCCAGTGTATCAATGGATGGAGAGAGGCCACCATGGAGGCAGAAAATCTGTTTATGAATTTATAAAGAAAATAAATTTATTAATTGCTAAAAAGTAATGGAAAGTAAATAATTACAAATGTCAATCCTAATAGCTCTTTTCAAAATAATATTTTAAAATATTCACTGTGGAGAATTTGTAAGATACAATGAAAAATGAAACAAAAACAAGAGAGAGGGCTGTTAACATTTAAATATATTTTTTGTCTTTTTTCTTTAAAATCCCAACACTATATGACCCATCATTACATTTTCTGATGTATAAAACTTTCTTCTCTTATAATAAAGACCCTACAAATTCCTGTTATTGGTTTCAAAAGTTCTTCAGTTTTCTTTGATTTTCCTGAGTGCATAATCATGTCTGCAAAAATATTTGCTTTGCTTTTCTTCTTAATGTTTATACCTTTTAATTCTTTTTATTGCTCAGTGAATTGGCTAAAATTTCCAAAACAAAATCGAATAATACAAATTAGTGGAAATGTTTTGTTTGTCTTTTTGGGGGTAAAACACCTATTCCCATGTCCAGCCTCTAGAGATCTGGAATCAGAGAGAATTATAATACAAGCTTTAGAGGGCATTTTCTCCTGATTTTGATGAGATGCTTTCTGATGTTTTGGTAAGTATAGTCAGCATATGTTTCTTTATCTAATTAATGCTACTTTATTTTACTCCTTAATAAATGAATTTTTAAAAAAATATATAGAATCAAGCTGTGACCTCTTGGTTCATAGGTCCATGCTCAACCACTGAGCCATGCTGGGTGGGCTGAGTTTTAAATAATGAATATTATCTGGTCAAAAGATTTAAACACATATTTGACCACATGAACATGTGCATGTAACTTATCCAAATCCCTGTTCTGAAATATTGAGTATAAGAGAAAGAGGCAGAAAAAGCCAAGGAGATGAAAAAACACGCTATAAATCTAGACCCTAAATAACTAGGAAAACCTTTC
>NW_006292095.1:10535177-10539619 GCF_000327345.1 Myotis davidii | reverse complement strand
CAACCTTCTACCTCCCACCCCCCCATGTAAGCGCACACATACACACCTGTCCATCTACTAAAGCTGTAAGTGGAAGATAATCAAACAGATCTGTAAAATACTTCCAAACATTGGCATTTCCATACTTTCGCAGGCACTCATCATAAAAGCCATACACTTGGGTAATTTGCCGGCTTTCGTGGTTTCCTCTTAATATTGTAATGCGTTCTGGATACCGCACCTGGAGAAGAAGCAAACAAAACAAAACAAAAAACCCATGGTACAAATCATATTTTTATTAGTGTCATGTTAAATATATTAACCCCTGACCTACTTCTTTAAATGGCTCTTTTGTCTGCTAGTAAATTAAATGTTAAATCCTTTTCAGAGTAAAAAATGTTCTCACTCATGACCAGGTCCTATTGATTAAATTATGATGAAATATTTCAGATAGCTGTTCTTCATTACTATTTATACCACTCTCACTGGAATCCTTATTAACTGATACCTATATCACTATAATAAACTTGTATCTGATTCTGTCCTAAATACCTTCATCTTTATTACTAGTTTCCTAAGTCTTCCCAGAACAATGTAACTTCTTACTGCTAAATGGATAATGAAGAGCAGAGATTGGGACCTGAGACAAACTCCTCTATAGACTAATTTCCATTTCCCACGAGAAGATTGTATTTGCCAACAAAAACAGGCCTTTACCAAATCTAGGCAAGATTTCAAATGTATTAATAGTCTTTTCCATAACAAAATATAGAGACAGACCTTATAGTATACTAGTTAGGAATATGTCTGATAAATTATGAAAAGCATCGGATTCTGTAAACCAAATTAACCAAAAGCTGCAAATATGTACTTCCATTCATACATATTTTCTAAGCATCCATCATATATGTCCAGCATTAACTCAGTGCTAAAGTTAGGTGAGGATGCCACAAGTATAATACATGACTTCTGCTCCTCAAAACGTCACTAAAGAGGATGTGAACTAAATAACACAAGGCAATAAACGGCTATGCAACATAAATAAGGGGTGGGGGAGTAGGTTTCATGGTCATTTAGAGGAAAGGAGTGAGGCGAAAATGGTTGAAGACTTCATGGAAGAAGAACTTGAGTTGAGTCTTGACAGGAGGGGTGAGAAATCAGAGTAATTCTGTGAAGAAACTGGATAAGGAAATAAATGGAGACAGACTGAACACTGAAATTCTTTGATTTGACACAAAATGTTTATGCTACCAACTACCGGCAGGCAAATTCAAGCTATACAATAGAGGGCCGGGCAAAGCGTTTGAGCTTGAGTGTACAGGCAACGTGGAATCACTAAAGAATTTGCAAGTGACAAGACGAAACTGTTAAATAAAAGAGCTTTAATCTGGCAGCATATGCAAGGGCAAGGAAAATTTGGAGGGGTCAGATGTTGGGGGCAGAAATATTAGTTACTATTATTTCTATTGCAATAATTACAGTGTGAAGTGATAAAGATACAAATTGGATGGAGACAGTAAAAACAGAAAGACACGGGGAAACAGATATAGACCTGTTAATGGACTAAACATGAGGGATAAGTGATTAAGTAAAAAATGATTCCAAGACTTCAGCTATGGATTCCCCAAGAGAATGATATACCGGAAGTAGGCAGGAGAGGTCTAATGTAGTATTCTCATCTCTTTTAAAAGATGTAAAATCAACTATTATTTAAGGGGTTATAAACTGAATGGATTACACAGAACAGATGATACACAATATTGACATTTTTGCCTTTTGTTGGTTTAAAGCTTGAAAAAAATTAAACTTCATTAATCATACCTTTAATGCCACAAGAAGAGTCACAGTCTCCACTGAATAGTAACCTCTGTCTACATAGTCGCCCATGAACAGATAGTTTGTATCTGGTGATTTCCCTCCAATTCTAAAGAGTTCCATAAGATCATGGAACTGACCGTGCACATCTCCACAGACAGTGACAGGACAACGGACCTCTTGCACATTTGATTCCTTTGTTAAAATCTCCTTAGCCTGTTAGGAAAAAGGAATCAACAATTAAAAAAAATTCTATCACAAACTTAAAAGCATCATTTCTTATTTATTAAGAGAAAATCTGGGGGGGGGGGGGGTGGTGACCTGAAATGTGCCTTATGAAATCATAAAACTAGTATCACAATGAGATACTACTTTACACCTACTAGGATGGCTAAATTAACAGGATGGATACGAGCAAGTGTTTGTGAGGGAGGATGTGGAGAAACTGGAACTCCACACACTGTTGGTGGGGATGTAAAATGGTGCAGCTGCTGTGGAAAACAGTCTGGCAGATCTTCAATAAGTTAACAATAGACTTACTCTATGACCCAGCAACTCTACTCTTATATATATATACTTAAGAAATATGAAAACTTATGTTTACACATGTTCTCAGTGACATCATTCACAATAACCAAAACATAGAAAACACTCAAATACCCATTAATTTATGAAAATATAAATAAAATGTGGTATTTTATGTTCAATGGAGTATTATTCAGCCAGTAATAAAAAGAAATGAAGTACTGATACATGCTACTGATGTGGAAAACATTACACAGTAGTCTCCCACTACCCACAGGGATTAAGTTCCAAGACCCCAGTGGATGCTGGAAACCGAGAGTACCAAACCCATACTATGTTTTTTCCCTATATCTACATACCTATGATAAAGTTTAATTTATAGACACAGTAAGAGATTAACAACAATAACCAAAAATAAAGTAAAACAATTATAACAATATACTGTAATAACAAGTTATGTGAATGCGGTTACTCATTTCGGGGACCCTTGCTGGAGTCTTCTCATAGGCTCAATGCTTTCTGGCACAACGCATTGCCATCATTCAGAACACGTTTTCCTTTTTAAAGATTCCCATTTTATTTTTATTTAAAAAATATTTTTATTGATTTCAGAATGGAAGGAAGAGGGAGAGAGAGAAACATCAATGATGAGAAATAATCATTGATGGGCTGCCTCCTGCACGCCCCCTACTGGGGATTGAGCCCACAACCTGGGCATGTGCCCTGGCCCAGAATGAAACCGTGATCTCCTGACCTGATTCATAGGTCCACACTCAACCACCGAGCCATGCCAGCAGGGCCGGGCCGGAACATGTTTTCTGTTCATGTCTTACACACACATATTTAATTTAATGCCTTTTCCATCTTAACTAAGCACTCATCACACACTATGGCTGTAACTTTTGCAGTTTGAGGTGGGACACCAAAACTAGCATGGCCTTCTTTTTCTTTTTCCTTTTTATAATTCCACGAATAGAAGATTCATTCTTTTTTTAAAAAAAATTTTTTTTTTTTAAACTGACTTCAAAGAGGGAGGGAGAGGGAGAGAGAGATAGAAACATCAATGATGAGAGAGAATCACTGACTGGCTGCCTCCTGCATGCCCCCTACTGGGGATCAAGCCCGCAACCTGGGCATGTGCCCTTGACCGGAATCAAACCCGGGACTCTTCAGTCCGCAGGCCGACGCTCTATCCACTGAGCCAAACCGGCCAGGGCAGAAGATTCATTCTTACCTCAGACCTTTGTAATCTTGGTATATCATTATTTGTTCTGTGCTTTATTGAGCACTTGATGGCTTCTCATTGGCATATATGAATTGCTAGCATCACTACTCTTGTGCTTTGGGTCCATTAAGTAAAATACTGGTAAGGGTAACTTGAACACAAGCACTGTGATACTCCAACAGTCAATCTGATAACCAAGACGGCTATAAAAGTGACTAATTTGAGGGGCGGGTGTACAGCATGGAAACGCTAGGCATAGGGAAGAGTCACATCCCAAAGGGACAGAGCAGGACAGTGAGAGATTTCACCATGCCCCTCAGAACATCGTACAATTTAAAACTTATGAATTATTTACGTTTGGAATTTTTCATTTAATATTTTCGGACTGTGGTTGATCTCAGGTAACTGAAACTGCGGAAAGTGAAACAGTGGATAAGGGGGTACTACTGTATTAAGTGAAAGAAAGTAGTCGCTAATTGTCATATATTACATGGCTCATTTTACATTTAAATGTCCACAATAAACAAATCTACAGAGACAGAAAGTAAATTGATTAGTGGCTGCCTAAGGCTGGGAAATCTGGGGGAGGGGTAATGGCTGAGGGGTGTAGGGTTTCTTCTGGAGGATAATGAAAATGTTCTAAAATTGTGGTGATGAATCCATATCTGTGAATGCACTTAAAGGCACTGAACTGTCCACTCTAAAAGGGTGAATTGTATGGTATAGGAATTATCTTAATAAAACTGTTCTTTAAAAAGATAATCACATTTACTGGTTAAAATAGGTTAATAAAAAGTCACAAATTACTCAAATTATTTTATAAGGAAACACATTCTCCCACCAATTCATAAGCTAACCTCAACTTCTTTATTCCAACTATTTTATATTTAACTAGAGG
>NW_006292095.1:10527091-10534929 GCF_000327345.1 Myotis davidii | reverse complement strand
CCCCACCGGCCTGGTCGCGTCACGCAGCCTGCTTGTTCAGTCGTTTGGTCATCCCTCACTAACCCTCCTACCAGCCTGGCTGCCCCATGCAGCCTGCTTTTCAGTCATTTGGTTGTCCCTCACTAACCCCCTACTGGCCTGGTCATAGGCAGCCATCTTGTGAGGACATGAGGGGTAATTTGCGTATTACCTCTTTATTATATAGGAGTGTATAGGATGAGACAAGTTAGAGTATACCATTAGAAGGCCCTGAGTTTATACAGCATTTGTAATAAACAGTATCAGATTAAATTCAAGTTTATTACACCTCATCTATTTAGCAACTTTGTCTTAAATAGGAAAAAGATGCCAAAATCAGAAAGAAAAAAAGGGCACCTGAAGGTGTATAACACAACAGATATGAGGTAAGTGCATGTATCTTTCCCTTAACCCACCTGAGGAGTCTCTTAGGCTTGTTTTGGTCCTCTTCACTTGTCATGTATAAAATTCCAATACGCTATTTATTGCAGTTTTAGGTCTATGAGAGATTACTAACAGAAAACCATGAAGGACAAACTAAGTGTAAGAAACAACCTACAGTGATGGTAGCAAAAGTGACCCTGGGCAACAAAGGCCAAATGCTCAGGATGAAGCTGAAAGTAGAACCCAGTAGAGAAGAGCTAAGATTCGTGGGAGAGTGAAAGTTTAGGGACAGACATTTCTCTGCCTCTCTTGGGATTTAATAATCTAAAGAGCATTTAAAAACATAGATTTTGAGTTTGTCTACATATAAGTTCGTATTTCTCTGCATCTTTATCAGACTTTATCATTCTTGTCAATTACTGGGTGTGCAATAGTATCTTTTAATTTGCACTTCTAACACTATTTAAAATGCAGCTTTTCATGTTTATTGGTCATGGGATTATTTTTGTGTGAGATATCTACTCACAAAATTAGACTAATTTTTCAACTTGGTTGTTTATATCATCCCTATTGATTTGTACCAGTTTTATTTTTAGTATTATAAATATTTACCTTTTGCTGGTTTTATGCATTTTAAATATCTTCTCACAGTCTGGGGCTGGTGTTTTCAGTTTGCTTAGGGTTACTAAAGTTTTTGTTGTTATTGTTTCTAAACTTCAAGATAGCCAAATTTATCATTCTTCTCCCTTTATGGTCTGTGCTATTTGGGTCTTGTTTTAGAAACTGTCTCCTACACAAAACTCAAAAAGGCACTCCTGTATTTTTATCCCACAAGTTTTTGCTTTCATATTTAACAAGTCTTCGATCCAGAGCAGTAATTTGTTGTATGGTATAATGTAGGGACTCATTTTAATTTTATTACTCCTAATGGTTAGCCAACTGGCCTGGCATTATTTATTATACAGCACCATCCTTTCCTCACTAATTTGTAATGTCACCTCTGGCACTCTTTAGTCAAGATCTATGTCTGTTTCATGATTTCCAAGACCTGGAAACAACCTTGTATACCCTTTCAGCTTCCCTTCCTTTTTTTTTTTCCCCTCTCTGAAGGAGCTGCCTGTCTTTTGAACTGCTCTGCTCTCATCATTGATGGTATCCTTGCCCAGCCACCGAGCTGGAGTCTAAACTGAAGTTATGGACCTGTGTGGCCTTGGTTCTATATTGAGCTGCTCCTCTACTTCAAGACACGGATGGAATGCCACATGGTGGGATGTGGGGTCTGGCTTCTTGAGAAGGAGCAAAGGGCTAGATAGCACAATCTGGAAATGTGTTAGTCACTTCTCCATGGAGTGAACCTCCACTAGTGGGAAGAGGAAGGAAAGAGGGAGCCAGGGAAATAAATTGCCTCCCAAGGTACTATATCATATTGCATTACAGCTTTTCCCACCTTATTTTTTCCCTTCACCTTATATCGTTGGGCTTAGACTCCCCAAATACTCCCCAAATAAAGTGTCGGCACTTTAATCCTTGTCTTGGGTTCCATTCTCATTAGTCTCCTACCCCTGTGTCAATAACAGACTGATTTAATCACTCTAAGAAATCATAATAACTGGGAAATCACAGTAACTAATCGGAATACCGATGTTACAATAAGTAAAACACAATCACAATCAAAGTTTGTATAGGAACTGTAGGATTCACAAAGAAAGTCTATTTCTAGATCCATCTATGCCAATTGGATGCACTGAGCCCATACTTTTCAATGGAAGTGACCCGACGCAGGACAATGGCAAATTATGTTCCAACAGAGGTGTTCTCACCAGTGTTCTAAAACATTTCTAAGATATGCCTTTGATTGGTTCAAATCTCTTAATTTCTACAAAATTCTCTAGCTTTCCTTTTGATTCTAGGCTGCCAAATATTCTTCCAACAAATGCTGTTTCTGCTTAAGCCAGCCTGGTAGAATTCCCAAGAACTATGCAGCCCATGCTTTCTTTGCCTATAATTAGTTAGAATGAGATAATATGTACAGAAGCCTTCCATAAAATATGGGTTTGCCTCCCAGTTCAAATCTAACTATGGAACCTTACTATCCTATATATTCATTTAGACTAGCTATCTATGTATCTGTATCCCTGCAATATGAAGTCTTACCTTCCACATGTATAATCTGGAAATAGCTATTCTTTTACAAACTAATTTTTAAAAATGATTCTTAGCTGTGTGGCAAAATACATTATTTTATTATGTTACTCAAAAAATTTTTTTGAGGGAAGAAGCCTTAAACTGTGGGTTAATTTTCTCACATAAGAAGACTAGAGGCAGGCAGCCAGGAACTGGCACAGCTGCTCAAGCAAGGGCCATCAGGGCAGCAGGCTCTTTCCACCCACCTTCTCTGCCACCCTTAATAAACAGAATTGCCATCTCATGGACATAAAATTGGTGGTGCATCTCTGGGCACTGTATCAGGTATCCTATCAGTGAGAAAGCAGAACGGACCCTGCTGGTGTGGCTCAGTTGTTTGGAGCATTATAACGTGCACGGAAGGGTCAAGGGTTCGATTCCTGATTGGGGTGCGTACAGGAAGCAGCATATTGTTGTTGGTCTCTCACATTGATGTTTTTTTTCTTTTCCTCTCTCCCTAGAATCAAGTAATACTTGAGTGAGTATTGACGAAAGAAAGAAAAAAGGAAAGGGGAAGGGGAAGGAAAGAGAAAAAAGATAAGAGAAAGCAAGCAGAATGGTAAAAAGACCAGAGGGTACATTGCCTATCAATCTTACAAAGCTTTCCCAGAAGTCTCACTGGGCCACTCTGCCACACCTCACTGGCCAGCTGAGGCTATGTTCCCTGCTGTCACAATCAATCACAAATGTGACTGGAAAGAGGGTGGTGTCACTAAAGGTGTAATTCCTACTAGAACTGAAGGGAATTTAGAGAAGATTAAGCATCTCCGAAAGGGTGTGAAAAATGGCCCAGAAATGTCTAAGATCAGAAATGAAACCAAATTTATTCCATAAGACAGCTTCTCAATTTTGTTTAGAAAAATAATCAAAATGAATAGTACAAATGATTGGAAAGTTCAAGTGGAGCTGATGCCTTCTATTTATTATGATAAAAAACACAATTCAGATGATGGTTCCAACTCTGAAAAGGAAATCTGCTTTATATACAACCACGATAATTTATTATTGTCTTACTTTAAATATAGAAACAAGAAGCACCAAAATGTAAATGGCCAATTCAATTGTTCTTTTAAGGATGTATTAGCTTAACCCAGTACAGGCAGTACAAAACTACTGGTTAAGATAGAGTAGTTCCCCCTTATCTGTAATTTCAGTTACCCGAGGTCAACCAAGGTCAGAAAACATTAAATGGAAAATTCCAGAAATAAACAATTCCTAAGTTTTAAGTTCTGAGTCATTCTTAGTAGCATGATGAAGTCTCGTGCACTTCGCCCCAGAGCCTGACTCATGCTTTGTCAGGTGTACCGATGCTGTATACACTACCCTCCCATTAGTCACTTATCATTAGTAGCCGTCTTGGTGATCAGATCGACTATCCCAGTATCACAATGCTTGTGCTCAAATAACCCTTATTTTACTCACCAATGGCCCCAAAGCCATTCACATAGCTTTTATTATAGTATATATTACTATAACTGTTCTATTTTATTATTAGTTATTTCTGTTCATCTCTAACTGCCTAATTTATAAATTAAAACTTTATCATACATATGTATGTATAGGAAAAACATAGTGTATATAGGGTTTGGTACTATCCCAGGTTTCAGGTATTGACTGGGGGTCTTGGGGAGCCTACTGTATATGATATGTAGAGTGTGTGTGTGTCTGTGTTTTACAATACTTCCTGAGCTTTTATCTACACAGTAGTGAAGACAATATTTGGTCAGGCCATATAAAACCCCTGCTGTTTTTAAACACTTAAGGTATAACTCACACCCTTTCTTCTGAATCCTAGCTCACCAAGTGATCTTATATTGCGATCACTTTTGCTTGCCTTCAGGGAAAGAACGTGTTGGATGGGTAGAAGTGTACAGTTCACCTGATACTTAGAATTCACAATGTAAAAACCTATGTGTCTGGGGTTCCCAAGGCCATTCCCAGGTTTAGTGGCGATTCTCAAAGACCCACACAACTTAGCATATTGTCATACTCAAGGCTGTGATTTATTACAGTAAAAGGATGCAAAGCAAAATCAGCAAAGGAAAAAGGCTTATGAGTCAAAGTCCTGAGTAAATCAAGCACACGCTTCCGTGAGTCCTCTCCCATGGAGTCACAAAGTGCTTAATGCATGCAGCAACACACATGAAATGCTGTCGACCAGGAAAGCTCATTAGAGACCGAGTGCCCAAGATTTGGAGCTGGTCACACAGGTACCCTCGGCCTAGCAAGTACCAACAAAGTTTCACACTGGCAAAAAGAAAGCATGTGTTCAGTATAAAGAACATTGCTTGCATAAACACTTTAGGCACAGTGAACCAGTCTTAACAGGGAATGGTGGAAACCCTCCCTCCACAAAACCATTTTCCAGGCACCAGCCAAGGGCAACCTTGAAATGAGGCCTTTCTACAAATAGTGGTCTCAGGACTGCTATGTTAAATCCTTTCTGTACACCTTGCGATCCTATATTCAATTCTCATGAGTGTTTTCAAATGTGACTTAGCACCCGAAGTTTAGTTATCTCTAAGACATGGATAAGACCATGTTGAATCCTGTAAGGTGAAGAACTGCAGGGATGGTAATAGTATCAGCTTGAACTTCCCCATTCCCCAGAAAGGAAATTGTATCTGTAATGCACAGAACTCATTCTTGCACTTGGGGCGGGGAGGAGGGGATCCCCCAGCCTGGCCTGTGCCCTGTCACAGTGCAGGAGCCCCGCAATCCATCGCCCCAAAGAGGTAGGCCCGACCCACCCATCCGGGGCTCCTCAATGGATTGCCCAGAGAGGTAGGCCGGAGCCAGGGGAGGCCTGCGGACCCCCAGCGCAGGTGCATGGAGGCCCCCACCGCAGTCCCACCCCTGTCTCCAACACTGCAAGTCCCCGCCCACCTGCTACGCACTTAGCCTGCTGATGGGTGGTTACTGTGACAGCGTTCCAACCAATTTGCATATTACCCTAGTATAGATGGATATAATTTAACACATAAAAGCAGCCGAGAAATGATTGATTTTAAAGTCTGCTTTCTCTTCATTAGCAGCTCATGCTAGTCTAGTTTGGTTTAGCTTCTTTACCTGTCTGCTTTGAAGTTGGATTACCTAAGTATGGAAAATGATAATTTGTTGTCAGTAGGTTTGGATTTTTACCTCAGAGATGGTACTGTAATCATGTCATTCCTTGTTATAGTGAGAAAGAAAGGAGCTACTTCCGACATCACTGTTTTAGACTTACTGATGGACCACCAAACTGACACTACTTGCTCAAGAGAAGTTAAAATGGTACCAGTTAGCCTTTTTGGCTGTTAAAACCACTATTTAAAAATATATATATAGCCGAAACCGGTTTGGCTCAGTGGATAGAGCGTCGGCCTGCAGACTGAAGGGTCCCGGGTTCAATTCCAGTCAAGGGCATGTGCCTGGGTTGCGGGCACATCCCCAGTGGGAGATGTGCAGGAGGCAGTTAAGCGATGTTTCTCTCTCATCGGTATTTCTAACTCCCTCCCCATGCACGAATTTTGTGCACTGGGCCTCTGGTATAAAAAATATATATATATATATATATTTAAATTTATCTACAATCTACCAAAGAAAAGCAATCCAAGATATTTTTCTTAACTTACAAAAATCATTCATTTGTTTCAAGATCTAATCTTCATTAAGATGGCTTTAGGTATTCAGAAATTTAGGCCTGCTAGTTCACATTAATGAAGTAAGTAATATCCTAAAGCTATTTCTGCTTATTACAAGGCTGAGGCCGGAATCCAGAAACAGATGCAGTAGTCCTATGTAAAATTTTCATATTTGTATTCCTATAGAAGCCTCAAATTTTTTCTAAGTAGGTACTTTATACTCAGAATAATGACCTGCTAACAAACAAACAGGCTGTTTCCCTACTTATGTAAAGTATCCTCACCAAAGTTCTTCACAATTAAAGTTTCTCAGGTCAAAGAGCCTCTACTGAGAGTTAAATATAGTTCTAGTCACAGAATGTCCTGCACAGCGCAGGCTGGCTCCGTAGGCATGCCATCTTTTACAATTGCTGTGCTGTTGCAGGAATGACTCACAGAAGCAAGTTCTCTATACACATATGGGAAATCAAATCCACAATGAGCTTCAGAAGTTGGACTGCTAATTTAAGTTAATGTTAAAAGCTAGTCTTCTCAGAAGATATGCCTTACTATTTTATGCAAACAATTTTCTATAGACAAGACATTAACCTTGAAGATCAGACATACCATAACTATTCATACCCATATTTTCTGTAGTTATTCTCCAACTGGCATTAGGATGGACTTTATTTTTGCCAGTACCTCAAAATAGGGCTTTTACCAGTACACTTCGGTCTTAATCTCAGATGACTCCTTAAGCTTTTATATAATTTGAGTTAGAATAGATATTTAATTTTGAGAAAAAACAAACACAAAACAAAACCCACTATCATATAAAGTAACTTTTTACAGAGTAGTATTTCCAATAGATTCCCCCCCCCAATCATGTTAGTAAAAAAAAAAACACACTAAACTAAATCTAGTCACAAAGAACTAAACAAAAAGATGATTCATATAATTTGGCTCAACTTTTAATTTTTCTCTTATATCCTTTCTATATGCCTCCATTCTTTCCCAGGAAGGGTAGAGCAAGTATTAAGTAGACCAAGTGGTGTTTAAAGTTACTTCATAAAATTGCTACTAATTCCAGTACTTTATGCTTCCGATAACAGTGGCCTCAAGAAATACTGAAGCCACATTTTTCAGGGTTCTCTAGACACTGTACAGAAAACCTCTTTTGAAGTACCATTCACCTGAGAGGTCATACCAAACCATCTGTTTATTTTGCATCTTTTTCTAAAAGAAAATGGGGTGACAAATTTAAAACAAGATGAAGTAGCCTTTTCTTTATTTTTAGGTTTCCATAATTGAATAGTCACTGGGTGCTCATTTCTTGTCAGGACTTTACCCGGGTAGTGTCTTACTATTCACAACCATCCCGGGAGATTGGCAAATATTATTACCCTTGTTTTACAGATGAGGAATCCGAAGTGCAAGAGATGACAGACAGCTATCAGGCTTGGAGCCAGGGATTGAACTTGGGCTGACTAGAGTTCGTGACCCATAAATACTACACTTGTCAGGAAAAAGGAGGATGGGGTAGATATATAAAATAGAACTAGACTGCCCTGACCGGTTTGGCTCAGTGGATAGAGCGTCGGCCTGCGGACTCAAGGGTCCCAGGTTCGATTCCGGTCAAGGGCATGTGGC
>NW_006292095.1:10525769-10527033 GCF_000327345.1 Myotis davidii | reverse complement strand
AAAAAAAAACACAGAACTATGGTTAGAAGACAGAATATATGTACAGTACCACAAAGGGATGCACAGTTGCTAGAAAAGGGCTGCAAAAGCAAGCACTGCCCAGAAGCGTAGAGGGAAAGAAATCCTATCACATTTCTCCATCCCACTGGCCAGTCCATCAAAGGATGGAGGACAAAAAATAAGTGAGTGGGGACTGTCACTGAAAAAGTCATGTTTAGTGCAAAAGTACAAATATTCAAAGAAAAAAAAGGATAGTATACAAGCTTAAATATACCTATAAGGTTGCAGGTATTGGTGATCCAATTTATTTAGGAGCTGAAGTAAAAATAACCTCTCTTGACAAATACAGCAAGCTTCCTGAAGTGAGAAGACTCAAGTGTGATTTAGTGGCACGATATTCTTCTGTAGGAACACATCTTACAATTATCAGAGTCGAAGGGAAAACAGATTCAGCTCCCACCTTTGCCCCCCAACTTCAAATTTATATATAACATTCACACTGAGGTTAACGGGCTCAGCTAATTTCAAAACTGGGTATTTCACTTGGTAGCTTTCGAGATTTAAAATGTAAATTTTAAGATACATGAAATTACAGGTTATCACACAAGAAAACTGAACGTCTACTTGAAGCTGTCCATTTGCTTGGCAGTTCTACTGACAGAAATAAATTCTCCAGTTTAAATAACGTTGTGTCTGTAATATAATGGAACTTGTTCAAAACACTAACTTAACATTGGCTATTACCCCTCCATCCCTTGCTTACTTTTAAGAGCACCCTCTTAATAAAACTGACACAGTCTGTCATTCTCCAGTGCGCTTATGAGGCCTCCTGACTTCCACACATAATGACCAAATCTTGTAAATTAGGTCTTAAAAAACACAACCCAACCCAACAGCATTAAAGAATAAATAACCTCATTACTCCTTCACAGGGGGCACTTTTACATAAAAATGTATACAAATTAGTCCAGGACTACAAAAGATGAATTAGTCCAGGACTATAACAGGTGAATTAGTCCAGGACTATAAAAGAAGGAAAAAGTCTAGATCTGAAAGTAAACAAGATCAAGCGCCAAAACAATTCCAGCGGCTAAAAAACCCCCACAGAAACGAAACAGAACAAAACAAACCCCACACCCATGGATACAGAATTCGGCAGGTTGTCGAAGATCACCCCCCGTTTGCAAACGGCTAACCACCCGCCTGTTCCATTCTCTGGGACAAGAACAAGAATCACGTGGAGCAGAAGCGGGAAGAACACCGA
>NW_006292095.1:10521224-10525021 GCF_000327345.1 Myotis davidii | reverse complement strand
TCCTGCAGGACCTGGCCGCTGGCCTGCTCCCGCCCGGGCCCTCTCCAGGGCACCTCCCCCTTCTCTCTGGCCCTTTCTCTCCCCTCCCACCGGCTCTCCGTCACCGCCCGGGCATTTCCGCCGGGAAAAGGCGCGGGGGTGGCGCCGCCGGGGCCAAGGGCGCGCGGAGGGCTGCAGCGCCCCCGTGTGGCTCGGCGGAGAAACGGGCCGAAAGGGCCGAGGAGCGCGCCGCTTCCTCCCTCTTCCCTTCTCTATCCCTTCCCAGCCCTCCTGGTTCTTTCTTTGCATCCCTTTTTCTGGGAACCTTGTCCCCACCTTAGTCTCCTGCATGCCCTCTCAGCGCTCCGGAGAGGAACTGGGGGAGCTGGTGCCTTTCCTCCAAGACATTTGCCTCCCCAGGCCAGCACTCTGAGCAAGCATTCAATATGTATTGTGTGGGTACATGAATTCTTTCTAGCCTTACCTCTGCCAGGAACTAGCTGCGTGGGGCCCTAACATCTCAGATCCCCCTGGTGATTGCTCTGCGTGATATCAACCCGTGTCCCTTCCAGCTCCAGCATTCTTCACTGCGTTTACCGAAGTGTTTAAGCGGTGTTCTAATAAGCTGTTCATTCAAATATTCATCAATCCGGCAGTGCTGTCAGATTCCTTGAAGAACAGATGCCCAACAACCATACTGCCTCTATTGGAGGTACCCAACAGGGAAGCAACATCCTGTACGGGAAGGCAAGGGTACCAATCTTGGCTTTGCCAACTTCCCAGCCGGGGCCTTGGGCAATCACCAAATCTCTCTGAGTCTCGGATTCCTTATCTGCTAAAGGGGCTCAGTAAGGCCTACTTTTTCCGGTTGTGAAGATTAAATTTTACAAGGGCCTGCAAGAGTACAGTCTGGGAGCAAGATGTTATCCCTCCTAGGCAATGGTTATAGAGAGTTTTATAAAGGTGGGTTTGAACTGAATTTTGATCATTCTCTCTAGGCAGAAACTTGAAGGTACCTGGAGTAGAGGGAAAAAGTTCCAAGGAATTTCTTTTGTTTCGTGGCAGAGGGCAAATATTAGAAAGCCCAGGGTCTGTGTGGAAAGCTGTAAATACTCCTATCAATAGAAATAGGTCGTAGGGTGGGACATAAGACTGGAAGAGCTCCTGCTCCCAAGTGACTTGTAAATAAATGGTAGCAAACCAATTGAAGAACAAAACATGAGAAGGTGATGAAACAGTAGGGAAGGGAAGGGGACCGGTATGATTGCGACAGACATTGCAGTCGCTGAATAGGGCACTATAAAGGAGGCTGAATTTCAGCTAAACCCGGAAAGCTCAGAATGAAAATGAGAATGGTATTTTCCAAGTACCTCACCTATTCCCTTCATTACAACCTTAGGTAGGAAGTAGGTGCTATCATTATTGTTCCAATGAATCATATGATACTGAGGGAGACAGGATACGTGATTGGCCAAAGGTTACTCACTTGAAGCTGGGAAATGAAACTTGGTAGCTCTCCAACCTGAATGTTCTACTGACACCAATTCTGACAATAATTTTAAGGCTGTTTATGATAAATCCTATATAATAAAACCTTAATATGCAAATTGACCAAACAGTGGATTGACCAGTGGAATGACTGGTCGCTATGATGCACACTGACCACCAGGGGGCAGACACTCAACACAGGAGCTGCCCCCTGGTCATCTGTGCGCTCCCACAGGGGGAGCGCCGCTCAGCCAGAAGCCAGGCTCATGGCTGGCAAGCACAGTGGCGGTAGCAGGAGCCTCTCCTGCCTCCGCGGTAGCACTAAGGAGCAGCAAGCCAAGCAGTAAGGAGCAGTGAGCAGGCAGGTGTAAGAAGCGAGGGGTCCTGAGCTGCGAGAGAGAGCACAGACTGGGCTGAGGGACCCCCCAGTGCATGAATTTCATGCACCAGGCCTCTAGTAATATATAGAGGCATATGTACAATAATTGCCATTCCCCCTAATGTACATATGCCTTTATATCAGTGGTTCTCAACCTTCTGGCCCTTTAAATACAGTTCCTCACGTTGTGACCCAACCATAAAATTTTCGTTGCTACTTCATAACTGTAATGTTGCTACTGTTATGAATCATAATGTAAATATCTGATATGCAGAATGGTCTTAGGCGACCCCTGTGAAAGAGTCGTTCGACCGCCAAAGGGGTCATGACCCACAGGTTGAGACTGCTGCTTTATATATTATTTATCATAAACCTCAGCCTGACATACGTCTTAGCTTGACACCCCAAAGAAGCATTTGTTATGTACTCTAATACTCTTGAATTATCTGGATTATTGACTTAATTCTAATTTGCATTTTCCCATATCATATTCCATTAATTCTAAGATAGCATTTTTTTCACAGCTTGACATCTCTGACATTGAGTCCCATCTTACAATTAATGACATTTTAGATTCAATCAAGTCCCCTTAAAATGAGAGTCTATAGCCAAAATACTGTGTTCAGGTTACTTTAGTTTGGTTTCTCCCCACCTTTCAGTTCAGTGTGTGATGATGGTATTCACTTAATAGTTAATTATGTTTCTGCTTGCATGTAGCTTAAGTTACTCCCATCCTTATGAATTTAATTTTCTTCTTGATATGTAGAACTTCACCCAAGCTTTCAAAAGTAAAATTTATCAAAACATGTGAATTCAGAAGTCATTCTTTTCCTTATACTCTACTCTTTGTAACCAACTTCCATTTTTTGTTTTCCTGTTCTTTCATGCAAAAATATGCATGTTCCCTTGTCTATCATACATAAAAAGTAACATATGTACTCTTTTTTTTCAGTTAAACATTTTCACAGAAAACACTCCTCATTGATTCATAGATTGTCCTCATTCTGTTTACAACTGCATAGTTCTCTGATAATATAATTTACTCACTTATAGCTAAATGTTTGGGCCTTTAGTTAACTTCCAAAAATTTGCAAATATAAATAATATATTTATATATTTATATTGAAGATTTGTCATCAGGATAAATTCCTGGAAGTAGGGGTATTGGGTCAGAGAGTAAAGACATATGTAGTTTCAGTAGATACTGACAACTTCTGCTCTACTGACATTGTAAAATTTAACATTCCCACAAACAATGTATGAGAGTGCCTGTTTCGCCACAACTTCTCCAACAGAGCACATGGCCAACATAAAATTATGCCAATATCATAGGTGAGAAATGGTATCACAGTGTATTTTAAATTTGCATTTCTGCTTTTTTCATTTTTCCTCAAAATTAGATTACTATGACTAGCTTAATTATGTATAATATCCTAAGTCTGTAGCAGGGATGTATCTTTTAAAAAAATATTTTAAAATTGATTTTTAGAGAGAGGGAAAGGGAGAGGAAGAAACACTGATGTAAGAGCGAAACGTCCATTGGCTGCCTCCTGTACACCCCCTACCAGGGATTGAATTCGAAACCCGGGCATGTGCCCTGACTGAGAATCGAACCAACAACCTTTGGTACCTGGAACAATGCCCAACTAACTGAGCCACACTAGCCAGGGCATGGGATGTATCTTTTAACAGTTGAACTTGTGACAATTACAGTCTTGGTTAGAAGTATATCTAGTTTTTTTAAAAATTAAATTTTAAGTTGCCATAGTTACATGATTTTTAAAAATATATATTTTATTGATTTTTTAGAGAGGAAGGGAGAGAGATAGTTAGAAACATCGATGAGAGAGAAACATCAATCAGCTGCCTCCTGCACACTCCCCACTGGAGATGTGCCCGCAACCAAGGTACATGCCCTTGACCGGAATCGAACCTGGGACCCTTCAGTCTG
>NW_006292095.1:10520069-10521193 GCF_000327345.1 Myotis davidii | reverse complement strand
CGCAACCAAGGTACTGTCCCTTGACCGGAAGCGAACCTGGGACCCTTCAGTCTGCAGGCCGACGCTCTATCCACTGAGCCAAACTGGTCACGGCTACATGATTGTTTTAATGCATGGATATATTTTACTAGAGGCCCAGTGCACAGATTCGTGCACCTAGGGGTCCCTTGGCCTGGCCTGCGGGATCGGGCCAAAACCAGCTCTCTGACATCCCCTGAGGGGTCTCGGATTGCAAGAGGGCTCAGGCCAGGCCAAGGGTCCCCACCAGTGCACAATTGGGGCCAGGGAGGGACTTGGGAGTTTGGCCAGCTGGGGAGAGACCGTGGGTGGACTCTAGGGCATGTCCGGCCCATCTCCCTCAGTCCTGATCAGCTGGACCCCAGCAGCAAGCTAACCTACCAGTTGGAGTGTCTGCCCCCTGGTGGTCAGTGCATGTCATAGCGAGCGGTTGGGCAGCCTTAGCATATCATTAGCATATTATGCTTGATTGGTTGAACGGATGACTGGACACTTACCATATTAGGCTTTTACTATATAGGATATCCTTTCATAGTTTGCTATGGAAATTAACTCCTCACTTTCTTTTGGATCTAATGCACAGATATAATTAATCCTCTTATTTATAGGCACAATATCAACATGTCTGTCCAAAAATCCTGTTTCCCCTGTCCTCTTTAATATATAATCTCATTTTGCTCTCTTGAAAAGTATCCTCTAATTCATTTGGCATATTTTCTTAAATTATCCATGTAAAACATATATTATGTGTTTAATATACACATATGTAAATTTATTTGTATTGTGCTATATATTTCATTGTTTCTAATTTATTTCACTAAATGGTGATCAGTACTGTATTTAGTATTTGGCTTCTAACTAAATTTCTACGTAGTTGGATTGCAGAAGATGGCGGCAGAGATAAACACCGGGAAATTAATGCCGCGCACAACAATTGATTAATACCTCAGAGAAACAATACGGACTTCATCCAGAACCATAGGAAGCCTGGCTGACTGTAAACTCTACAACTAGAAGGAAGGAAAAGCACACTGAGACCCGCAGAAGCTGCAGGAGAGAAGCGCAGAGGTACGGGGATCTCGCGGGGCTCGCGCGCGGAAAGGGGG
>NW_006292095.1:10505449-10519431 GCF_000327345.1 Myotis davidii | reverse complement strand
TACACTGCAGTAAAAAAGAAGTTCTTACCATTTGCAATAGCATGGATGGAACTGGAGAGCATTATGCTAAGTGAAATAAGCCAGTCAGAGAAGGATAAATACCACATGATCTCCCTCATTTGTGGAATATAATGAACAACATAAACTGATGAACAATGACTGATCCAGAGACGGAGAGGCATTGATTGGACTGTCAGGCCTTGGAGGGAAGGTAGGGGAGGGTGGGGGTAAGGGGGAAAGATCAACCAAAGGACTTACATGCAAGCATATAGGCCTAACCAATGGACACGGACAACGGGGGGGTGAAGGAATGAGCGGGGGGGGGAGGGGGTAGGGGGTAACGTGGGGACAAGGACACATATGTAATTTCTTAATCAATAAAAAATATATTTAAAAAAAAATTTCTACGTAGTTTCTAACTAACTTCTGATAAAAATAAAAATTCAACCAAGTAAATTTAAACACCTAATTGGCTTTATTAAGCAATTCATGAATCAGGCTGTATCCCATGTAGAAACTAGAAGGGCACTGCAAGGGGTTGTACAGAATGGAAGATTTTTATAGGAAGAAGGGTGGAGCAAGGGAGCCATTAACAAAAAAATGATTATTTTTGGGCCAGGATACCTTTTCTTTGGGGGAAGAGAACAGGAAGGGTTTTCATAATGGAGATTGCTTCTTCTTTGTACAGGAGATGGAGAAGGCCCACAGTGACAGATCACCTTACTGGTGTTTGACCAGATAATTTTAGACAGGTTAAGATTCCATTTCTAGGAGATATTGAAACTGCAATTAGACCAAAATTGAAACTGCAAATATAGGTCTGGTGTCATGTGCTTCCAGTACAAGTGATGCCATTTGGGGGCCTGTTTTTTTCTTTAACACTCTAATATACTGTATTACACTATATGAATCGACTATATTTTATCCATTTCCCTGATATTACTTGATTTTTTTGTTGTTCTGAGGCATGTAAAGTGGTATCTCTATATATAAAAAGCCAGTGACCAGAATGCCGTAACAACCGGAACAACCGGTCACTATGACTCCCACTGCGGCCAATGAACCAGCCAGCTCAGGGGGTGGGGCTGGCCGGCCAACCTCCCACAGCTTGGCCGGCAGCCCCTCCCCCTTGCCAGCCCTGCCCCTGATCACCTTCCCTACCCCAATAGGGGGTGGGGCCCACCAGCCAATCGCTGTAACCCCTCCTCCTGCCAGCCCAGCTCTGATTGCCTTGATTGGGGCAGACCAGCCATCCAACCTCCCACCCATCTCCTCCTCCCCACAGGCCCGGCCCTGATCCACCCCGATCAGGGCCAGGCCGGCTGGATCCCACCTGTGCATGAATTCATGCACTGGGCCTCTAGTTTTATCATAATTTGTATTTCCACTTTACTAGTTATTTTGAACATCTCATTATACATGTGTTGACCATTTGGGCTTCCTTTTCTGTGATTTGCCTACTCAAATCATTGGATGCTCAATATTCTCTTCATTGTTGATTTCAGGGCATATGTTCTATGTGTTAATCCCGTTTTATTTGTGGTAAATAACTTCTCTCAGTCTGTCATCTCCCTGTGGAGTTCTTTTGAATATAAACTTTTATGGTCAAATCCATTTTATTTTCCTTCCTGTGGTTTTTTTGGGTCTTAAATGATTTCCTATTTCTGGTTCTACATTTTAGTTTTATTAGCTCTTAGTATGTATTTGTTCACTGTGAAAAGGGGTCCAGCCAAAGATACAATCATGAGGAAACATCACACAAACCCAAACTAAGGAACATTGTATAAATTAACTGTATAAGAAGAAAGGACTGAGAACAGTCCAGACTAAAGACCTTGCAGTGAACTGTGACATGTGATTTTAACCTGGATCCTTTGGCTATAAGGCCCATTAGGGCAGATGGTGAAAATTATATGGGGTCTGAGGGTTACATCAAAAAGAAACACTCCTGATATTCACTCACAGATTATTTTTACTTTGCCCTTTAATGGGTATCATCAGGGTTAAAATGGAGAAACTTTTTTTTAAACAATAGATTTTTAAATATATATATATATATTTTATTGATTTTTTACAGAGAGAAAGGGAGAGGGATAGTTAGAAACATCGATGAGACACAAACATCCATCAGCTGCCTCCTGCACACTCCCCACTGGGTATGTGCCCACAACCAAGGTACATGCCCTTGACTAGAATCGAACCTGGGACCCTTGAGTCTGCAGGCTGACGCTCTCTCCACTGAGCCAAACCGGTTAGGGCTGGAGAAACTTTTTATTATTTTACATTTCTGGATCAAGAACCCTGAAAGCAGAGTAAGAAAATTAGTTTTTAGTCTGTCCTATTGTTTTACCTTGAAAAATTGGTGGGAGAGCCAAAAGTAACATAGCTGACTCAGCTGGTCCTATGTGGGCATTTTCAATGTGGCATAATTGAAACATTTTATTTTGTATTGCTGAGCTGTGAACAAGGTTAATAGGGTGGGTGTAGCTCTAGGAAATTGTCACAGAAGTGGTCTTGGGATCATTTTCAAAATAATAAGGATGGAAGATAGGTAGAGAGCCTGACTCGCGTAATATAGAGCACAATAAGCAGTCTAGCATTTGAAGAGATGAAGTGGAGGCAGTCCATTTTGAGGACAGTGATGTTTCATTAATATTCAGGCATGGTTTCATGCCTGGGAATCAGTGCATTAGGAGTCATTAGTTATTTGATTTAGCATAACTCCCAATATAACACACACACTTCTTAATGTAACTAAAATAATCTTAGCCAAAGAACTAGAATGATTTGTTTGCACATAGAACAATTGTTTCTTACTCAAACATGCAAAAATCTCAAATTACTGTATTGCTCTCTGCATATTCACATTTCAAAAGAAGGGATTATGTATCAGGTACACAAAATGATGTTTGGAATTAAACGTGCAAGTAAGCCCTAGCCAGTTGCTCAATGGTTAGTGTTGGCTTGGGGACTGAAGGGTTGCAGGTTGCAGGCTTGATCCCAGGCTGGTTGGGGTGCATGTGGGAGGCAACCAATCGATAACTCTCTCTCACATTGATGTTTTTCTCTCTGTCTCTCCCCCTCCCTTCCACTCTTTCTAAAAATCAGTGGAAAAAATATCTTTGAGTGAGGATTAACAAAACAAAAACAAATAAATGCAAGTAACATGTATAAAGAGATTTAAGGCCGATCTAATATTCTTTTCAAACAAATAATATATGGGAAACTATTAAATGAAGTTCATAAAGATGATTTGAGGTACAAAAATATCTTAGACACTTCTGAATGATTGAATTTATAAAATAAGCAAGTAATACCTCCCTTTATGGGGATAATATCAAGATTAGTTGATGCACACACAAATAGCATACTTTCAGCACAAGTCAGATGTTCAATTGCTGACTAAATGTAAATACAATCTTTAATTAACCAAACAATAAATTGACTAGACCAGCTTTCTCAAAACAGATTCTAACATTAAAAAAAGAGAAATGACTCTGTCATAGGTCTAAATTATTCTTACCCAATAAAGAAAAATAGATTTTAAACTAAAATGAGTTACAAATACGAGGATAAATGCAGTTTCCTGTGACAACAAACTGTAATGCAGTGTATTTTGAGACAAACTGTTCTACAGGATGGTTCAAAGGAGACTTCTAACAAATCCCAGAGGGATTCTTCAATGGTTATAAGTTCAGAAATAAGACAATAAAGCAGACAGAGAACTTATACCCCAAGAAATAAAAAAGGACTTATATCCTTACAAAATTTTCCTTTATCTTTTAAATCTTTTTTTCCACATTGCATTACTAATCAACCCCTTACCTTCTCAGTTTCTTTTCATTAGCAACTGCATCTGCAGTCATTGTATTCATTAGAACTAATTTAAAGAGATGTTTTATAAAAATAATTTCTTCCTCCACAATCCTGTTTTTCAAGCCACATGAATCATTGGGGATTTATCCTTTAAGCTGGCTGAAACACTAATATTATATGAATTTGACTCAAGAAATATTATATGAATTGAAATCAAACTATGCCTGTAGAAAAAGATTTAATATGCCTGAATGTAAGTTACCCCATTCAAAAGAGTATATAGCCTTACTCTATTTGGAAAACTTATGACGGAATGTCTTTGGGGAAGAAATTAGCCTGAAATGCCCTGAAGCAAACACAATTTTGAATGCATATACAGATTTTAAAAGCATATATTTCAAATGACTTAGAAGTGAGGATATGTTTTGGTAAACTGTCATATACAAACATTGATATTAAAGGTGTAGGAGAGGACACTAAAATTGTTCTACAAAATGAGTTAAAACTTAAAAAATATTTAATATAACACACTTGGCATTTAAACATTAATATGTGTTTCTAAAAGCTTACATATTTTTTATCAAAACACTTTGGGGAATCTTATTAGGAAAATGAGGGCATAGCCTTATGTTTTTGCTAGATTCAAAACTCAAGTTTTAGAGGCATTTTACATTATGCATATTAACAGAAGGCAGAGTATACAAATATGAAAGATTGATTACCTCCTCCAAAAGGCCTTCCCTAAACATCTCAGCTTATGTATCATCTACTACTATGTTTTGTTGGCTATATATCACTATTCATTATGTGAAATAAATTACTTACATTATTTTATTATTCGTGTCTCTTGACTGAAATGAGAACTGCATTGAAGTCAGGGACTTTGGCTTGTCCTATGAAACTCCAGGCAGTAATGAAGTTTGTAAACATGAGGGGGTTAGGAAGGAGGAGATGAAGGCAAAAGCAGCTGGAGCAGAAGGAGAGCTCCTGTAGTTTATTTAGTCTCTAAGTCAGTTCTTGTGGGTTGTTGTTCATGTAATGGGTATGTATACAAGGACCATCCACATATTTGCTTATTTTTCAATAAACACAAAAAGAAAAAACTCTCTGAAACTAAAAAAAACCCAAAAAACCCTGAATTCAATTTATTCAGGTAATTTTTTAAGTTCTAAAACAATAATATTTACAAACAGCCAGGGGTTTTTTGTTTATAATGCTAGCTCAAATTTTAATGTGTTCTATTTTTACATTTAGAACCAAAACACATACTTGAGAGAGAAAAACATTTTTTTTTTCATGTTCTGTTTCAAAGTACAGATTTCTAAATATAACTGAATAGTCAGATAAGATTGTTTCCATTTTCTTTTTTTGAAGAAATTCAAACAAGAAATAAAAATATCACAAATACAGTATCAACAGAATCTGAAGGTTGTTTAAAGCAGCCTTATTTAGAATATTTAACTAAAAGAAACATTTTTAATAATAAATGTGTAACAACTTCTTATAACCAAACATAAATCAAATGGCTGAGGCAAAGTCATTTTTTGAATAACAGTTAATATTACTGCTTTAATACCTGTTCAGGAGTTCTGATTTTTACAGACTACTTTCAAATAAAACAACTATATGGACAAAAAAATGTTACCTTGATAATCACTGCTTTAATTCTAGTCTTTTTTCAAATTCCTGTCTCTAGATTGTAGTTCTTTGCTTGGCTTTCTTCTTTTTAAAGATGTTTGTTAGAGAAGAACCCTAATTATTCTGCATTCAATGCTCTTTGGTTAATGTGACTAAAGCAGCTTATCCTGGGGGTTCTAAGTTTTCTTCTAAAGGGAAAAATTACTCTACAATAAATATGGCCGCAATTACTCTCTCATTGGAGACCTGTTATATACGTAACAGAGTTTGCTAACTTAAAAAGTTTGACAGAAAACAGGTTAGCTACCTGTTTAGAATTAGCCAAAGCAAATTTGTTACCGTATTTTAGGGCTCACTACCATTTGAGAAAAGTCTGTCTAGCTGAGAGGAATCTTTCTGACTGGGATCTTATAGAAAACAGGAATAGTTGGTGGTGAGCAGAGAGGTTGCTAAAGACCATCTAAATATATAAAAGGCGAAGTGATCGGCCGACTGGCTGGTAGGTATGATGTGCACTGACCACCGGGGGCAGATGCTCAATGCAGGAGCTGCATAGACAGCAACTTGGCAGTGTCCTCTTACACTCCAAGACCCCTCGGGGGATGTCAGATTGCCAGTTTTGGCCTGATCCCCGCAGGCCAGGCCTAGGAACCCCACCTGCCGGACGGACCCACTCACTCCACAGATGCCCTTTGAGCTGCAGACCCAGGTGCAGCCAGCTGGGAAGGGACCGCAGGAGGTTGGCTCCAGGGAGTGTTCAGCCCATCTCGCCCCGCTGCCACCTTCTAATTAATTTCCTTTCAATGTGCACGAATCTGTGCACCAGGCCTCTAGAAGTTTTATACTATGCCCCAGTTGTTCTAGAATAATTATTAAGGCATTTTTTACTTTTGTGGAATGTTGAAAAAAAAGCAAAACCTGTACTTGTGCTTCATTATTTATATTATTAAAATTCCACTAAACTAATGGCATAAACTGAAGACTTTGTTTCCTATTATTTGCTACAAAATCATTAAAAACTGTTTAAATTATGAAATACAAATACGAAAGATACAATATTGTGAAAAGTGCTCTTATGGAAAAAGGTATAAAATGTGCTTAATTTCAATATAATAAACCTGTTTCAAACAAATTTTAGAAATCTCTTCTCAAAGACAAACACTGAAAATATAAAAACACTTATATTTTATAAGTAAAATTTAGAAAATATTGAAATTAAAGGAATTTTTCATGTAAGACAGTAAAATTATAATTACATGTCAAGAGTTATAAAATTGTTTTGACAACCAACTCAAGTAAAAAATATCCTATTTTAATCTAAGTTAAATGGCATAACATTACCATAAACAATGTACCAAAAATATCAGAAACAAAATTCTTAAAGATTTTACTGCTGTTTAACCTTAACCATAGTAAATGTTATATTTAACTCTCCTTATTCCTTTAGCATAATCTCAAAGAAAATCTTTATATAATTGTAACAGTTGTATAGCAACATTTCAAAAAATAAATTTCAAAAAATATTGTTAATGTTTTTGATAGCTAGGTGGGTAGTAAAAATAGCCTAGTAGAGTGTTAACTAAAATAATAGCATGGGAATAATTCTGGTATTTTGGGTATCAGGAATTTTTACCCATTGCATATGCTGCATTTAACAATTTTATAAAGGCTATATGATTTATATTTCCTACCACACTTACATATATTTAAAATGTTAACATAAAAGTATATTACTACAATACACTTGGAAAAACTTGTAAATCTCCTTTATTTTAGTAGACAGAAGACTGTTTCAAAGTCCTTGCTGAAAGGGTTCTTGTTGTTGCCATGGAACTGGAAGATAAAAACCCACAAAGATTTGAGATAAGTTAATGATGCAGACTAAATGGCACATAACAGTATAGTGGGTGGAAAGACATGAGTTAAGTTAAAGCCAAAGTTCAAATTCACATTTGCCCTTTACTAGCGATGGGACCCTGACAAAGTGATTGAAGCTCCCCAAGGAGAAATTTCTTCATCTGCAAAAGAATAGTATCTACATCTCTCAGGTATCTTGTTTAGAATTAAATGGAATAAAGGATGTAATGTGTCTGGCCCCAGGGCTCACTTAGTCCCTCCCTTTAGTTCCATTTATGGTGCTGAATTCAAATATTACGAACAAAACACAACAGCAAGTGGGTCACAGGGATTTTCATATCTTTAGAAATATGTAGTTTCTGTAAGTGTGGCATTATCTGCACTCATAAAAACTAAAAGATGTGCTTCCATTGCCTCCTAATATTTTTAGAGTTACTTTTGGATACTATAATAAGTAGATAATCATTTATTTTTACTTGACTAATATAACCAAGGAGGTAACAATTAAAAATTTTGAGCCTCAAAGCTGGACTTGATTCCAGAGATATCTTTTTTAGCATCACAAACAGCTTAATTATTAAGAACACAAGAAAGCTCAAACTATGAGAAACTTTATGAAACAATTACATTCAAGGTGTCTACTTTAATTCATAGGTTTGCCATATCCATGCTTGGTGTGTTTATCATTGCAGCAGCAATCAAATTCAATTATATGCAATGTATCAAATTAGCCAAAAAAGGATATATACTCTTCCAGCCCCACTCCTGTTTCTTTCTCCCCTTCTTCAGAGTTTTTTCAGGTTCTGTTTTTTGGTGAAAATTTGCCAGTACTTTTTCAATTCATTTGGTGGGGTAGAGAGGGAAGGGAAAGATACATATATAATTGCAACACCACACAACACTCACATGCCTTATCATGTGAGAAGTGTACACAAAAAGTGCTATGGGAGGAAAAGAGGAAATGTCACATGGGAGAACAGTTAGGAGTTCAATACTAGCTAGGATTCAGAGGTAGAAGTGGTAGGAGATGAGGCTATACTGTATAGCCAGGACTGTGAAGGTCCTGCACTCCAAGCTAATTTGAATTTTATCCTATAGGTGTTAGGTGCCGGTGTGCTCCAGTGATCAAATTTCTTTTTCTGTTTTTTTTTTCAAACTCCCTTAGGTCAGGGGTTGTTTCTTTTTCCTTTATTTTTAAATTTACTTTTAAATTATAGTTGACACACAATATTATATTAGTTTCAGGTTTACAATATAATGCTAAGACATTTACTGGTATATACATTATGAAGTGATCATGGTAAGTCTAGTAACCACCTGTCACCATACATACTAGTAGTTATTACAATATTTACAATATCCCCTATGCTGTCCTGATCAGATTTCTTAATAAGAAATAGAATTGTAGCCCAAACCGGTTTGACTTAGTGGACAGAGTGTCGGCCTGTGGACTCAAGGGTCCCAGGTTTGATTCCGGTCAAGCGCATGTACCTTGGTTGCAGGCACATCCCTGTAGGAAGTGTGCAGGAGGCAGCTGATTGATGTTTCTCTCTCATCGATGTTTCTAACTCTCTATCCCTCTCTCTTCCTCTCTGTAAAAAATCAATAAAATATATTTAAAAAAAGAAATAGAATTGTAATAGCTGCTACTTGTCCAAATCAGACAAATGAAATGAGTTAATTCAATTAGCTTTCTCTACTTATTAACTTACAAGAAAATGTAGGACTGAGAAATAACTTTTGAATTTAAAAGATATTCTCTTACATTTCTCTGTTTAACACACTAAGAGATTAATTTTATTAAAAAATACATTTTACCTCTAATGGTAGAATATTTGGGTGTTAGTGGATAACTAGTTTTTGCAGAATTATTGTCTTAAAATTTTGCTTTAACTCTGGTAAATATATATTTCAATTTAATTTTAAAAACCTATATTATAATCATATTTTACAAATAGAATTGAATTTAAGAAAACGTTTTTCAAGTTCTAGTGGCAAACTACCAAATTGTTCTATCAACACATCTCAATTAACTTTATTTTCACTTCTGCCAAGATGGTATATTAGAATACAGACAGAAAGAGAAAGACTGCTTTATTTAATTGAAGTTTCTTTTTCCACCTTGGTTTTTTAGTCTATTTTTCTCCATTTATTAAGATAATGTATGTTGCCAGTGGAAAAATACAGAAAAACACTTTCCACACACCTCAAATTTTATCAATCAGAGGCAGACAAGTTGAAATGTTGGTGTACTTAATTTATATGCATTTCTTTGATTATATAGGTAAATTTATATGACACAGTTCTGAAAACTATCATTAAAAACTTTAATAAGCCCTTTAATGGTTACATCACATTTCATGATATGAATTAACTATACTTTTAAAAAATATATATTTTATTGATTTTTTTTTTTACAGAGAGGAAGGGAGAGGGATAGAGAGTTAGAAACATCGATCAGCTGCCTCCTGCATATCTCCTACTGGGTATGTGCCCGCAACCAAGGTACATGCCCTTGACCAGAATCGAACCTGGGACCCTTGAGTCTGCAGGCTGATGTTCTATCCACTGAGCCAAACCAGTTAGGGCAACTATTCTTTTCTTAATGATACCCCATAAATTGGTTTTTTTTCAAGAATATATTAATGAGATTAACAATTCTCTGTCTTCCCTCATTTGGCAACTAGATTTTCACTTGACAACATAATTTAACTCTGTCTGATATTTGAACAATTCTACACATCTGCACAGAAAAATGACTGCTATGTATCACTACTTGTTGTAAATTCCATTTTATAAATATACAAAGATAAAAGTGAAAACTCAATGAAGCATTAACACTTGTGAAACTCACCATAAGTCCAAGGAACTTGTGGAAGCACACCTGAATTAGGAGGGTAAGGGTATGCAGCTTGTGGTAATGGTTGATAGGAAGCAAACTGTGGAAAAGCTGGCTGCTGAACAGTGTAGGAAATAGGCATCTGAGATGGGAAATACATATTTGCTGGCACAAAGCTACAAGCTTGTGGTCCCCCAGCAAAGCAGCCAAAATATTGAGAATACAAAAGATTAGAATGTGTATTTTGGACAGTATTTGAAACTGCAGTCAACATCTCAGGAGCAAGTGGCTGTACTTCAAATGATGTTACGCCCTGGTATGTCTGGGTAATGGAACTGCCATTGCTGCTGCTGTAATGATAAACACACCAAGCATAGGAAGGATTTAAAGTTCCAAATGAGTGTTCAGAAGAATTATATATTGGGGTACGTGCAGACTGTGGAAGCTCATTCTGGTATCTGGCAGCATTCTGGGTTTGGACTTTGGAACTTTCGTTATTCTGTTGTTCAGAAAAAGAGTATTCTGCTGTTTGATTGACATTAAGGCTTATGTTCTCAGGTGTTTCAACAGGTGCAGTGCTGGGATTCAATGTATCTTTCATATATTTTCCTTTTGACTCAGTTTTTGCAGGTTGTGTTTTATGTATTTGTGGAACAGGTATTTTGTTCTGGATAAATATAGGTTCTGAAGAATTAGTGACTGTAGAATTTGTAATAGATGAATTTAATATTTCATTATCTTGAAGTTCAGAAACAGTGTCATTCATTTCTAAATTGGCAAGGATACCCCTCGCAAAACAGAACTTTGAGGGTCCTGATGCATTAGGCAGAAGAGCAGCATCAGTCCCTGGTTTTATGTCTGAGGGATTTGGGGAATTGTTAAGTAATTTCTGTGAAGGTGTTTCATGGTCTTTTGAAA
The DNA here is from genome assembly GCF_000327345.1 of Myotis davidii. NCBI lineage: Eukaryota > Metazoa > Chordata > Mammalia > Chiroptera > Vespertilionidae > Myotis > Myotis davidii. The sequence goes on along the minus strand of NW_006292095.1, from coordinate 10,508,363 downwards.
AGGTGCCATCTACACTTTTTTGGTCATGTAATACAAATGAACATTCTTTCTTATCACTTTTTGTTTCAGCAGCCCTAAAATTCACATCTCTCTTCTTCATGCTATTTACATTTCCCTGTTGTCCAGTGAAATCTTCTGAAGTAGCAGATGAAATATTAGTTAATTCTATTGTTCCCTGTGACTTCAACATGCCAGTGTCTTTTAAGTTCTTTAAAGATAAAGGTGAGTCAGGAAATGATCTTTGCATTTCAACCTTTTTTGGAGATCCACGGTTTCTTCTCTGGTTGTTAGATGAACTTGGTCCTATTTTACTTGCACTTTCGGGATGAGATCTTGTGGTCCTATTAAGTGTAACACACACATACACACAAACATATATACAATTTTAAATATACAGTTGCAAAATTTTAATATAAATATATTTGAAATTTTTATTCAGGAGAAGAGATTCTTTTAAAAAATATATTTTATTGATTTTTTAGAGAGGAAGGGAGAGTTAGAAACATCGATGAGAGAGAAACATCGGTCAGCTGCCTCCTGCATACCTCCTACTGGGGATGTGCCCGCAACCAAGGTACATGCCCTTGACCAGAATCGAACCTGGGACCCTTCAGTCTGCAGGTCGACACTCTATCCACTGAGCCAAACCGGTCAGGACATGAGAAGAGATTCTTAAGATTAACACTTTTGCTTTCTATTGGCTGTCTACAAGTAACATATTTCCCCAGTTTACTACCTTGGTTTGAATCTAGATACTCCACATTTTAAATATATATTTTGAAAATATACATTGCTTCCAATATTGTAAAGAACTATTTTATGCTTAGGACATTTCCTGATTGAGGCTTTTAGAAGTCGAAAAGCATCACTATTCATTTTTTTTTTAGTGTAGTTTCTAATTCATATACCTCCAATCTATTGACAATCCCCTCTACTTACATGTGGCTATACATAACTGGAGAACTACCAGATGTGCCTGGCCCCCAAGATCTTATGTTATCATTAACTGCTAAGACAGCTTGTTCAAGATTGAGAATAGGAAAAGCAGACCTCTAAAATTCCTTGCCAATTAAATATCCTTTGCATTCCTACATAATTTTACACAGTTTCAAATAGACTGAAGGAAGACTCTATTATGGGAATGGATAGAGCCAAACAGTTAATACAGTTCTACAGGTAATTACAGATAATAATTATTTGGTGTCTCATCAAGTTTGTTTTTTTAAAAAAATATATTTTATTGATTTTTTACAGAGAGGAAGTGAGAGAGAGAGAGAGAGAGAGAGGCGTAGAAACATCGATGAGAGAGAAACATCGATCAGCTGCCTCCTACACACCTCCTACTGGGGTTGTGCCCACAACCAAGGTACATGCCCTTGACCGGAATCGAACCTGGGACCTTTCAGTCCGCAGGCCGACACTCTATCCACTGAGCCAAACCGGTTAGGGCTCATCAAGTTTTTTTAAATCACATCTGGAAAAGATCATGTTGAAAAGAAAAAAAGTAACTATTCCTCCAGAATCAAGAGAAATTAATCTTTGGCCTTGAATTTATTATTCTACTTATGAAACTAAAGGCTCCACATTTTACTTACTACAGCCTCCTTAAAGGCACTTTAATGACAACCTAGATCAGTGGTTCTCAACCTTCCTAATGCCACGACCCTTTAATACAGTTCCTCATGTTGTGGTGACCCCCAACCATAAAATTATTTTCGTTGCTGCTTCATAACTGTAATTTTGCTACTGTTATGAATCATAATGTAAATATCTGATATGCAGGATGTATTTTCATTGTTACAAATTGAACATAATTAAAGCATAGTGATTAATCACAAAAACAATATGTAATTATATATGTGTTTTCTGATGGTCTTAGGCGACCCCTGTGAAAGGGTCATTCGCCCCCCAAAGGGTCACGACCCACAGGTTGAGAACCGCTGACCTAGATCATCATCCAACCCCATACAATACTTTGACACAGTTTCCAAAAAGTACAATTTTGACTTTATCACATTTCCAATGATGTTTCAGTGATGCCATGACCTTATAGACTGACAGTTGCTTGCATCATCTGTCCTTTTATGTATTCTCTTAGAGAATATTCTTCCATGGAGATAGCACCCTTTGTTAACCTTATGTTATAATCCATTTTCCTGCTAAATGAAACAAAGTTTGATTCTTTGACTGCTAAATACCACCTATAATTAGTTATCAAAAGCAAGATAATTATAGAACTGGTTTATCTTATCCTTCTAACATTTCTATTCATGTTTATACCACTACATAACTATTCAGAGTCACATGTGCCAGGAAATAAAATGCCATATTTATCTTTTTAAAAAAATTATCATCTGAGTACATGCTTAGAGAGATGAGAGAAAGATAGAGATAAAGAGATAGGGAGAGAGAGCAAGAGAGCGAGAGCGAGAGCGAGAGCAAGAGAGCGAGAGAGCGAGAGAGCGAGAGAGAGAGCGCACTATCAATTGGCTGCCTTCTGTATGTGCCTCAGCTACAGACAGAACCCACAACTCAGGCATGCGTCCTGACCAGGAATTGAACTGACAACCCTTCGTTGTACAGGACAATGCTCAACCGAGCCACTCTGGCCAGACTAAAATGCTGTATTTAAAGAAGCAAAACTGACCTGGCCAGTGTGGCTCAGTTGGCTGGGCATCTTCCCATGCACTGAAAGACTGCCAGTTCAATTTCTGATCAAGGCATATGCCCAGGTTTGCGGGCCAAACTGGGTTTTCAGGCTCAGTCCTTGACAGGGGTATGTAGGAGGCAGCTGATAGATGTCTCTCTCTCCCCCTCTCGCTCTAAAGATCAATAAAAACTATATGTTTAGCTCGGCTAGCTCGGCTCTGTGGTTGAGCCTCTACTATGAACCAGGAGGTCACATGCTTGGGTT
>NW_006292095.1:10503548-10505151 GCF_000327345.1 Myotis davidii | reverse complement strand
TATATATTTAAAACAAAGAGTGGCCTACCTTATAAAAATGTTTTAAAAAAAGCAAAACCAAGTGAGACAGAACTGAGGATGCATATCTTTTTTATTTTATATTACTCATTCTCCTTCATAAAATAAAAGAAAAATGGAAGAAAATGAAGTTTATCATGATCTGAAAATCTTACAGCATTGAATCAAACAAGAGATGGTCAACAAGTCCAATGGTGCCACTTCATGTCAAAATAAGAAAAATATAAATAATATAGTGAGATTTTTATAAATACAATTCAGTTCATAGAGCTAAGCTTTATTTTGAAATCATGTCCTTTGTATAGTATAGTATTAAAACATCCTTTTATGAAACACTGGTATATTTATGTGTTTGTCTATGACTGAGCTCCCACTTAGTAATATAAGTTGGCAATTTATATCTTTTTAACCAGTTTTGAAATGTGACTGGTCTGTAAAGTCCACACATTTAAAAAACTCAATCTAAGCACATATCCTATTCTCTTATGCTTAGTGACCAGTCACTAAGTCCCGTCAATTCTTTAAGTAATGTCTTGTCAAATACAAATTTTACTTTTTTTCATTATGTAAAACCATCACTCTTCTAAGCCCTGGCTGACTTATGACTTTAACTGTACTCAGAATCTCCTTATCCTTTACATTATTGAAAAAACATTTTACAAAAAAAGAAAAAAGAAAAAACATTTTACAGCACACCATCTTTCAATTCTTACAAAGTTTAAATTCTTTAGGCCTTACTTAATAAACTGCATAATCTGAAACAACCACCTCTCCCTTCTTAGCTTACTCTTGTTCCCTTAATTACATGTATGATCCAACACAGGTATATAAATAAATGTTTTAGTCTTGTTCCTTAATATGTGCTCAATTTTAATTTTTCTTCAGATAGGGGGTTGATGGCAATCCCTACCTTGGATGCTTGAACGTTGCCTTTTCTTTGTTGATTTTTGTGACATCTTTCACGTTAACCTATGTTTAAAACATACAAAATAAAACTACATTGGTGACATAAATATTTATCATTCTAATATCAGATATTTGCAATTGCTTGTTCTGTCATCATCTAAAATGCACTAACACTTCATTCATTAATGAACCTTCCCTTTGAAAAGCAGTGAATCTGCGGGACTTCCCATATTTTGTCAATGTTTGGAAATACATTTAAAAAAAGAAATTTGCAAAATTCTTTATATCCCCACACTTAATAACAAACCTGGGAGTCCATTTACCACTGCTTCCTCTTTTATTTTTTTTAGTAAACCAGTCAGTAGCCCCATTGTAAGTAATGTCCGTCAAACATAGATTTTCCTTTCTTATTCTGCAAAACAGCACCCTTTTCTAAGTCCTGGATAACTTACTTTTCTAACTGTACTCAGAAGATCTACCTTTAAATGACTTATAAAACTGTTCCATAGAACACTATCCTTCAATATGTACAGAATTAAGTTCAAACTAGGTAGGTCTATATTTAAAACATTTTATATCTGAAACAATCTTCTCCATCCTTAGCTTGTCCACTAATTTTTTTTTTTTTGTTCCAGACTTAATTTTAAACTCATTTCTCAGGATAGGTCAAAACACTGTG
>NW_006292095.1:10502820-10503399 GCF_000327345.1 Myotis davidii | reverse complement strand
GCGAGAGAGCGAGAGAGCGAGAGAGAGAGCGCACTATCAATTGGCTGCCTTCTGTATGTGCCTCAGCTACAGACAGAACCCACAACTCAGGCATGCGTCCTGACCAGGAATTGAACTGACAACCCTTCGTTGTACAGGACAATGCTCAACCGAGCCACTCTGGCCAGACTAAAATGCTGTATTTAAAGAAGCAAAACTGACCTGGCCAGTGTGGCTCAGTTGGCTGGGCATCTTCCCATGCACTGAAAGACTGCCAGTTCAATTTCTGATCAAGGCATATGCCCAGGTTTGCGGGCCAAACTGGGTTTTCAGGCTCAGTCCTTGACAGGGGTATGTAGGAGGCAGCTGATAGATGTCTCTCTCTCCCCCTCTCGCTCTAAAGATCAATAAAAACTATATGTTTAGCTCGGCTAGCTCGGCTCTGTGGTTGAGCCTCTACTATGAACCAGGGGGTCACATGCTTGGGTTTCAGGCTTGGGTTTTCAGCTTAATCCCCAGTAGGAGGTGTGCAGGAGGCAGCCAATCAATGATTCTTTCTCATCATTGATGTTTCTACTTCTCTCTACCTCTCCATTCCTC
>NW_006292095.1:10490285-10501512 GCF_000327345.1 Myotis davidii | reverse complement strand
ACCACTGCTTCCTCTATTATTTTTTTTAGTAAACCAGTCAGTAGCCCCATTGTAAGTAATGTCCGTCAAACATAGATTTTCCTTTCTTATTCTGCAAAACAGCACCCTTTTCTAAGTCCTGGATAACTTACTTTTCTAACTGTACTCAGAAGATCTACCTTTAAATGACTTATAAAACTGTTCCATAGAACACTATCCTTCAATATGTACAGAATTAAGTTCAAACTAGGTAGGTCTATATTTAAAACATTTTATATCTGAAACAATCTTCTCCATCCTTAGCTTGTCCACTAATTTTTTTTTTTTTGTTCCAGACTTAATTTTAAACTCATTTCTCAGGATAGGTCAATAAACACTGTGTCTTTGGCTCATGTTATTTTCCTAACTTATATGTCCTCTTCATTTTTACACTCAGGTGATAATATTTTTTCCTTTAAAGGAAGGCTTTGGTTTGTACTATTCCATGAAATCAGCAAATAATCCTTCTCTCTCTCTTTTTCTTTTCTTCTCATTACTTATCACACCTTTTTAGTATCCCCCTCTTTTTACTCCATGTGGAATATGCAATTTGTGTTCTTGTGTTTTGGAAGTATATTTATAAACCGATTTCTTATTATGCATTTTCCTATAAACACAGCTAATATATAATGATTAGTTTCCTAGTCTCTAGGACCAGGGGTGGGCAAACTTTTTGACTCGAGGGCCACAGTGGGTTCTTAAACTGGACCGGAGGGCCGGAACAAAAGCATGGATGGAGTGTTTGTGTGAACTAATACAAATTCAAAGTAAACATCATTACATAAAAGGGTACGGTCTTTTTTTTTTTTTAGTTTTATTCATTTCAAGTGGGCCTGATCCGGCCAGCGGGCCGTAGTTTGCCCACGGCTGCTCTAGGACTAATGTAATAATGAATACAATTAGAGTAAACTGAGAAAGAATCCTACTTTTCATTTTGCATATAGGCTTCTCTTTACTTTTCAATTGAGAAATTCTTGAAAAATGTTGAGAAGCCTCTGAGAGCAAAATAGGGCCACTTGTTAGTATAAACTGCCTGGTTTTACATCTGTGCTCTCCCATTTAATAATAACTCTACGACAACGGGAAAGTTATTTAACCTTTCTATGTCTCAGTTTCCTTACCTTTAAATAAGAAACTAATAGTGCCTACATCATAAGGTTTTTGTGAATAAAAAGTTAATATTTGTACAATATTATAACAGTGCCAAGCACACAAAAAGTGCTGTATAAAATTAGTTAAATAAAATATGTTTATGTAGGACTTCTATTTCTTCATAATCATCTATTTAATAATATCTTTCCTGCCCTGGCCACTGTGACTCAATTGGTTGTGCACCATCCCATGCACCAAAAGGTCACTGGTTCGATTTCCCTTCAGGGCACATGCCTGGGTTGTGTGCTTAATTCCCAGTAGGGGGCATGCAGGAGTCAATCAATCAATCAATGTTTCTCTTTCACATTGCGCGCGTTCTCTCTCTTTCTGAAGTAAAAACATATTTTAAAATGTCTGTCCTATTTCTTCATGTGAATACTGTTCAAAAACACAGGCTCCATTAGCTAGTTTTTAATATTCACTACATTAACTATTAGCCTTGCTATATAGAAGATAATAAATACTTGGTCACTCACTTAACTCACATTTGTAATATTACATTTTCCCTTAAGAAGTGATTAAAATTCACATTCTTTCGAGAAATGTTTTCTAAGTTAAATAATGTAATTTGTACATTTAAAAGACATTTGCAAGGTATGTCTCATGTACACAATCATTTATATTTTATAGGTAATATAAAGTGTTGAATCCAATGCTTTAATAAATTCATTTTGCAAGGCAATATTTAAATCAGTCTCAATTTTTACAATTCTGCTAACTACTTATTTGCTTAAAGACTAGATTTGTTCTAAAAAATACTACTACATAGGTTTTGTTTTAAAATATGTGTTACCTTTTGTTTTTTATAACTGGAAACTGTAGTATAGTTCTCTTGTTCCTGACAATATAGACATTTGTCTACAGTTATAGGTCGTTTTTTAGAAGAATTTGAAACATTTTTCATTAGGCACTCTGAAATTGAGGGTACGTTTTTACAAGTACTGGATTTATCAATATCCTTCCTAGGTTTTACATGAACATTCATTTTTTCTCCTCTCTCCAATTGAAAAGTCTTCTCTCTATTATACAGCATTTGGCACAGGATAAAGGAAATGGTTAATTCAGCATTCTTAGCACACATTATCTTCATATGTTCAATAGTTTTCATGACTTTCACAATATGGGCCATTTTCCCTAAATCTTTCTGAGGGGCAGCCAATATATTTTTGAGCAGCGTAGAAAACTGACTGTAGTTGTATTCTAACTCTGTCACAGTGGTTCCATAATTTATGGATGCTACACATGGCACAAAGTCAATATACGTGGAAACGGAATATTCAGACTTCTGTAGAAGTTTTTTAACTTGTGAAAGTTCTTGAAGTTCTCTTGAGAACAAATGAAGAGCGTATGAGTGATTAAAAGCAGCTTCATCATGTCTGTTGATAATATCCAGATCTTCCTTAAGTTCGGAAATAGCAGTCTCTATCACTTTCCAAAGGCAATCTGTTGAGTTATCTTTAAGAAATGAAAAAGAAGCCATTTTTTCTTGGCAGTGAACCAGATCAGGAAGAAGTGACAAGTCAAACCAAAGCATACCTCGAAGCCGTTGTTTATCTAGTTTCTTTGCCATTGAGTTTTTAAGGAAGTGAACTGTTTCTGAGAGCATGGCTATTTCAATATAGGTTTCAGTGGCTGCAGGTTTTAAAATTATAGCCTCATTGCTGTGGTTTTCGACCACATCCAAAACGTTTTCTTCTGTAATAAAAATATTTTCTCTGTTATCGTCTTGCAGCATCTGAAAATACTTTTTTAAAGTTTCTAAGTGATTGGTACATCTCAAAGTGAGTTCCTGTAATTTTTTAAAATCTGCAAATTCAGCTTGATCCAATACTTCATTAATACAACAGATATCTGGATGTGAAAGCAAAGTACTGTTAAATTTACAGTTTTCTCTGCTAATTGTTTCTTTGTTTATTAGGTCATCTGACTTTCTGGAAGCCACCATAGTATTCTCCTCAAGCCCAATATTGGAAACTTGTTCACTGCTTAATTCTTTAGACAATGTATCATATATCTTTTGCAATTTAGAAAAATAAGATTGATTCATCTTGAGTAGTGTTTCTTTATTTTTCTGTCCTGAGCATTTTTTGCTGATAGATTGTCTCTTCTCTTTCCAAACAAGACTTTTCGCAGCATCGAAAAAGATATGTTCCAGACCATAAAGAGATATATTAATACCTATTGCCTCATTGCTCTTGATAAAATTAACTTTTGAGGAGATCATTTCAATGATAATCCACATATGGTCTCGTTTTCCTAGATGAGAATCAACTTTAGGGGAGTCCCCATACATACTGATCAGCTCTAAAGTACTTTTTCTTAAGGTTTCAAGGTCTCCTAAACTATCTCCGAAGTTAACTCCACAGGTAAATGGAACAGAAAGAGAAAAGTCAAAGCAATCAGAACAATGCCTCAAGATTGCTTGACACTCATTAATCTGTCGTTTGCATTTTAAGAATGCGTAGTATGAATTTCCCTTTTTGGCGTCTTCTAATAAGTTAGCTAATTGATCGTGATAGTTCTGCAACTCACAGTACGCGTTGTATTTTAGCCTTCCTTGAAAAGCAGGGTAGAAATTGGATTGTTGTTGAAATCCTCGTGGCCTGCCAAGCAGCTCACTGTACAACGTCTCATCATACCAAAGCAAGCTTCGGAATGTCGGTTCACCTCTTAAGAGCCTTTTTTTGTTTTCAATGAATTGAATAGTTTCCATCATCATTTGGAGTTCTACCAAGGAGTCAACAGCACATGGTTTTAACTTCTGTTTGCAATTATTCCACAGGTTTTTTTCTACCAACAATTCTCTTGAAATCAAGATTTGCTCAAGTGAACATTCTTGCTTTCTTTCAAAAGCTTCAACAAACAAGGGGAGAATACTTTGACAAATCTTAGTTTCTTCCTGTAGACTCTGCAAAGATGAAGCTTCATCTGCCCTCCTTAAAATTTGAGCTAGCCTAGCTGGGAGATCTGAATGATTAGCTGAGCAATGTTTTTCTTCTAATTTATTTATGTATGATGTAGGCTTCTTCCGAGGAGTGGTGACTTTGGAGGTTTCAGAGTGAGCATGTAAAACAGGCATGTGATTCATTCCTAAAATGTCTGGTTGTGGGGTAGAATCAAACTGAGAGTCATTAACTTTAACCCCCTGTTTTTCTCTTTTGTTAAGCTGATTAGAGACTGTGTTATTCAAAGAAATTGCCTCACTAGTATTTTTAATGCTTAGACGAAGATCGATCAAGTTATTTTTAATTGTTGTCTCACTTAAATAGGGGGATTCTTCTAAAATCGTAGTCTTGTATTCATTCCTAACAGTTGATCCTTCATTCATACTTTTTGCGTGAACTGAATCTTGTGCTTTTTTGGTTTTTTTAGCTTTCCACATTTTTCTGTCTGGAATGTCTTTCTTTGAAATACCTATTTTGGAAGAACCTTTTATATCATCTTTTAAGAGCAGAGAACTATCACTAGCAAAAGGTTTTTTCATTATATTTGCCCCATAACTTTTACTTTCTTCAGTTACTGGTATGAGATCCAACTCAGAATTCTCAGTAACGTTGGTTTCATTCACATCTATAGGGATACAATTACTTGGAAAGCATTGTTCTGTCTTCAGAAGCTCCTTTCCACCACATTCTTGCTGACAGTGTGGTACATTGGTGGATCTTGCAAAAGAATCAATAGCTAAAGTCCTTTGTTTATCCAAATAAGGTTGTGAAGATTCCTCATTATGTGCGACTGGAACACTTGATAACAATTGAGAAATGCTGTTACACTTTTTGCTTATTGTCAGACTTTGATTTAATGGATCCATAAGGACATTTCCTGTAATAGTATCTGGTTTGGAGCTTTCAGTAGGAGATGCCCGTTTTTCTAGAAAATTTACTGCCAGGTTTCTTTTATAACCAGATAAAATAAGGTTATCTGGTTTGTAGTTATCAACATTCAAAAAGTGCTTCACATTTGATTGTAAGACTGAAATAACTATGTCAGTTTTCACTTTTGTGTGAGCGATACAAGTTGCATCATAATTTTTGTCTGAGCTAAAACGTACATTGTTTTCTTTTATGCAACTTAAAGATACTGAATTAGTTTTATTTATCATTTCATTAGCCTCAGCACTTCCTTCTATTGCGTCTTTAGTATTATGTGCTAAATGCTTCTCAGGCTTTTCATATTTATTAATGTTAGATAAAGATGTTATGCCAGTCTGGTTTTCTTTTTTAGTGAGTTTTTCATCTGGGCAGTCTGAGGACAACAGACACCCCATTTTCCCAGAAAAGGATTGAAGTTCTGATGATCTTGGATTTCTCATACAGGTATTGTCATAAGCTGACTGACTTGTATTTTGGGATGTGGAGCAGAGAGTTAACTGTGATTCAGGATATTCTTGGTCACAAAATTCTCTCACGTGAATAGTGGTGTGGCTTCTGGAGACACGGTTGGCCACATTTTTCTTAGAAAAACACTTTGTGATTCTCTCTCCATTTGTTCCATAAGACTGGTATTTTGATACACGAGTTAATGACTTATCAACTTCAAACCCCAAAGCTCTTTTCTCTCCTGACTTTTCATATTTCCTTTTTGAGAAAAAATGCTTAGTGGAATAATATCTTCTTTCAGCAAAAGGACTATAACCTTGAAGGTCACAAATTTCCCAAAAATTATTGCATATTATTGAGTATGATTTGGGTAATGGGCCCTTTCTTGAAGTTTCTCCCACTTTAGCTATAAGCTCCAAAGACGTGTTAACTCTTCTATGAGCTTTTTTCAAGTAAAGAAGAGCTCTGTCAAGTTTTTTTGAAAGGCATTTGCTTTTGCATAAAGATACTTCACTATTTAGAATATCCAGGACACTCCTAATGTGTTTTTCTGACTGTGAAAAGGTTTTGATTCGTCCTCTGGATAAGGAAGAAAAACATTCAGATGAGTTTTGATTAGTTAGCTTCCTCTTCTTCTCACAAATTTCTTGACACTGTACATTCTGGTCCCTAAAAGGTATATGTGGCTTTCGTTTGCTAATTCTTGACTCTGTGTCCTTTTTACTTATAGTATCATTACAATCAGTTTTTGACTTTGTAAGTAAACATCTGCTTTCTTTATTTATTGTTGTGACATCTGAAAGTTCAGTAAGCAAAGGTCCACTGTTTTGTTTTTCTGACGCACGATTCATGAGTTTATTATGACTCAAGTCAAAAGAAAGTGAGATTTCAGATTTACTCACTTGTCCCGATTCTTGCCTTTTATTACCAAATTTATCTTCACATGGGTAATCTGAATTTCCACCAGAACACTGGGAATAAACTTCAAATCCTGGAACTTTCCCTTTTTCCTCACATATTTCTGGTTTTGTGGCTTCAGTTATATATTTGCAAAAGGTATCTTTCAATGCAAGGGACTCAACAGTGGACCTGAATCTTGGCATAAGTGTATTAGTAAATGTAACTTGTAGATCTGGAAGTAAAATTGGGAACAAGAGCTCTGCTTCATTTTCTTCTGTAGAGGAAGAATCAGAGTGAGCCTGGTCACTATGCTCCCTGCTTGTGGTGCTTTTCAAAACTTCATTCTCCCCATTAGTGCTTCCTAATAGCCCTTCCCAATCGATACGAGACTTGAGAGTCTCATATAAGGTCCCAAATTCATCATACAGTATACTTCCATGGCTATGAATATCTTGTTGAGATGGAAAAGCATCATCACACTGTTCTGATTCTACTTCAGTTTCACTTTCCAATTCAAAATTTTGAAGAACTAAGTTGTCACTTATTGATTGATGAAATGAGTTGTATAATTTGTCTTTATCCAGACCCATTTCACAACCAGAAACCCTAGGCTTAACTAATAATCCCAAATCTGGACTCTCAGAACAAATTTTTTTAGACTTGTGTCTTTGGTGGTCTTCATGACTTGTGTCTAATGTGGGCACCATTGCATTATCTGTCTGTATTTCAGCATTTGAGGCTTCTTGCATTGAAGAATCTGAGATTTGGGGGTATATGGAAGTGAAACGTTCCACACTCCTTATGGTATTTTGCGTATCTTTTTGTTTTATGGCATTGATAGTATCTTCAGTTTCCAATAATGTAGTTTCTGTTGATACATATTTTCCCCCCCAAGTCAAATACAATGTAGAAAATTCTTCAGAACTCAGAATTTCTACATTATTGTAATTTTTATTCTTCTGCTTTTCATCTATATTAATAAAATTTTTGTTTGTATGAAAATCCAGCTTCTCATCTCCACATACATTTTCTGTGCTGTTTTCTGTAGATGAAGCAACGTCTTCCTCGTTAGCCTCAGTTTGGCTTTCTTTATCATGATCTCTTTGTTCTTTGAAATCAACATTCAGGTGTATATCATTATTCAACTGCGCATTACAGAACAGAGTATAATCTTGACCTTTATCGCCAATTTGAGAAGTTTCTTTACAGTTTCTTTGAATGTTTTCTAATGACACTGGATCACTTTCATTTTTCCTATGGACATATGTATGTTCTCTAGTTACGCTGCAATGTGAATTGTCATGAACTATTTTAATGTCATGAGATGAAATAACTGTATCTATTGGCAGTTCTTTGGCCTGAGGAATGTCTTTTGCTTCCTGGAAAGCATCAGTTATAATGCTAATACAGTTTTGATTTGTCTTTTTCAATTTCAGTTCCATTAGTTTTTGAGAAATGGCAAAACCGGTATGAATGTTATCTTCATTCTCCAAACAGTGTTGAGAATGCTTTTGTGAAAGGCTTTCCATTCTTGGAGTAAGAGCATTTTGTACTTCCAATGCTCGATAGCCTAGCTCATACTTATTATTTGTGCTGGGTATAGAAGACTTTGATGTTTCTAACTCTTGAGTGATTAACATTTGATCACATTTTTTCCCGAAAGAATCAAGATTTTCATCCTCTTTGCATTCTTTGTGCAAAAAAATGCAATTATCTACTGGACTGGTTTTTGTTTTATTAGTACAATAATTATCAATCTCTTTCCACAAATTTTGCTCTTCTGTATGTTTGGAATCGTCTTCATGGCCAGTGAAATTTCTCACCTTTCCAGTGTTTTGTATATACTCAGGTATGCTTTCTTTCCTTTGGAATGGAAAATCTGCAGACGTTGTGTGACCAGTCTGACATAGAGTTTTTAAATTAGAAGACTGTGATTCCTGAGAAAGGTTTCTGTTATACCCTTTCATACAAGTATTCATTGATTCATGAGAGTTATGTGCCTCACTATTTTGTTCAAATAAAAGTGGGATGTTACTTCTCTGTTGGGATCTCTGGGCTTTTTCCTCAGTGTGTTTTTGGTTCTCAACTTCTGAAACTACATTTGACGAACACATTGGGAAGGAAAAATTGTCTTGGTCCTGAAATTGTCCTGCCATGGTAATTTTATTGGGAATTGTATAATCACAGTTCTTAGAGCCCATGTTATGAGCCTGAGATTGTGAATCATCAAAAGAAAGTTTGGAGCAAGGAGCACCCAAACAATTAGTAAGAACAGCATCATCACCAGGCATGACTTCAGATGAGGAGGCAGAATTAGTTGGTACAGATAGGTTTATTTCTGAATTAACTAAATCTGAACTCTTCTTAAATGGCAATATCTCATTTAAACCTGTACTATTATGTTTTTCCATGTTTTCTTCTCTCCTTGTAAGTCTTGGGTCTTTGATGACTTTTGAAGTAATAACTGTGCTTGAGCCAATATTGTTATGAAGGGGAAAAGCAGCAGGAAGACCACTTAAAATATTTTTAAGATGTGTCAAATTTAACAAGAGGTCACCATTAACACTTTCTCTGGTATCACTGGGAATAGAAAGACCTGAATCATATGCATGTACTTCAGAAGTGTCTTTACATTCTGCTAAATTGTGCTTCATCTGTCCATTGTATGTTTCAAGGACAGAAATGTTTCCATCTTGTACATTTTCATAGGAACTAGAATTATTTGCATTGGGAGAGTTTATCTCTGAATTTAGTGCATTGCACGAACAGTTTTCCTGCGCAAATGTATCCACAGGTTTCCTGAAATGCTCATAGATGACAGTAGCATCTTTTCCTTTTCCAATTCTTTTGGCCACAGTACAGTTATTCAGAGAGCATGCTCTTTCTGTGAAAATAAAAAAATAAAATAAGCAAAAATAGGAAGAAAAAGTATTTCTACAGTAAACTCTATTAAATAGAAGTAAATTTATATAAAATAAAAAAGATCCCAAATAGCCGTAGCAATTTTAAGAAGAACAGAGTTGGAGGGATCACAATACTAGATATCGTTATACTACAAAGCCACTGTACTCAGAATACCTTGGTACTAGCACACAAACAGGCATATAGACCAATGAAACAGAACAGAGAACCCAGAAATGGACCCAATTAATATTTGACAAAGGAGGCAAGAACATACAATGAAGTTAAGATAGTCTCTTCAATAAATGGTGTTGAGAAAATTGGACAGCTATGTGCAAAAAAATGAAACTAGGCTACAAACTTACACAAGGAAGACATACAGATGGCCAGTGGACATATGAAAGGATGCTCAAAGTCACTAACCATCAGAGAAATGCAAATTAAAACCACAATGAGCTATCACCTCATACCTGTCAGAGTGGCTGTCATCAACAAATATGACAAGTGTTGGTGAGGATATGGAGAAAAGGTAACCCTTATACACTGCTGGTGGAAATGCAGATGGGTACAGCCTCTGTGGAAAACAGTATGGAGTTTCCTCAAAAAATTAAAAATGGAACTCCCATTTGACCCAGTGGTTCCACTTCTAGGAATGTGTCCCAAGAATTCACAAACACCCATCAGAAAGAATATAGCACCTCTATGTTCATAGCAGCACAATTTATAATAGCTAAGATATGTAAACAGCCTAAGTGCTCATCAGCAGATGAATGGATTAAAAAGCTGTGGTACATCTGTACAATGGAATGTTATGCGTCTGTGAAAAAGAAAGAATTCTTACCATTTGCAACAACATGGTTGGACCTAGAGAGTATGCTAAGCAAAATAAGCCCACCAGAGAAAGATAAGTATCACATGATCTTACTCATATGTGGAATCTAATGAACAACATAAACTGATGAACAAAAACAGACCCAGAGATATAGAAACATTGAACAGACTATCAAACTTCAGAGGGAAGGCAGGGGAGGGTGAAGGGGGAGAAGAGATCAAGCAATGAACTCATATGCATATATGTTTAACCCATAGTCACAAATAGGGTGATGAAGGCTTTGGGAGGCAAGGAGGTGGTGGGAGCAATGAGGGAAAAAGGGACATATTAATACTTTAAACAATTAAGATTTATTGAAATAAAGAAGTAATATATGCACCCCTATATTCAAAGCAGTACAATTTACAATAGCTAAGATTTGGAAACAGCCAAAGTACCCATCAGCAGATGAATGGATTAAATAACTGTGGTACATCTACAAAAGGGAATACTATGCAGCTGGAAAAAAAAGAATTCTTACTATTTGCAACAGCATAGATGGACTTGGAGAGCATTATGCTAAGTGAAATAAGCCAATCAGAGAAAGTTAAGTATCACATGATCTCACTCATATGTGGAATCTAATGAGCATCATAAACTGAAAAAATAGATCCAGAGACACAGAAGCTTTGAAAAGACTGTAAAACTCAGAGGGAAGGCAGGGGAGGGTGGGTGGGTGGAAGAAATCAACCAATTAACTTGTATGCATATATGCAAAACCCATGGACACAGATAACAGGGTAGTGATGGTCTGGGTTGGGGGATGGGGGCAGGCTGGGAGAGGTCAATGGGGGAAAAAGGGAGACACATGTAATACTTTCAACAATAAAGATGAAAAATAAATAACCTAAAATAAAAGTGAAATTGGAAAGCTATGGCTTTGATTTAACTGAAAGTCAGCAAAATATCCTATCTAATAAAAGAGAAACATGGTAATTGGGAGTACGACCACTACCCTTCCCATTGGCTAATCAGCAAAATATGCAAATTAACTTCCAGCCAAGATGGCAGCAGGCAGCCAGGCAGCTTGAAACTAACATGAGGCTTGCTTGCTTCAGTGACGGAG
>NW_006292095.1:10488121-10488951 GCF_000327345.1 Myotis davidii | reverse complement strand
CTCGCTATGATGCACACTGACCACCAGGGGCAGACGCTCAACACAGGTGGTGCCCTCTGGTAGTCAGTGTGCTTTTATAGGGGGAGTGCCTCTCAGCCAGAAGCCCTGAGCCGGGCTCACAGCTGGCGAGTGCAGTGGCGGTGGCGGGACCCTCTCCTGCCTACGCGGCAGTGCTAAGGAGCAGCGATCCGAGAGGTAAGGAATGAGCAGGCAGGTGGTCAGGTGCGAGGGATCCTGGACTGTGAGAGGGTGCAGGCTGGGCTGAGGGACCACCCCCCCCATGCATGAATTTTGTGCTCCGGGCCTCTAGTCAAAGATAATCTGCCTGGATTTTCTGTTAAAGGGCTGGGAATGTTAGAATAGGTACTGAAATAAAAATATAATAGTAAAAAAAAAAACCCCAAAACAACTTTAATTGAAAGTTCTTTAAATAACCTACTGATGGTTAAACTATGTTCTCAGAAGAAAAAGCAGGGACACAGAACCTGTAAAACACATTTAGGAGAAACCAAGATGGCGGCATAGGTAAACACCGGAAATTGCTGCCTCGCACAACCACTTCAAAAATACAACTAAAAGACAAAACGGACATCATCCAGAACCACAGGAAGGCTGGCTGAGTGGAAATTCTACAACTAGAAGGAAAGAGAAAAGCATACCGAGACTCAGAGGAGGTGCAGAAGTAAAGTGCAGAGGTACGGAGGCACACACCGAAAGGGCTGGCAACTAAGGAAGTGGCGCACATGAAAAGGGTTGGCAGCTGAGGATGCAGCGCACGTGGAGAGGGCTGGCAGCTGAGGACGTGGTTGTCTTTTTCAATCGGGAGGGGG
>NW_006292095.1:10484012-10486788 GCF_000327345.1 Myotis davidii | reverse complement strand
GCCCTTCCCCCTTTCCTTTTTTTCCTCTCCTCCTCCTCACCCCATCTCTCTCTCTCTTTTTAAGAAGAGGAAGAAGAAAAAGGTAAAGATACAAATTATGAACAACAAATATGCATCTATCAACAAGTGAATCCAAGAATCAAGTGAATAAATAATCTGATGAACAGAATGAACGGGTGATTATAATAGAATCAGGGACATAGAAAGGGAAGGGACTCACTATTCTTGGGGGGGAAAGGGGTGTGGGGGGTGTGGGAAGAGACTGGACAAAAATTGTACACCTATGCATGAGGACAGTGGGTGGCGGGGGTAAGGACAGAGGGTGGCATGGGAACCGGGTGGAGGGGAACTATGGGGGGAAAAAAGAGGAACAACTGTAATAATCTGAACAATAAAAATTTAATTAAAAAAAGAAAGAAAAAAGAGGGCGAGAAGAGGATGAGTAAAAAGTTAATAAAGTATAAATGATAGAGCATGAAACTGTCCTTAAGAGCTTACTAAAGAAAGTAGTTGCCATAAAAAAACTGGATTCTTAGTCAAATACTAAGAAATGGAAAAATTAAATAGGATAAAAATATGTTGCTCAAAGACCAGGTATTCTCATATTAATTTCCTATATTAGGAGATTTAATAGTATCTACATATTAATAGACAACATTGTCTCCCTCTACTGTTACCCTGTTTTATTTCACTCTACCACTGGAGAACAAAAAACAGAAAGGGAAGGGGAATGAGGTGGAGAAATAAGGAATAAGAGACCAAAAAGGTTCCATAGCCCTGGTTGGGTTGCTCAGTTGGTTGGAGCGTTGTCCAGTACACAAAAAGATTCTGGGTTCAATTCCCGGTCAGGTCACATACCTAGGTTTCAGGTTGCTCCCTGGTCAAAGTGCATACAGGAAGCAACCAATTGATGATATTCTCTCTCTCTCTCTCTCTCTCTCTCTCTCTCTCTCTCTCTCATTCTCTCTCTCTCTCAATCAGTGGGAACAAATCCTCAGCTGAAGACCTAAAAAAAAAAGTTCCACGAAATCTTTCTCAGGAGCCAAAAGCAAACTTCTACCCCCTGTTGCATAGTGAAATAAGTATTCCTGCAAACAATATACATAAACAAAATCTAGAGAATAAAACCAAATTCTTTTTATAATTTATAAAAATATATTCCTAAAATTTCATGAAGAACTTCATGCAATCTTATAACAAAAGAACTTAAAAAATACATATTTAGCAAGTAAAAGGTTCAGAGAGCATTCAAAGCTAAGTAATACCATACAATATCTTAAGACAAATTAATGATGGTCAAAACAACGAGAAAACCCACTGTGTGGGAAAACATATTTGCCAATGTCATATCTGATAAGGGCCTAATCTCCAAAATTTATAGGGAACTCACACAACTTAACAAAAGGAAGATAAACAATCCAATCAAAAAATGGGCAAAGGACCTAAATAGACACCTTTCAAAAGAGGACATTCAGAAAGCCAAGAGACATATGAAAACATGCTCAAAGTCACTAATCATCCGAGAGATGCAAATCAAAACAACAATGAGGTACCATCTCACACCCGTCAGACTGGCTATCATCAACAAATCAACAAACGATAAGTGCTGGAGAGGATGTGGAGAAAAAGGAACACTTGTGCACTGCTGGGGGGAATGCAGACTGGTGCAGCCACTATGGAAGACTGTATGGAGTTTCCTCAAAAAACTACAAATGGAACTCCCAGTTGACCCTGTGATCCCACTTCTAGGAATATATCCCAAGAAACCAGAAACACCAATCAGAAAGGATATATGCACCCCTATGTGCATAGCAGCACAATTCACCATAGCTAAGATCTGGAAACAGCCTAAGTGCCCATCAGTAGATGAATGGATTAGAAAACTGGTACATCTACACGATGGAATATTATGCTGCTCTAAAAAGGAAGCTCTTACCATTTGCAACGGCATGGATGGAACTGGAGAGCATTATGCTAAGTGAAATAAGCCAGTCAATGAAGGAAAAATACCACATGATCTCACTCACTCATGGATAATTGAGACCATTATAAACTTTTGAACAATAATAGATACAGAGGCAGAGCTGCCTCAAACAGATTGTCAAACTGCAGCAGGAAGGCCGGGGAGGGTTGGGGGGCAGGAGATAGGGGGGTAAGAGATCAACCAAAGGACTTGTATGCATGCATATAAGCATAACCAATGGACATAAGACACTGGGGGATAGGGGAGGCTAGGGGACTGTCTAGGGCGGGGGGAAAAAATGGACACATGTAATACCCTTTGTAATAAAAAAAAGAAAAAGAAAAAAGAATACAAGTTAATAGAGCTCAGAACACTCCGTAAATGTGCTTACTGTACTAAGAATTCTCAATAATAAACACTGGAAAAAAAATGATGGAAATTACTTCTGAGATTTATGACATATATAAAGTTATAATCATATCACTGGGAAGTACCATGAGGTTGTTTTTCACAATATACCAAAGATTGGTTTGTTGAAAATTTCTAAATTCTATAGTCATTTGTGATTATATTTTTTAAGTTCAGTAAGCTATAGTAGGAATACGACCACAAATCCTATCTAATAAAAGACAAAAATGGTAATTGGCATACGACCAATACCCTTTTCATTGGCTAATCAGGGCTATATGCAAATTAACTGCCAACTAAGATTGGCAGTTAACTGCCAACTAAGATTGACAGTTAACTGCCAACTAAGATTGGCAGTTAACTGCCAACAAGATGGCGGTTAATTTGCATATGTAGGCACAATGC
>NW_006292095.1:10473616-10483605 GCF_000327345.1 Myotis davidii | reverse complement strand
GCTTTCCCAGCTGCAGACAGTCTCTCAGCTGAAAATCCTCTGCCTATTCGGGCTGTATTTTACCCGTTTCAGCTGCTCACCCTTATCTGCTCCAGGACAAGGTACAGGACACGTCCATTTATACCTCCGCCATTTTCCCTCCTCCCCGTAAATTTTATTTTTTATTGCTGAGTAAATACTAGATTGTGTATGTGTACCATCACTTTTAAAAAAAATTTTGTTTTATTGCTTAAAGAAATATAATTCTTAAGAGGGAACTATAAGAAGGGTAAAAAGGAAGGGTAAATTCCTATATACCTATATACAAGTATTTTAAAAGGCCAAAATGCACAATAAATAAAATTCAGAAGAATAAATTGGTAAAAAGTATATTCTGAAGGAGAAAACTTAATACATAATTGTAAATATGTTAGAATACATGAAGTATATGGAAGTCTTCAAAAGATTAACAAAAAGGACACAATAGAACAGTGGGTAAAGTACATAACCCCCCTCAAAAAAAATCAAGATTTAAGATTCAACAAACATGAAAAGATGTCCAACCCCAATAAGAAAACAAGATTCCTATTTAAAAACTTTTTAGATTGGTAAAGATTTTGAATGATAGTAAATAATCTGCATATGTAAGCACTCTTTTATACTGTTTACAAATTGGTACTAATTTCTGGAAAAGTAAATCTACAGTATTTATCAAAATGTAATGTATAATCATCTATACCCAGCAAATACATTTTTACAATTAATTCTTCTGAAATACTTGTTCTAATACTCAAGATATAAATACAAGAATTTTTAGTATTGGCCAAATTTTGGTCTGTTTGGGCCTAATAAACTCTATTGGCCTCACCCTGACAACTCTGAGACCCCGCCCCACCACAAAGGCCTGCAGGGTCTCCCCTGGAAGGGTGGCAGCTAGACTAGTACACCCTGGGACATTTTCTGAGTGGCCTCAGACCCAACACGGGCACTGAGTTTGAACCTGTATCAGTCTGGTGAACACCACTTGCTCCTACCTGGTGACTCACTGAGATCTACCTCATGCAACTTGAATACCACCAGAGGCTATTTCAGTGACTGAGTTGGCGAACAGTGGCGGATCTTGGAGTGCCTTGTGACATTTGCTGACCTGTCCCTGGGCCCTGGTGTTGGTAAAAGCTTACCTTGGTGCACAGCTTGGTCCTTCCCATGTATGCAACAGGCGCAGCAGAGGTAGCCACAAACTGTGGATTGCTTTGTAACTCCAAACAGGTTGCCCAGGTCCAGCCATAGGAAGCATCTGACATTGGCCTGCTTTAGAGTCACTCCCAAGAGGCCCAGAACCAACACACCCACGTGGCCAGTTTCAGACATCAGATCAAATTACCTTCACCAGTGGCATATCCAAAGGAAGATCCTGGCAGACACCAGACCCTGCTGAAGCAAATTCTGCTTCTTGTGGTCAGCACCTGCACAGCAGCTCATACACTGTAGTTGGTGTTGATTCTCATAGTCAGCCTGCGGGTCTACTCTATGCATGAATAAGCCAATAGCAGTCAAGACTCAATTACAACAGAAGCCCACATAACCCAAACAAGGGATATCCTGGAGCACCAAGAACAAGGGATCAAGGAGACTGTGCCACTGTGTCCCACATGACACATACTACATAAGGCCACCCTACCAAAACTGGGAGGCATAGCAGGTCTACCTAATACATACATACAAACAAAGGAGACAGCTAAATGGGGAGACAAAGAAACAGGCCCTAAATAAAAGAACGGGAAATATCGCCCGAAAAAGAGCTAAATGAAATGGAGGTCAGCAATTAACAAGGTATATAGTTCAAAAATATTGTTATAAGGATGCACAATGAAACATTTCAACAAAGGTATGAACACAGATTGCTGGGTGGAAAAGATGAAGGGATTAAGCAAATATGAAACAAACCACAAACTCATAGACACAGACAACAGTATGGTTACCAGAAGATGGTAAAAGGGGGATAGATGATGATGGAAAGAGACTTGAATATGGTGAACACAATATACAGATGATATATTATAGAATTATATACATGAAACCTATATAATTTTATTAACCAATGTCACTACAATAAATTCAATAAAAATTAAAAAGTAAAAAGAATGAACCCAGTAGGAAAAAATTGTTTAGTAAAATAATCCAAGATGGCTGAAACATATCAACCAGAGTAATTAAATCATATGGCACATGAATAACTATAATAGTAAAAGTACCATGTGCATAAGCTATAACAAATGCCCTAGAAAAAGAATCGTCATGCAGCTATTACAAAAATTACGATAGATTACTACAAAAAGAAAGGCAACTGAATAGAAGATATTCACCAATAATACATCTGATAAAGGGTTAATATCCAAAATTTATCAAGAATTCATAAAACTCAATACCAATACAATAAATAATCCAATTGAAAAATGAGCAGAGAACCTGAATAGACACTTCTCCAAAGAGGACATATAGATGGCCAACAGACGTATGAAAGGATGTTCAATGTCACTAATCATCAGAGAAATGCAAATTGAAAGCACAATAAGATATCACCTCATACTTATCAAAAAGCTATCATCAATAAATCCATACGTAAGTATTAGTGAGAATATGGAGAAAACGGAACTCTCATGTACTGTTGGTGGGAATAAAGATTTTTGCAGTCACTATGGAAAACAGTATGAAGGGTCCTCAAAAAATTAAAAATGAATCTGCTTTATGACCCAGTAATTCCACTTCTGGGAATTTATCTGAAGAAACTTAAAACATGAATTCAAAAGAATATATGCACCCCTATGTTAATTGCAGTGTTATTTACAATAGCCAGGATATGGAAGCAACCCAAGTGCCCATCAATAGATAAGTGGATAAAAAAGCTGTGGGACATATATAAAATGAAATATTATTCAGACATAAAAAAGAATAAACTTTTACCACTTGCAATAGCAGATGGGGCCAGCACTAAGAAGCGAGGGCCGAGGGCCAGCAGCCATGGTGATGGGTATAGCGCCTTCCCCTGATCAGCCCGGTCGCCTCCTACAGAGGGAGGCCAGTGGCACCAGAAGTGGGGTGATGGGGGCAGCACCTTCCCCTGATCAGCCTGGTTGCCTCCTGCAGAGGGAGGCCAGACTGCTGCATAGGCCCACTTCCCAAACGGGCCTAAGCTGTCAGTAGGACATCCTCTGAGGGCTCCTGGACTGTGAGAAGGGGCAGGCTGGGCTGAGGGACCCCCCCAATGCACAAATTTTTGTGCACTGGGCCTCTTGTCCTATATAATAAAAGCCTAATATGCAAACTGACCAAAAGGTGAAATGACTGGTGGAAGGACTGGTCACTATGATGTGCACTGACCATGAGGGGGCAGACACTCAATGCAGAAGCTGCCCCCAGCCTGCAGGCCCCAAACCAGCCAAGGTGGGTGCCAGCAGGGCCCCCCGATTGCCCTGCCAGTCACCCCACAGATTGGCCGATTGCTGGCCAGGCCTAGGGATCCTACCTGTGCACAAATTTGGGGCCTCTAGTCTACCTATATATATAAAAGCCCAGTGACCAAACGGCAGAAGGACCAGAATGACTGGTTGACAAGTTGCTATGACACGCACTAACCACCAGGAGGCAGACATTCAATTCAGGAGCTTCCCCCACAGTGGGAGCAGCCGCTAGTAGGTCCAGGGTGAGGACAAGTATCTGCACATATCAAATAACCTGAGATAATCCAGACTCTGGCCTGACCCCACCAGCTGATGCAGGCCCTCTAAGGTGTGTTCTAGGAAGAGCACAGGGAGCTGGCATAGGTAGATGGCATGAGGGGACATGACTGTGGACCCCCCTGGGAGGCTGTCCTGTTGGCTGAGGATCCTGGAGCACAGCTGTCCTGAACATCCCCAATGGTGTCACCGTCCTGGCATCACACATCAAGGACATTTACCGAGTGGCTTTAGGGTGCAAAGCTCTTCGCCAGGTTCCTCCAGGACACAGAACACACCTTTACCCAAGACATTACCCTGAAATAGCAGGTCAGACTAATTTCCTCATTCAGCAGCTGCTCAGAGGGCGGGTTCACAGCCACTCGGCTGACCAGGATGAGTGGTGCACCCACAGTGGGCTGATCCCCGCAGGCCACATCCCCACCAGTGCACAAATCTGTGCACCAAGCCTCTAGTTTTAAAATAATATTAATGTAAAGTGTAATTGAAAAGTAAAATAAAAAATATAAGATAGATTAATACAAACCAACATGGGAAAAGAAACCTAATCACAAGATTCAATTTCTCAATAATGATCTCAATTTCTTAATGTATGCGAAATGTATATTAACATATACATAATGTTAGTAACTTACAAAGTGATTAATGCCAAGTATGGTTTTTCTAAGTCTTTATGCACATTCATTCATTTAATCTTCACAGCATTTCTATGTTAATGGTGAGGAAGTGAAATTTAAAGTGATTTGCCCAAGATCACAGTTTATAAGCAGTAGAGCTTTAATTGCTAGTTGTTTAAACTTAAAGTCATTTAAATTGTATTATTTTTGGAATTCTCACTAACACATGAAAAATGAACAAACTCAACATCTTCAATAATATAAGAAACTAACAAAATGAAATTACAATCAATGAAGTAAACTACCAAATAGTTATTAGTACCGTATATTCTGTGATGATGGAACTGTTCTTTATCAGTGCTATCCATTATTTTAGCCAATAAACACATGTGGTTACTGAACACTTGAAATATGTCTCAGTTATGCCTGGTGTAACTGAGAAATTAAAATCTTAATTAATTTTAACTAACTTCAATTTTAATAGCCACGTGTAACTAAGGGCTACTGTACAGGATGGCAAAAGTCTAGAGTACTCCAGAGCAGTGGTCGCCAACTGGTCGTCTGCAGACCACTGGTGATCCACGAGATCCAAAAGGTTGGCAACCACTGCTCTAGAGGGGGAGGAGTATGGTGATGACCAACACATACAGCCTTGAATTTGGGCTTAGTACAGGTATTCCTCAAAGTTTATCATCCTGACAGATATCTTCCTTTATTAAAGTAGCTAGAGGCCCAATGCACGAAATTTGTGCAAGGGGCTTGGCCCTCACAGCTTCTCACAGTCTCGGCTGGCCCTCGCAGCCCTGGCTTCGTCTGGCCGGTCGTCCTGATGGTGGTTCTACTGTTTGGTCTAATTAGCATATTAGTTCTTTATTATATAGGATAAGCTGTAAGACTATGGATGGGCTGGAGTAGAGGTAGGGGAAAGATAATTATTGTCTCAATTTTAAGCCTTATAACTGAGGGACAATGTGAACAGAATGACTAGGCAGAAGATCACCTAGAAAACTGAGCAAACTATAAACCAAACAATCCTAACAGACATGTACAGGACACTATCCAACAACAGCAAAATATCCATTCTTCTTAAGTGAACATTCTCCGAAATAGACCATCTGCTAGGGTACAAAACAAACCTCAGAAAAATGTAAAACAATACAATAATACAAACTGTATTCTCTAACCACAATGGAATGAAATTAGAAATCAACAGAAAAAAAAGGGAAATTTATGTATACACAGAAGTTAAACCACATACTTCTAAAAAGCATTTGGGTTAAATAAGAAATCAAAAGGGATGTTAGAAAATACTTTCTGATAAATGAAAATAAAGACACAACATACCAAAACATATGGAATGCAGCTAAAACAGTACTTATAGTAAATTTATAGCTATAAATACACAGTCAAAGAAGATTTCAAATCAGTACCCTAACCTTCTACCTTAAGACACCAGAAAAAGAAGAGCAAACTAAACCTAAAGCAAATGGAAGAAAACAAATACAGATTAGAGAGGAAATCAGCAAAAGAAAAAAAAAATCAATGAAACCAAAAGTTGGTTCTTTTAAAAGATAAAAAAATTGACAAACCTTCAGTGACCAAGAGAAAACAGACAACAGATTCAAATTAGAATACAAATGAGAGGCTATTACTACTGACCATACAGAAATAAAAAGTACTAAAAGAAATACTATGAACAACAGTATGCCAATAAATTAGACAAAAAAAAGACATTAGATTAAATAGACAAATTCCTACAAAGACAAAACCACCAAAACTGATAAAAGAAGAAACATAAATTCTGAATAGGCCTACAATAAGTGAAGACAATGAATTAGTAATAATAATAAAAACTATCCATAAGGAAAAGCCCATGCCCAGATGGCTTCACTAGTAAAGTCTAACAAATGTTTTAACAAGGGGTAATGCCAATTCTTCACAAACTCTTCACCAAAAAATGGAAGAGGAAGGAAAACTTTCTAAATCATTCTATGAGACCAATATTACTCTCATACCAAAACCAGACAAAGACATCACAAGAAAACTACAGATCAATATTTCTTATGAATACGGACACAAAGGTCAACAAATGAACAGCAATTTGATTCCAGCAACATGTAAAATGCTATACCTAGAGTACTAAATGGATTTACCCCAGGAATGCAAGATCTGCTTAATATCTGAAAATCAGTTACTGTGATATACTACAGCAACAGGGTGAAGAACAAAAACATGATCATCTCAATAAGACCCAGCAAAAGCATCTGAAAAAATCCAACACCCTTTTATGATAAAGACACTTGACAACTAGGAATAAGAAGGGACCTTGCTCAACATGATACAGGGCATAAAAAAGCCTCATAGCTAACATCATACCAGTGGAAGATGGAAGCGTTACCTCCAAATTCTGGAACAAGACAGGAACTTCTATTAAACATAACACTGGCAATCCATTAGGCAAGAAAAAGAAATAAAAGTCATCCAATTGGAAAGAAAGAAGTAAAACCATCTCTATTTGCTGACGGCCTGACCTTGTATAAATAAACCACTAAAACCTCCTAGAACGAATATTGAAATAAACAAGGTTGAAGGACACACAAAAATCAACAGTATTTCTATATACCTACAATGAACAATACAAAAATGAATCTAAGAAAATAATTCTATTTACAACAGGATAAAAAAGTATAAAATACTTAGGAATAAATTCAATAAGAGCGTAAAATTTAACCCTGAAAACTTCACTTTAGACCCATTTCGAATGGCTGTAATTTTAAAAAAGGAGATAATGGCCCTACTCAGTTTGGCTCAGTGGATAAGTTACACCAGCGTCAGTCTGCAGACTGAAGGGTCCCGGGTTTGATTCTGGTCAAGGACACATGCCTTGTTTGTGGGCTCAATCCCCAATAGCGAGTGTGCAGGAGGCAGCCAATCAATGATTCTCTCTCATCATTGATGTTTCTCTCTCTCCCTTTCCCTTCCTCTCTGAAATCAATAAAAATATTTTTAAAAAGTCAGATAATAGTATGTTTTAACAAGGAAGTAGAAAAACCTTAACCCTCATACACTGCTGGTGTGAATGTAAATGGTGCAGCCAATTTGGAAAAGAGTATAGCAATTTCTCAAGTGGTTAATACAGAGTACCATATGACCCAGCAATTTCACTCCTTAGCTATATACCCAAAATAAATGAAAACATTGGTCTACACCAAAACTTGTACAAGAACGTTCACAGCAGAATTATTCATAATTGTCAAAGAATGGAAATAACCCAAAAGTCTATCAGCTGATGAATGGATAAATGTAATGTAGTATATTTATACAATGGGACATTATTGCATAAAAAGGAATGAAGTACTGATACATACAACATGCAAGAACTTGGAAAAACACTGGTAAGTGAAAATCACCAGTCACAAAAGGCTACATATTTAACTTCACTTACATAAAATGCCAGAAAGACAAATATATATATAGACAGAAGCAAATTAGTGATTGCTTATGGGTAGAGGGAATGAAGGGAAAGGGACATGATAGCTTTTAAAGGGCACAGTGTTTCTTTTAGAGGTGATAGTAATAACATATCACAATCAGTAGGCTAGCAGAAACAAACTTTTTTTAGGTATATGTATTGGCAAGGATGTAAATGTGTAACCTGATGCAACCACTTTTGAAAACTGACATCGTCTTTGAATTACCTTGCAAATTCCTGATGTGGTTTTATATACTCTACAGAAAATCTCTTGCACATATATGCACTGAGACTCTTAACATGAATGTTTAAAATAGCAATGTCTGGAATATGAATAGAACTAGAAAGTGTCTAAATATCCCCAGAGGAATAATGTATAGTCAGAAAATGGAATAATGTGTGTATGTACACATCTGAATGAAAATACTACAGATATACATCAACATGGAAGAATCACACAAATATACTGAACAAAAGCCACAAAAATTCAGCAATACAGAAATTGAAAATAAAGCAAAACAACTATTTTGCTTAGAGATTCATAATGTATTAAAATATAATATCCAAAAGTTGTAAGACCAGCACAAATACTAACTACTGAAGCAGAATAATATATGTATCTTACCAGCTCTCTTAGGAAATCCTGTTGAAAGGAATCTCAAAGATGTCATAAGGTGTCCATTACCTACTTTTTGACCAATAAATTTTACTGTGACTATTGCATATGGAAGACACTGCCTAGGTTTATCTACTGGTTCTGAAAATTCACTGTATTCATAGAAGTATACCTGAAAAATAAAGAACAACATTTTTATGCTGATTAATTTTAAGACTTGAATAAGCTCGTATTTAAAAAAAACTATATAGCTGCATAATGCTATTTATTCATGTTTCCATATACCACCCCTCTTCATATTTTCTTCAACCTTTTTTTTGTTAAGATGTATGAATTTTTCCCCCCACCACATATTTTTTTTTGTAAGCTACCAATGCTAGCAGAAGCAGACACAGTATGTTTTAAGAAGTATTTTTCCATTCAAAGTTTGTTTTGCATATGTTGTGAATACTATACCATATTTTATATGGTTGGAAAAGTTAACTAGGGCCCTAGCTGGTTTGGCTCAGTGGATAGAGAGTTGGCCTGCAGACTGAAGAGTCCCAGGTTCAATTCTGGTCAAAGGGACATGCCTGGGTTGGGGGCAGGATTCCCAGTAGGGGGCGTGCAGGAGGCAGCCAATCAATGATATATATATTTTAAAGCTAATTAGAAAAATAAGCATAGCTTAATGCATTTTACATATGGGAGCATATATTTATACTAGAGCAGTGGTTGCCAGCTGATGGTCCATGGATCATTGCTGATCCATGAGGTCCGAAAGGTTGGCGACCGCTGTAATAGAGGCCCAGTGCACAAAATTTGTGCATGGGTGTGGTTCCTAGGCCTGGCGGCGATCAAAGCGTAAGTGGCTGGTGTGGAATGGCAGGTCCCAGCTGACCTCTGGGCCCTGGGCAGCGCCTGGGGCCTCGGGCCCCTGCGCACTCCCCTCTACCTGAGTCACAGTGCCCAAGTGCCCATGTGGAGATGTGGTGAGTGCTGCCGACACAGCAGGCTGGGATGCAGCATGGGCTTATGGACCGCCCAGCGGCACTGCACGGAAGCCAGGTAGGCAGTGTACTCTCTCCCGGCTGGCCTCACAGACTGCCACTGACTCCTGACTCTGAGTTCAGTGCTTTTTCCCTTCACAAGGCTCCCATGAGACTTGAAGGGCAGAAATGACATGTTAGTAACATTATTAAATTACAAGCCCTGGCATCCAGGGGGAGGGTAGCAGGGGGAGTGACAGCAAACTCAGTGGACACCCTGCATTCTCACCACACCTCTGTCCCCTTCACCCCTGCCCCCCAGCCCCCAGCCCAGGTGCTGCATCCCGCATCGCCGACGCCCGCCATGTTCCGCGCTGCCCCCTGGTGGGCAGTGTACTCTCTCCCGGCTGGCCTCACAGACTGCTCCTGCGTCACCAGGAGGAGGACGCACGGGTATGGGGGTGGGGGGGGGTTTCCCTCGAGGGCACCTAGTACCTGAGCACAGGGGCTTCCCTGGCGCATGAGCCCTGGCATCCCTGGGGGAGGGTAGCAGAGGGAGTGAGAGTGAGCTCAGCGGACACCCTGCATTCTCACCACACC
>NW_006292095.1:10452193-10473593 GCF_000327345.1 Myotis davidii | reverse complement strand
CTTCACCCCTGCCCCCCAGCCCCCAGCCCAGGTGCTGCATCCCGCATCGCCGACGCCCGCCATGTTCCGCGCTGCCCCCTGGTGGTCAATGCACGTCATAGCGAGCGATCAAACTCCCGGTCAAACGACCACCCGAGGGGACAATTTGCATATTAGGCTTTTATGATATAGGATTTCTAGAAGATTTAACTTCATTTAATATTATATATGTTTATACATAATATGTATTATATAATTTAATCTTATATAGAAGATTAAAGGTCTACTGTCTCAGCAATACAGGACAGAAAATTATCATTTCATGTAATGACCAATATAAAAGTACTTTCTCCTTTTGTAAAGTACCAAGAATCAGTAACATTATTTCAAAATAGCCTGTTTGCATTCTTTGCAAGACAGATATGAATCTATGGAACATCTAAATAAAAGCAGACACTGTACTTTGCCCTGGTTGCATGGCTCAGTTGGTTGGAGCATTGTCACATATACTGAAAGGCTGCGGGTTCAACCATCATATAGGAGGCAAGCAATCGCTGTTTCTCTCTCTCTCCCCCTTCCCTTCTCTCTAAAATCAATGGAGCACATCCTCAGGTGAGGATTTTTTAAAAAAGGCAGATACTGTACTTTGAACAAAGTTAAATATAAATCTGAAAATCTTTCTACTAAAATTCTCAGGTAAGTATTAAAACATCTTTCACTATTTATTTATTTAAGATCCTATTATATTAAATGAATTAAGGGATTTTCCTTTAGTATTTTGGGAAGTTATTTTAAGTCTTGTATCGTACAATGTAAAACATGTGACTTTCAAGTAGTCAAATGAACTAAAACATTAACATACTGCTGAATTGTAGGCTTGTAGCTCAATGGTATCTTTCAGAGAAGGTATATTTTTCGACATATGGCAATCAAAGTTAGGACAAGGATCCAAAGAAACTTTGTTTTTATCCACTGAAGGCTGAATTTTCTTCACTTTTCCAAAGAGAACCTTAAAAAAAAAAAAAGGCAAAAAGAAGGTCTGTAAAAATACACCAAAGCACTTTAAACTGTCATACACAGAGAGTTGCGAAGCAAGCTCTGTTTTAAAGCAAGAAGTATGAAAGAGCTTTTTGGAGCTTTTTAGTATGTTCCAAATTTTCTAAAATTAGCATGTATTACTTTTTAATGTAAAAATAAATTATGCCTATGAATTTTATAGTTGAGGTGTAAAAATGTAAGAAAGTATACCAAATGAACCAACGATTTTACATGAATATATACACATCCTAAGTTACACAACTGAGCATCCTGCCTAGCTTCTGTGATTTTACTAATCCTGACAAAGCTGCAACTAACCAAAAAGTATATCTTAACCAATGTGTTGATGCTTAAGATTTGACTATAAGATTTACTGTTTTCAATTTTGAGTAATTTTAGACTTTCAGAAAAGTTGAAAAACAGTTCAGAGTTCCTGTAGACCTGTACCCAGCTTTTACTAATGTTAACATCTTACATAAGCATGGCAAAATTATCCAAACTAAAAAATTAGCATTTTATAATACTATTAACTAAAATAAGCAATAAGAGTTTAGAACTTTAGCGTAAGCCAGAATAATTCTAATCAATGTTTTGAGGAAGGACATTTAAAATATTCTGACACTGCTGTAACCGGTTTGGCTCAGTGGATAGAGCATCGGCCTGCGGACTGAAAGGTCCCAGGTTCGATTCCGATCAAGGGCATGTACCTTGGTTGCGGGTACATCCCTAGTAGGGGGTGTGCAGGAGGCAGCTGATAGATATTTCTCTCTCATAGATGTTTCTAACTCTCTGTCCCTCTCCTTTCATTTCTGTAAAAAATCAATAAAATATATTTTAAAAAAATAAAATATATTCTGACATTAATTGTGGTCTGAACAAGAGAAAGAAAGATGATCAATTAGGGAAGAAAAAAAAAATACACTGGGAAGACAAAGATGATAAAGGCTGCCTTTGCTTACTTGGAGTTTTAGTTTATGCTGCACACCCTACTAGAGTCAGATGGGTGGAAATTTTGAATGATGCTAATGATGACAGTAATAAATATAATTATTATTTGTTTTACATAATGTAACTAAAAACACTAATAATAATTCATATGTTCAGGTCAATTTAAAACAAACTGAATATAATATTTAAAATTTGTTATAGGCTACCTACCTTAAAAATTATAATACTTTCTATCTTAATGCTTCTGCTATGAGCATAATTCAAGGCAACATCAACATGTCTAAACATATAAACTCCAAGAAGAGGATTTCCTAATATCTTCAATGTAGATGTTTTGGTGCTTATCCCATTCTTATATATCTCAGCCACATCCCTCTGAGGAAGTGATAAAAAGCAGAACTGTTCTTCTAGTTCTCTGCCATGTCTTCCATTCTCACGCATCTCTGTCCTAAAGCAAAACAAACAACATGTAGTTAAATGAGAAGAACAATAAGAATTTTTAAGTAGAAAATAAACATTCCAGCTTGCTACAGTTAGAAAACAAGACAATTATTGATAACATTCAGAGGTGACGGTGTCCTATGGAAACAAGTTAGGCCGAAAGTCACCTAAGGAAGAAATTCAAGAAGTAGTTAGAAATTCAAGTAGAAGTTATAAACTCTATTTTGTTTAGGCTAGTGTTAATAAGGGCTAACATTTCCTGAATGCTGCTAATATGCCCAACACTGTTAAGACTTAAACTTTACATGCATTTTGTCATTTGTTCTCAACTCCTCCAACACTGAATTACTATTGTTATTATTATACTATTATTGTTATACACCTTTAAAAAAAAAATCCTCACCTGAGGATATTTTCTCCATTGCTTTTCAGAGAGAGTGGAAGGAAGGGAGGAAGGGATGGGGAGAGGGAGAGAGAAAAACATCCATGTGAGAGAGACACATCGATTGGTTGCCTCCCTCAGGAGCCCCGAGCAGGCTGGGGATTGAACTGGCAACCGTTTGGTGCTCGGGCTGATCCTCTAACTACTTAGCAATACCAGCCAGGGCTGTTATACACATTTTTAAAATGAGGAATATGATGCTCAAAGAGTTGAAACTTGCCAAAGTAGCAAAGTAACAGAGTTGAAATTGTATATGCTAACTTTGCCCATTAAGTTCCAGAGCTCGAATTCTTACTTATTTGTGTTATGGAGGAAAGGATATGCATTTCTTAAATAGATAGAGAGAGACACATACACACATACACATATATATGGTCAATTATTAGGGAATTCCATTCTTCAGGGATCTAAGATAACAGCTGGCAGAAATAAGCGAGAATTTGATTACTGAACCCTATCTTAGTAGTAAGACAAATCATCCTCAGAAAAGATTACAATCTAAACTACAGGTACTCTTGAAATTCTGACTACAATCAAGAATCACTTAAAAAAGCCGAAACTGGTTTGGCTCAGTGGATAGAGCATCGGCCTGCGGACTGAAGGATCCCGGGTTCGATTCCTGTCAGGGGCATGTGCGTGGGTTGCGGGCACATCCCCAGTGGGAGATGTGCAGGAGGCAGCTGATCGATGTTTCTCTCTCATCGATGTTTCTAACTCTCTATCTCTCTCCCTTCCTCTCTGTAAAAAAAAAAAAAAAAAAAATCAATAAAATATATTAAAAAAAAAAAAGAATCACTTAAAAAAAAATACCATCCCCCTTCAATTGGCAGATTAGATAGGGAGTTCTGTAAGGCTTGTTAATGTGGCAGCAGTTCAATCACTGGGACAGAAATGTGATGCCAAATGATTATCAACAATGGAGCTAGAAAATAATGTGTATACCACAAAAGAAAAATTGATCTTGAAAAACCACATGCTACCAATATTTGTTATTTCCTCAATACCACTCACAGAATTTATGTAAAGTATACTATGCACATTAGCATATTAATATTTATTTTATTTGCAAGAATGACTCATCATTAATAGTAAACAGGGCACAAAACACATGGCAACAGTTACAATCAAGACGAATTGATTAGATCATGACCATTTTTCTCTCAGTTCCTGGGAATGTCAACCTTAACTTTCAATTCCACGAATCATCACTTCCTGATCTTGCTTTCAAGATGACATCAGTAGATTCTGTGAAAATCAAGATCTCTATGTTGATTGTTTAATTCTCACAGAAGTATTATAACACATTTTGTAATACCAATTCCTCAACTGATTTTTCTTAGGATCTGGAAAAACATTAACTTTCTGAGCAATGCCTGGAAGGACTGGCTAGAACAGTGGTTCTCAACCTTCTGGCCCTTTAAATACAGTTCCTCATGTTGTGACCCAACCATAAAATTATTTTCGTTGCTACTTCATAACTGTAATGTTGCTACTGTTATGAATTGTAATGTAAATATCTGATATGCAGGATGGTCTTAGGCGACCCCTGTGAAAGGGTCGTTCGACTGCCAAAGGGGTTGCGACCCACAGGTTGAGAACTGCTGGCCTAGAAGGTTCCAGATATTTGCTCAGAATGTTTTCCCACATGGAAACACTGAACACTAGCACAAAGAATGGGAGGGAGAGAGGAAACTGAAATATAATGGGGAAGGCTTTTACTTACACAGCAGCGTTTCTCAACAGTGGTACCGCTGATATTTTGGGCTGAATAATTCTTTGTGTCACCTAGTCATTTTACTGGCTAAACATTATGTCCTCTTTAAGGATTGAATAGAATGGAAAAAAATCAACAAAGATCTGATCCAGGGGTCCAAAAACCTGTATAACTAAAGTAGAAAATGTTCTCTGGAGTTTTGTATTGGTAATAATACTAGTAAGAAGTTCTTTGTAGTTTTCAGAATTACATTGGGAAAAAATTAGGACTAAATATGACTTAGATAATAAAAATGACCAATAAAGAATTAGACTTTAGAACTATTTCTAAGTCTAAAAAAGTTTTGTAAAAAGTTGACTTTTCGCAGTTACTCAAAAATACAGTGTCCTGACTAACGAGTTTTTTGAGATACCAGCTGTCTCTCAGCAGATTTTTTGCATTGAGTTGATAGAGTAATTTGAGTTAACGAGCTCCTTAACCAGCTCGGTCTCAGAATGAATTAAACTCGTAAGTCAAGGCCCCACTGTACAATCTATGTCAGCTTGTCAAGTGACCGAAGTTCTGAGTTTCAAGACCTCCATTTCAGACATGATAGGTAAAATGAATCTAAATAGTCTTTTGTGTTTATAGTAACCTGTAATCAGATAAGAATATGAATATCTACTACATACAGAGTGCTCTATTACCAAGAGACATTAACACCCATCAGAGTCTATGCTAATAGGGTATTTATATTATCTTAAGTATAAAAACTAGATAAGAGTTAAGAAGAGTTTTCCAAAAATGTTGTCTCATGTTTTTATGCATCAATGCTAATGAGGAATACCAGTAAATGTCACAATTTGTCAGCCCCTGAACCTTACACATACTTTAAGCTCTGGAGTCGAACTTTTCATATCAATCTAGTGCTCAAGTGTTAACTTCGTAGGTAGAGACTCTTGATTGTGGGTTGTTCATTATTTTTATTTATTTATATTTTAAAATATTTTAATATAAAATCAATTAAAATATTTTAATTGATTTTGGGTCTGACTTGTGTTAATTTTTAAAAATTTATCTTTATTGTTGAAAGTATTACAGATGTCCCCATTTTACCTCCCATTGACCAGCCTCTCTTCCACCCTGCCCTCGCCCCCCTTGGTCATTATTTTTAAACCACTATTTTATTAAATATTAAGTAAATAAGTATAAAAGATTTATATGAGAGAGCTTATATTGATAAAGAAGTTACATATAAGTTAACATAACACAACAAATGAGTGATAGAGACAGGATTAGAATCTTGGATGTCTTTTCGAAGACCATGAACTTATAACTATGCTACCATGCTGTCTATCTACTGAAACCAACTACAACAGAGTACAAGGTGTGAGTGCCTCAAATAGAATGCCTATGTCACAGTTAATTATGTTACATAATAGATTCCAAAGAAAACTTGTATAGCTGGTAATGGATAATTTGTATGAATAAATGAAATACCAGAAGTATCATTATCTCCAAGTTTAATTGGAAACAAAAGAATGCTATTTAACTACAGCTACTGGTTATGCAGCTACTGGTGGTGCAGAGAGGAGAGAATGAAAGAAAGCATTCAATTCAAATTAAGTATTTTTTTTTTTAGGAAATAGTTAAAGAAAATGCAATTGACTTTGGAAAGCTTGAAAGGACACTTAATTGTTTTCAAATCCATCAAATTGCTGATGATGAGTGACCATTATGCAACTGGAAGAAAGTGTAATACATGAAATGAAGCATCAGCAGTTAAGAGAAATAGGGATTTAACAAAGTTTAAATAAGAAAGAAAAGTTTGATTCAAGACTAGTGAGGTGGCCCTGCCAGATGGCTCAGCTGGTTGGAACATCACACCAAAAAGTTTGCAGGTTCAATCCCTAGTTGGGCACATATGGGAGGCAACCAATTGATGTTTCTCTTGGATTGATATTCCTCTCTCCCTCTCTCTCTCTCTCTCTCTTTCTCGTCAGTAAATGAATCCTTGGGTGAGGATTAAAAAAAAAAGAGTAGTGATGTCACAAACATGGTGAAGTAATACCTCAGCCTCTGGCCCCAACAAAGATCAATAATTAGACAGCTATCCACGAATAAAAGCAGCTCTAGTAGAGCTCTAGAGTCCACTTAAGAAACTTCAGCAACACAGTGGCACAAAACACTAGAGAATAACTACACAAAAAGGGTAGGATGAAAGCTTCATATGCCTGCATCATCTCATTCCCCCAAGTCGGCATCATCCAGTGCTGAGAAAGAATTCCCGAGGTAATTTCCTCTTGCTGGGAAAGTGAGATCAGGGCGAGTGACCAGCTTCCCCAGCCGTCGGGAGTACTACATGAAGGACCTGCTTTGGTACCCCAATCAGAGACCACAGGGGTATGAAAGTAGAAATCAATAACAGGAGGAAGACTTAGAAATTCATAAACATGAGGAAATTAAACAATGCACTCCTGAACAAACAATGATTCAAAGACGAAATCAATAGGGAAATTAAAAAACATACTGAAAGGATAATGGAAACACCATATACCAAACTTTATGCGATGCAGCAAAAGCAGTGTTAAGAGGGAATTTTATAGTGATAAATGCCTACATTAGGAAAAAAGTTTCAAATAAATCTAACGGTACACTTTAAGAAACTAGTATAAGAAGAACTAAGCACAAAGTCAGCAGTTAACATCATACTCAATGGTGAAAAGCTGAAAACTTTTCTTCTAAGGTCAGGAAAAAGGTAAGGATGTCTACTCTCACTACTTTTGTCCAACAGAGTACTAAAAGTCCTAGCCAGAGCAATTAGGCAAGAAAAATAATTGAAATGTGTCCAAATCCAAAAGGAAGAAATAAAACTGTCTTTTTTTGCAGATGACCTATATAGAAAGAAGACCTAAAGACTACCAAAAAATGTTAGACCCTATAAACAAATTCAGTAAAGTTTTGATAAGGGTTAGCTAGCTAACTTAATTAGGAAGACAGGAAAGGGGGGGTGGTGGTCCAGGGAGGATGGAGCCATTTCAGGCCTGAGCAATTAAAAGCAGCCCTCCCTCAGGGATGGGCGAGGTTGGGGGGGGGGGGCGGTCAACTGGGGGAAAAAGGAGACACATGTAATACTTTAAACAATAATAAAAAAAGCAGCCCTGACCTGAGCAGCTGGAGAGCCATCAGAGGTAATAAAACACATTCTGCCAGGACATCTGAGAGAGAGCCATAAAGGAGATCAAAAGCAACTCCAACCTGAACAGATAAGATGGATAATGTTGCAAAATAAGGGGGAGAGGAAGTAGAGGGCATTATATGGGTTTTAGACTGCGAAACTGATACTATGTAGTAGAGTGACCAATGAGGAAAGCATGGGCGTCCTAAATTAAGGTAAGGGTCCAATTAGAAAGGGTCATGAAGTGACAAAGAACTGCAGACTTTATAAACCTGGAGACAAAGAGATTCAGCAGATTTTCAGATTACAGATCTTGGATTTTTTTCCCATTAGAGAGAGAGCAAGTGAGCTGGCTTTTCCCATTTGGGGACCCCTCTCCAGGGAGTCCCCATTGGGGACACCCCTGCCCAGATGAAGTTTGTATATGCTTCCAATAAACTTCTACATTTTTATTAAAGAAATCTGTTAGCCCACAGATTTATTCTTCAACTTCGCTGGACAAGAACCCATGAGAAGTCTGCACTCCAAACCCCATGTTTCAGTTCCAAGGTACAAAATCAACATAAAAAAATCACTGCACTAACAATTTTATATACCAATGAAGTATCTGAAAAACAAAGTAATTGCATTTACAATAACAACAAAACCAATAAAATACTTAGGAATAATTTTTTTAAAAAAATGTTTTATTGATTTTTTTTTTTTGAGAGAGGAAGGGAGAGGGAGACAGAAACATCAATGATGGGAGAGAATCATTGATTGGCTGCCTTCTGCATGCTCCCCCGGGGGGATCGAGCCCACAAGTCAGGCATGTGCCCTTGAAGAATCGAACCCAGGACTCTTCAGTCCACAGGCCAACGCTCTATCCACTGAACCAAACCAGCTAGGGCCTTAAGAATAAATTTAACCAAGGAGGTGAAAGGTCTATAAACCAAAAACTATTAGACACCTATGAAAGAAATGGAAGAAAACACACACAAAAATGGCAAACTATCCCATGTTCATAGGTTGGAAGAGTTAATATTGATAAAATGTCAATACTACCCAAAACCATATTAAGAGTAAATGCAATCTTTATCAAATTTCCAATGGCATTTTTCATAGAAATAGAACAGAAAATCCTAAAATTTGTATGGAACTACAAAAGACTCTGAATAACCAAAGAATCTTGAGAAGGAACAGAGCTAAAGGCATCACACTTTCTAATTTTAAATTATATTACAAAGGTACAGTAATCAAAACAGTATAGAGTGGCATAAACCAATGGAACAGAATCAAGAGCATAGAAATAAACCCATGCAAATACTGTCAACTATTATTTGATAAGGGAGCCACAAACACTCAATGGAGAAGGGCAGTCTCTTCAATGAATGGATATCCACATGCAAAAGACTAAGAATGGATCCCTATCTTATACCACTCACAAAAAATTAACTCTAAATGGATTAAAGAACCTAAAGGTAAGACCTGAAGCCATAAAACTCCTAGAAGAAAACAGGAAAAAACCTCCTTGACAATGGCCTTGGCAAAAATGTTTTTGGGTATGACATCAAAAGCACAAGTGGTAATACCTCAAACTAAAATGCTTTTGCACAGCAAATAGAAACAACTGATAAAAGGAAAGGACAACTGGAATGGGGAAAATATTTACAAACCATTTATCTGATTAAGAGGTTAATATCAAAAATACATAAAGGATACATACAACTCAACGGCAAAAACACAGACTCTCTGAATAAAAAACAGACAGAGATTTTTTAAAAAATATGCTTTTATTGATTTCAGAGAGGTTGGGAGAGGGGAGAGAGAAACATCAATGATGAAAGAGAATCATTGATTGGCTGTCTCTTGCCAGCCCCTACTGGAGATCGAGCCCCCAACCTGGGCATTTGCCCTTGACTGGAATTGAACCCAGGACCCTTCAGTCTGCAGGCCGATGCTCTGTCCCCTGAGCCAAACCAGCTAGGGCAACATGGAAATTCTTAAAAACAAAAAAAGTAAAATAGAACCACCATATGATACAGCAATCCCACTTCTGAGTACATATCTGAAGATGAAATCACTATCTCAAAGAAATATCTGCATCACCATGTTCATTTTGGTATTATTAACAATAGCCACCACGTGGAAATAATCTACATGTCCATCCACAGATGAACTGATAAAGGAAATGTGGTATACTGCACATACAATGATATATTATCCAGCCATAAAAAAGGTAATCCTTCCATTTTTGACAACACAGATTGATCTTGAGGGCATTCCTTCAAGCGAAGTAAGTCAGAAAGAGAAAAGACAAATACCATTATGATCTCATATGTGGAATCTAAAAACATCCAACTCATAGAAACAGAGTAGAATGGTGGTTGTCAGAGCCTGAGGAGTGGGGGCAATGGGAAAATGCTGGTGAAGGTACAGACTTTCAGTTATAAGTTCTGAGGACCTAAGTTACACCATGGCAACTATAGTTAACAATACTGAATTGTAAACTTGAAAGTTGCTGTAAGAATAGAGCTTTAGCCCTTGCTGGTGTGGCTCAGTTGATTGGAGCATCATCCCATACACTGAAAGGTCAAGGGTTTGATTCCCAGTTAGGGCACATACCCAAGTTTCGGGTTTGATCCCTGAAAATCAGGGTACGTATGGGAGGAAACCAGTCAATTTTTCCCTCTCATATCAATGTTTTTCTCTCACCCCCCTCCCTTCCTCTCTCTAAAACAATAAAATCAATAAAGATATATCCTCGAGAGAACTTTAATGTTCTCATTATAACAAAAAAGTGGTAATTAGGTGAGGTAAAGAATGTGTTACCTAACTTCACTGTTGTAAATAAATATTTTGCAATCTATAATAATAAAACATAATATGCTAATTAGACCAGACATTCTTAGGATGACCTTTCGGATGAAGCTGGGGCTGCGAGGGAAGCCAGTGCTGGCAGCCTGGGGAAGACAGGCCTACTCTTGCATTGATCCTCTAGTACAGTGGTTCTCAACCTTCTGGCCCTTTAAATACAGTTCCTCATGTTGTGACCCAACCATAAAATTATTTTCGTTGCTACTTCATAACTGTAATGTTGCTACTGTTATGAATCGTAATGTAAATATCTGATATGCAGGATGGTCTTAGGCGACCCCTGTGAAAGGGTCGTTCGACTGCCTAAGGGGTCGCGACCCACAGGTTGAGAACCGCTGCTCTAGTATTTTAATAAATCTGTAAAAAAAGGAAATTTTCTAACTCACACAAAAGGTAGTGTATTAGTTTTCCATTGTTGCTGTAAAAAACTACCAGAAGTGAAATAAACATTCCCCTGCCTGCCCCCCAAACCAAACCAAACCCACGGAACTACCGGAAGTGTAGTGGAGTTAAACAAACCAAATTCATTATCTTACAGTTATGTAGGTCATGAGCCCCAAATGGGTCTCATTAGGCTAAAATCAAGGTATCATCTGGGTTTTCGTTCCTTTCTAAAAGTTCTAAGGGAGGATCTAGCTCATGCTGGCACAAGTCAGTTACTTAGAGTTGGAGGACTGACATCCGCTTCCTTGCTGGCTGTTAGCTGAAGGCTGTTCCCAAATTCTAGAAGCTACCTGCTTTCCTTGGCTCAGGAACACCTTTCCTCCATCTTTAAAGCCAGCAAAGGTAGGCTGGATCCTCCCCCCGCCTCCCCATACAGCTTTCAAAACAACTTCCATTTTTCTTCAGCCTACCTGATGTATTAAAAAGCCCATCAATCCAGGATGGCAGACACAGTTGTTTTCTCTATCTAGCCCTGCTGCTTGGAGGTTTAGACTTTATGGCCCAGGATCTGGTCCTTTTCTAGAGAGCACTGGCTCAATAAAACCTTCCTTTTAAAGAAAACTTTAACAGTGAAAGTTTTTTGTTTAACATAAGATAGTGAATAGACTTGGATATCAGTAAGCCAATGAAGACAAGGGGAATGGGACAAAGAATAGTTTTTTCTAAGTATGTAAGATGATTTAGAATTATTAGGGAGATCACAGTCTACTCATTTGATCACTCTTTATACACACTATTCTAACACATCTACTTTCAAAACATGCTCACACCAAACACCTTCAATCCACTTCACAAAAGGGAATAAGCCAAAGTGTCATCCAGTTATTGCAGTTAACTTTAGATCCACAATGTGAGTAATATGCTTTCATTTCCAACAGGTGTGGATATAGATCCATATAGTCAACATTAGGCAATAAATGGCTACAAAATTATCTACACCCAAAATACACTGATGGAGGAAAAATTAGGATAACTATAAATTCTGAAAAGTGAAGAACGACACAAAAATGGTCAGTGTTAAGTGGCCTTTATTTAGCACAAAGTATATCCTTTTAATAAGAAGTAGCTAGAATTCTTTTCTCTCAAAATTCCAGAAGCTAGTAACCACAGCAAAATCTTTAGACAATGGTTGTGATTAGCAATTTGTCTCCAGGCAACAAGCCTCTCAAACCTTTCCATCGCCCATGGCCTTACATTTGGAGTGGCCTTTACCTATTCCAATTTGATACTATCAGTTTCTTCTCCCAAACTGCATTTAAAATATATCTTTACTATAAAAACTTGAATAATTTCACTTACCAGCCAGAAAGTGCTCAAAAGGAGTTATGTGGGAAAGGTAGAAGGCAATATATTTGTGCTTTGTGGCATACTTATCTCCCATTAAATCTTTCCCTTTAAACTCCCATTCACATTAACTCTGGAAAAAATTAATTCCTTTCAAGTTAATTTTGCAAAGCTGATCTGTGAAACTGATGGGGAAAATAAGACATTTTTGGAGGGGCTAGAAATCTGAATCTGTGCCAGTAACCTAATGTACATTCTTAATAGCCTGTAATTAATCACTGCCCCTTTCTCCACAATCTGGTCTTGCAAGACCTGTTTACCTAAGTACTGCCATTTTTATAGAGGCCATAAACCATGAATACACAACCCCCGGAGGGGGTTATCAGCACTGGTGCTAGGCCAGGCCAACACAGGGGGCTTTTTGCAAAGCCTGGGAAAGGTCCGGAAGTTCCATCCATATTTGAGGGACAAAGAAACCAAAGGCGCCGCGGCCGGTTTGGCTCAGTGGATAGAGTGTCGGCCTGTGGACTGAAAGGTCCCGGGTTCGATTCCAGTCAAGGGCATGGACCTTGGTTGCGGGCACATCCCCAGTGGGAAGTGTGCAGGAGGCAGCTGATCGATGTTTCTCTCTCATCGATGTTTCTAACTATCTCTCGTCCTTCCTCTCTGTAAAAAATCAATAAAATATATTTTTTTAAAAAAAAGAAACCAAAGGGTATAAAGGGAGAGCTTCCTCCATATTGGTTTGCTCAGGATTTGGAGAACTAACCCCTGAGTCACTATACTAGTACATGTGAAACATCTGAAAATAAGATACAGGTTTTTCCTGTATCTCCGGGTACTCCTGCGTATTTTCGGTCGCCTGGTAAATTATGTAACAAAACTAGGCTACAAGCAGAAAGGCTCTTTCTGACCAGATGTGAAATTTTAAGGCTTCTTGGATCTAAGCAGAAAATGGACAAAGCACTTCAATACCCTGAATTTTTTTGTACAATTTCCCCCCAAACCACAGCCATATATGTCTGTGTCCTAAAGTATAAGGGAATATCACGAACTTCCCACCTGGAAACAGTGGGTTTCCTTTTTGACCTCTTTCCAGATTAAATCCGTATTTTAGAATCTCTTATACTAGTATGCCTTTCCCTTCCATATCAGTTGGAATGCTATTGACTTTGTTATAGGATAGTAAGAAGCTGGAAAAATTCCAAGGCAGGAGGAATAATAGGGAGACTGAGACAAGAAAATTAAACAGGGCCAAACAGTTTGGCAGCCTGCAGCCAGCCTGAAATAACAGCAAGGACACTTCAGAGTAAATGGTTAAAGTGTCTCCAAAGAATGCAGGAAAGGAGGGGGAAGAGAAGGGAGATAGGAGGATGAATCTTAATACAACCAAAGAATGCAAAGCTTAAATCACCTTGAAAGTACTAAAAGACAACAGAGAGAGGAGGGAGAGGAAGGAAGAATGCAGTCTTAATCTCACCCCACTCCCTAAATAGAAAAGCCACCAGGTGCTTCTCACAAATTCTGGGAAAGCCACAACAAAGTAAAAGGGGAACCCTGAAAATTAATCTGTACCAAGATAGTCAGTAGAGGAATTAAATCTATGGACAGAAAAGTACATAAGGCAGAAATGCCCACCTCACTCACTCCTCAGATTAGCTGAGAGAGCTCATTGGCACTTTATGTCAGACTAGAGGCCCGGTGCACGAATTCATGCATGGGTGGGGTCCGGACTGGTGAGGGGGAGGGCCTGTGGACGGCTGGGGCCACAGTATATGTCATAGTGACTGGTCGTTCTGGTCGCTTGGTTTTTATATATATAGATAATTTGCTTGCTTTGCTCCTTTAATAAATTTGCATGTTTTATTTTCTTAATAAATTACTTAATAAATGTGCTTTAACACAACGCAGTTATCTGGAGTCACTTGCTTGAATTCATTCATATGAGAAGACAAGAACTGAGATGGGGGCAGGGAGGGAGCCCGCTGGAAACACCTCTCTGGTGTCTGTGAGAGGTGCCTGTAGCAACTTCAAGTATAGAAGAAACCCACTCAAACTGGCTTAAACATGTTAACTTTTTATAACAAGAAATTATCAGGGTTGATGATTTCATAGCTCAGATGTTAAGAATTCAGGTTTTTTTTCTACCTTTTTGTTCTGCTGTTCTCAGCTTTAGGGTACCCAAACATCATTAGTCTCTTCTTATTCCAAGAGTGCTATCAGTGGCTGCAGCAACAAGCTTCCTTGTTCACATCAAACTGGTTTTTCTTTCCCGAGCTCTTCTGCACCCAACACCCCAAGCCAATATGTTCTCAGAGTGTCACTTGGCCCAAACTGATTTGGCTCTGCCCACTCTTGAAATCATAAATAAAGTGAATAAAACAGGGGTGGGCACACTTTTTGACTTGAGGGCCACAATGGGTTCTTAAACTGGACTCAGAAGAAGGAGCTGCGGCCGTGTTTCCCGACGTTGCCATGTTAACACTGCTGCTGGTGAAGAAGCGGAGGGGAGAGCAAGAGAACCCTCCGCTCTTTCGGCTCCGCGGGCCGGATAGAAGAGCCGAACGGGCTGGATCCAGCCCGTGGGCCCGTAGTTTGCCCATGGCTGGAATA
Source organism: Myotis davidii (assembly GCF_000327345.1). Classification (NCBI taxonomy): domain Eukaryota; kingdom Metazoa; phylum Chordata; class Mammalia; order Chiroptera; family Vespertilionidae; genus Myotis; species Myotis davidii. The sequence continues at coordinate 10,458,677 of NW_006292095.1, read as the reverse complement.
AAACTAACCATGCTCAGACTACTCACCAGGAATGGATGTAAATTGAGATGTCAAGTAGAAATTTAACCACAGCATCAAGCTGGGTACTGACAACCTTTGAAATGATGTCCTTTTATATATTTACTAGAGGCCGGATGCACGAAGATCCATACAAGAATAGGCCTTCCTTCCCCTGGCTGTTGGCACTGGCTTCCCTCTGGCACCCAGACCCGGGCCTTCACTCTGGCCGCCACCTTCCACCTTTGCTCCGGGCCAGAGCCACCTCCCGCCTTCGCTCAGGGCTGGAGCTGCCTCTTGCCTTTGCACCTGGCTGGAGCCGCCTCCCGCCCGCTCTGGCCAGCTCCATGGCCCCGGCCGGTGCCTCCCTCTTTGTGGCTATTGGCACTGCCATCTCTGTCACAGAGTGATGGTTAATTTGAACATTATCGTTTTATTAGTATAGATGATGTTTAAAGGTAAGTTATTATAAAACAAAAAAGGATCAAACTATATAAATAAGGTAATGGCTTAATAATTCAGTTTCTCTTTTACCCATTAAGACCAGCTCAAGTTTCCTAATTCTTCACAGTATCTCTCAAGACTTTTAAGAAGAATAATCAATCCCTCATCTGTACACCTATATCTTTTTTTTAAAAAAATATTTTACTGATTTTTACAGAGAGGAAGGGAGAGGGATAGAGAATCAGAAACATCGATGAGAGAGAAACATCGATCAGCTGCCTCCTGCACACTCCCTACTGGGGATGTGCCCGCAACCAAGGTACATGCCCTTGACCGGAATCGAACCTGGGACCCTTCAAGTCCGCAGGCCAAAGCTCTATCCACTGAGCCAAACTGGTTAGGGCTGTACACCTATATCTTTATTATAACATTATATTTTGCTGAACATTTTCTCACTAGAACGTAAATTCTTTAAGGCCGAGGAGAAAACATTTTTCTCTAAGGATATCAAAAAGACAGTATTTTCCACCTGCAGTTGGGGATCTATGTATGAGAAGTGTCAACTGTAGAGGTGGTCAGTGCCCCAACCCTAATATTGTTCAAGGGTCAACTGTAACCTCTGAAATGGTAGGCACTCAATTGTTTAATGAATGATTGAATACATAGATATTTGATTAACCCCTTCCCCGGCAGAAACGTGTATACTCGTTTTCACAAAATGTTCTTTTTCAGTCGTCAACGAGTATACTAAGAAAATATGGTAAAAAAAATATGGTTTATAGGAAGACGAGTTACAAACTGTTTTCATAACCAGCATCAAAAATACTATATAGAACCAAAATAAAAAAATTAGTCTGAAAAAGAAACGTTTTTAACAAAAAAATTGTTGGGGAAGGGGTTAATGTGTTCTTGCTGCTTTCACATTTAGTAAGTGGTAGATGGCATGTAGATAAGAAGTGGAGATTGGTATCTTTTTGTAGCAACTTCCTTTTGCTGAGACCACAGATTATAAATCCCTCTAAGGGAAGTGATAAAAAGAAAAGCCAGAGGCAATCAATGTTATTAATACTTTCTTTTTTCATTCTATTACAGTGGGGCCTTGACTTACGAGTGTCCCAACTAACCAGTTTTTCTAGATATGAGCTGTCTCTTGGCCGATTTTTTGCTTTCAGTTGCGAGCTAAAATTCGGGTTAGGAGCCAGCTTCAGATACCCCACTGCTAGTTGGTGCAGTGAACGTCACAGTGAACACTACAACATCAGTCCAGCAGCACGTGTCTCACTCGTTCACTGTTGATTTGACATACGAGTAATTTGAGTTATGAGATTCGTCACGGAACGAATTAAACTTGTAAGTCAAGGCCCCACTGTGTTCTGTTAACCATTCTTATTTTCCCTTTTGTTTTTCTTTTCTACCTGTGCCTTACCGCTTGCTTTAGGGAACTTCCTATCATTCATTTTTTAACATATAAAATTAGGTTAGGTTAAATAAAAATTCAACCTAATTTAATAATTAAGTGCCCACTGTTTTGCCAGACTGTTTCATATTATGAACACAAAAACAAATAAAATGAAACTCACAATGTAGTAGGGAAATGAGACAAAACCAATGTATTGTGGTTAGTTCTATAAAACCAGTATAAAGTTCTATCGGAAACAAGTGAGTTTATCTAATTAGGCAAGAAATAAATGTATCCTATACCTGTTGGTCATTTAGAATGTCTAACATGTCTTGAATTGTTGGGTAGCTGTTCTAACTTTTCTATAACATTCACAAGGAGAAATAACAGGTTGAAAATAAAATGTTGCATGGTGGTGATGGTGGTGGGGACATTATGAAAAAGAACAAAATTATTAAATTCCTAAAAGAACCAAAATCAAGAAACAATGCCAAAAATTCATTTTTGATGATACTGTTATTTCTATCTGCAAGGGTTAGGATATATCCACTCCATTTTACTTTTGCTCAAAACTGGATTTTTAGATGAAAAGAATATACCATCAACTAATTCTATCATTCCCATAAATTCTCCCCAAAAACCACTGAGTGGGACAACAGGTCTGAGTTAAGAAGAATTGATTCTAATACAAAAAAAGAAACCCCAAACATTTCAAAGTGAATTCTAAGGATGGGTCCCATCAACTTTTAAGATAAATGCAAATTGGTGGAGGCAAGTCCAGATAATGAAAAAACTAAACTAAATTTTGTTCACAGAAAACCTATACCTATAAATACAAAATGTTTACCATGAGAACTGTGCATATGCTTTGATTCTTATCAAAATAACATAATGGATGTGCCTTCCCAAAAAAGTGAAGGTGTACTTTTAAAAAATTGAGTGTCAAAAATAGTGCTTCTAGTGGAATAGTTAGAAATAGCCAGATATTATCTTGCCTAATAAAAACATCAGCTCAGTCTCTCAAGGGTTAAGTCAAGAAAAAAAGTTTCTTTTTAAATATTTTAACTGCTGTTTTATATAGCAGGAGGCACAAAGAATCTACAAAATTGATGCTTAATGAATGTGCTGATGTATGTGTCTGAAAAATTTATCAAGATTAAAAAGTTAAGAATGTCTGAAATCTGGCTAATCCTATCTAATAATAGAGAAACATGGTAATTAACTGTAACTTCGCTACCCTTCCCATTGGCTAATCAGCGAGATGTGCAAATTAACTGCCAACAAAGATGGCGGCCAGCAGCCACGCAGCTGAAGCGAACAGGAGGCTTGCTTGCTCCAGTGATGGAGGAAGCCAAGATTCCCTGCCTGATCTCTTAAAGATGCAAAACAAGCGTAGAGGCCCCATTCTCTCCAGGATGTGCTGAAGCCTCCCAAGATGAGTGGGTAAAACTCAGGATGCCATGGGAAGCCGTCCTGGCCTTGGAGAGGAACCTGAACCAGGCCCTTTTGGAGCTGCAGGCCCTGGGTTCTACCCGCAAAGACCCTCATCTCTGTGGCTTCTGGGAGAACCACTTCCTGGATGAGGAGATGAAACTCATCAAGAAGATGGGTGACACCTGACTCACCTCCACAGGCTGGCCGGCCCCCAGGCTGGGCTGGGCGAGTACCTCTTCGAAAGGCTCACCCTCAAGCACAACTAGGAGCCCAAGGAGCCCAGAGGCCTTTCAGAGGCCCCTCTGTATTTCCCTGGTGTCTGGCTTTTACTTGAGCCTTTTCCTGAAACTACTAGCCATTCTTTTAACCAACTTGAAGCCCTCTCCCATGCAATGAACCAAATGAAACAATAAAGCTTTTTGCAACCAAAAAAAAAAAAGAGTCTACAATGAAGCAAAGTTCAGTCCTTTTACAATGTTTTAGTATCTTGCCAAACATATTTAAACTGGAACCCAGATATCAGAACAAAATTATAGCATACCTTTAACTCTCCCAGAATCTTACTCTGATGGTGTTATTGTTGTAACTAGCAAGCTAATCCTAGGTAATAAAGGCTAATATGCAAATCAACCGAATGGCAGAAAGACCTGGTTGCTATGATGTGCACTGACCACCAGGGGGCAGAAAATCAACACAGGAGCTTCCCCCAGCTTGTGGTCAGTGCGTACCCACAAGGGAAGCGCTGCTCAGCCAGAAGCCGGGCTCATGGCTGGCGAGTGCAGTGGCAGTGCTTAGGACCCCTCAGGGGATGTTTGCCCGCTCCCGCTAAGCTGGCAGGCAGATATTCCCTGAGGGGTCCCGGATTATGAAAGGACAAAGGCCAGGCTGAGGGACCCCTGGTGCACGATGTCGTGCACCAGGCCTCTAGTTAACGTATAAAACTCACTAATCAAATCTCACATTTAGCTTTTGACTATCACAAAAGTCTGTAAGAAGGCAACAAAATAATAAATAAACAAAATCTGTACTTATTTTCTTAGTAATATTTATCAAACCTCAAATAGTAGAAATAACAAATTCATAGAAGACTTTATAGTTAAAACAAACAAAATGAAACCTCAGACTTCTTTAGGTCATAGTAACTTACCTCTTAGAAGTAAAACTGTTTTCCAGATCTTTATTATGAACCAGTTTTGTATCCCCAAATTGCCATGACGACTGTAGATCACACCTTATATCAAGCCGGCACTGGTTAAGAGTGTCCTGTATGAAACTATACTCTCTAGTATTGGTGAAACAAGATGACAAGTAAACTAAAGATAAAGAAAAGGGCAAGTGGTTTGTGTTTAAAATTACATCCTTGTACAATGACAATTATATATCTGATATAAGACTCAAAATAATCAAATACTTGAGATTTTTCCTTTCTTCTTGTTCCGGGTTTATCATGTTACTAGAGGCCTGATGCACAAAATTTGTGCAAGGGTAGGCCTTCCTTCCCCTGGCTGCCAGCACCAGGGCTTCCCTCCAGCTGCTGGCACTTGGGACTTGGGCTTCCCCCAGCTACCAGCTGCTGGCAGCCGGCCCTGCCCTCCGCCCGCAACCGTCTTGGTCTGGCGCTGCCCATGTCTGCTGTCACTTCCCCCCTTCCCCTTGATTGATCACCCCGCCGGCCGGTGGCCTGGGCCTCCCTCAGTGGGGCTATCATGGGGTGATGGCAGGCCCTCCTGACCAATCACTTTGCATCCACCTTGGCTGGCCTGGCACCAGTGTGTCATAGCGTGATCGTGTTCTGCTGTTTGGTTGATTTGTATATTATGCTTTTATTATTATAGATTCTTTTTCTAATTTCTTAAGGTAGAAGCTTAGATAACCTTCCCATTCTCTAATATAAGTATTTAGTGTTATAAATTTGTGAGCAATGCTGTCCTTCAAATTTTGATATGTTGCATTTTCATTTTTATTCAGTTTAATGTTATCTTTATTTTCTCTTGAAATCTCATGAATATTTAGAGATATGCTGTTTACTTTCCATGTGTTTGGAAACATTAATTTCAAGTTTGCATGTGGTCAGAGAACATATATGTATGACTTCAATTCCTTTAAATGTGTTAAAATATGTTTCATGGCCCATCGTACTATCTTGAGTATCAAATGGCAGCTTAAAAAAAAAGTCTATTCTGTTGTTGGGTAATGTAAAACTGTCAATTAGATCCTGTTGGCTGACACTATTTAGTTCTTCTATGTCTTTGCTGATTTTCTGTATAAGTAGTTCTATCAATTGTTGAGAGAGAAAAGCTAGTCTTTATAATTCTGGATTTGTCCCTTTCTCCTTTCAGTTCTATCAATTTTGCTTCATGTATTTTGAAGTTTTGTTGTTTGGTGAATACACATTTAGGATTGTTATTATTAGTGCCGTGACCCTTTCATTATTATGCAATATCTTTTCCCTGATCATTTTTGTCCCTCTGAAGTTTATGTTATCTGATATTAATATAGCCACTCCTGCTTTATTTTGATTGGTTGCAAGCCTTTATTTCTCCATGTATTTATTTTCAACTAAACTGTAGTACTGTTGTGAAATGGATTTGATAGTATATAGTTGGTTCACATTTTTTTAAAATTCTTTATTAGTTAAGGTATTACAAATGTGTCCTCATCCCCCCCATTAAATTCCCATTCCCCCCCATGCTCTCATCCCCCTGTTGTCCATGTCCATTGGTTTGGCTTATATGCATGCATACAAGTCCTTTGGTTGATCTCTTCCCCTTGCCCCCTCCCTCCCCTACTTTCCCTCTGGGGATTAATAGTCTGATCTATTTCTCTGTTTTTGGATCTGTCCAAAAACAGATCCTGTTTCTCTGTCTTTGGATCTGTCCCTGTTCATCAGTCTACGTTGTTCTCTATATTGCACAAATGAGTGAAATCATGAGGTACTTATCTTTCTCTGACTGGCTTATTTCACTTAGCACAATGCTCTCCAGTTCCATCCATGCTGTTGCAAAAGGCAAGAGTTCCTTCTTTTTTACTGCAGTGTAGTATTCCATTGTGTAGATATACCACAGTTTTCTAATCCACTCATCTGCTGAGGGGCACTTAGGCTGTTTCCAAATCTTACCTATGGTAAATTGTGCTGCTATGAACATAGGGGTACATATATCCTTTCTGATTGGTGTTTCTGATTTCTAGGGATACATTCATAGAAGTGGG